>NW_028322244.1:924473-1232631 GCF_059928025.1 Delphinapterus leucas
TATATGTCTCCATAAGGAAATCAAGCGTGTGTACAGCGGCATAAACGCAACAGTGAAAATCCGATAAATCCCATTATAAAAATAAATTTCAAAAACAAAACACAATGACAGTGAAATAGAGAGCAATTCTTAAATAATTCATTCAGGGCTTGTGATGCAACCTGGATTTACCACATCTACACCCAGAGCTGGTTGAGACATAAGGCTGGACACTTTGGGCTGATAGCATTGGTGAGGTTTGGTGAGCAAACGCAGACCCTTTGAAGTCATACTGAATGGTACCCATTCCATGGGTCCCAACTCTCCAGGTTTAAGGGATTCTTCCTTCAGATAAAACATGCATGGGAAACCCAGAGTATGGTCCACCGTGTGAATGGGAAACGTTTTCAAATGGATCTCAAGTTACGTCCTATGGTACTCGGGTGCACCGTTCCAGACACTTTACTAACACTCTCCCCACTTGGAAAGTCAGTGCCTTTAACCTCCTGTTTGGCACAGTTTGCAATTTCTGCGCAAGATTAACAGGAATAGGGAGAACCAATGAGAGACTAGCTGTCGGTGTCTGCACGGGCAAATGGAACGCTCATTTCCCACCAGGAAGAGGAATTAACCAAAGGCTCAGCGTGCCCTGCCGGAACTAGATTAGGGCCTGAAGCAATCCTGCGGTTTTGCGGCCAGCTCACAAGAAAGCGAGTTGAAGAAAGGAGCTCAGGGGCACTGTAATTCACAATCCTGCAGAGTTATGAATGACAGCTATCGTCCAAAAATGTATTGAAGTAAGTTTTCGAAGAGGACTTGAAAGCGGGGCAGAATTTCAGGAAAACGATTTCAGGAGGTAGACTGGAATTGCACTTAAAGCATAGGAAAAGAGGCAGAATGTCCACAATGATGCACTTGGCCAAAAAGGGCGTATGCGTTTTTTCCTGAATATATTCAGGAAAAAACGCATACGCACCTTTTGGAATACCAAGCAAGCGTGTAAAGGAAATCTGCACTACAATGAAGTCTCACTGCCCCCCGGTCAAAAGGGCCATCTGAAAAAAGTGTAAAATCCAGAAAGGCAGAACAGGTTATGGAGAACAGGGAGCCTTGTTATGCTGATGGGCGGGATGTAAATTGCCAACAGCCACTCTGGAGATGTGTATGGTGTTTCCTGAAACACGTAGGAAACAAAGCAACACAGCCTATGGCACTTCCACTTAGGGTCCTATAGCTTAGGGAAATTAAAATCAAAAACACACAGCCACCCCAAAGTTTGGGACGGCTCTGTTTACAAGAACCTCGTCTACGGTACAAGTTAAATATCCGAGAAAGCAAAAAATGGATAAAGAAGTTGTGGTACGTACGTACAATGGAATATCACTCAGCAATGAGATCTACGTCATCAGGCCCGTAGCGGCATAATGAGTGGATTCAGGTACGACGATTCTACGAGAAATAAGTCATACAGAAAATGAAACATCATAAGATATCACTAATACACGGAACGTAAACTTGGCTACACATGAACTGAATTACAAAACAGAACAGGGTCTCAAATATAGAAAACCAACTTATGCTTGCTTATGGGGAAAGGTGAGTTGGGATGCTGCATCAAAGCAGAGATTGAAATTAGCACAGATACCGTTCCATAAGCCAAATATATAATAGACAAGACCTACTCCTTGCTCAACGAAATGGAATCAACACCCCATATTCAACGCCTGGGAATATACCTGACAAGTAAGAATCTTAAGACCCATGGATTTATATGTCTAAATAAGGAAGTCAAGCGTGTGTACAGTGGCCTAAACGCAGCAGTGAAAATCCGATAAATCCGATTAACAAAATAAATTTCAAAAACCAAACACAATGACAGTGAAATAGAGAGCAATTCTTAAATAATTCATTCAGGGCTTGTGATGCAACCTGGATTTACCACATCTACACCCAGAGCTGTGTGAGACATAAGGCTGAACACTTCAGGCTGATAGCATTGGTGAGGTTTGGTGAGCAAACGCAGACCCTTTGAAGTCATACTGCATGGTACCCATTCCATGGGTCCCAACTCTCCAGGTTTAAGGGATTCTTCTTTCAGCTAAAACATGCATGGGAAACCCGGAGTATGTTCCACCGTGTGATTGGGAAACGTTTTCAAATGCATCTCAGGTTTCATCCCCTGGTCCTCGGGTGCACCGTTCCAGACACTTTACTAACACTCTCCCCACTTGGAAAGTCAGTGCCTTTAACCTTCTGTTTGGCACAGTTTGCAATTTCTGCGCAAGATGAACAGGAATAGGGACAACCAATGAGAGACTAGCTGTAGGTGTCTGCACGGGCAAACGGAACGCTCATTTCCCACCAGGAAGAGGAATTAACCGAAGGCTCAGCATGCCCTGCCGGAACCAGATTAGGGCCTGAAACAATCCTGCGGTTTTGCGGCCAGCTCACAAGAAAGCGAGTTGAAGAAAGGAGCTCAGGGACACTGTAATTCACAAACCTGCAGAGTTATGAATGACAGCTATCGTCCAAAAATGTATTGAAGTAAGTCTTCGAAGAGGACTTTAAAGCGGGGCAGAATTTCAGGAAAACGATTACAGGGGGTAGACTGGAATTGCACTTAAAGCATAGGAAAAGAGGCAGAATGTCGACAATGATGCACTTGGCCAAAAAGGGCGTATGTGTTTTTTCCTGAATATATTCAGGAAAAAACGCATACGCCCTTTTTGGCCAACCAAGCAAGCGTGTAAAGGAAATCTGCATTATAATGAAGTCTCACTGCCCCCCGGTCAAAAGGGCCATCTGAAAAATGTGTAAAATCCAGAAAGGCACGACAGGTCATGGAGAACAGGGAGCCTTGTTATGCTGATGGGCGGGATGTAAATTGCCAACAGCCACTCTGGAGAAGTGTATGCTGTTTCCTGAAACACATAGGAAACAACGCAACACAGCCTATGGCACTTCCACTAAGGGTCCTATAGCTTAGGGAAATTAAAATCAAAAACACACAGCCACCCCAAAGTTTAGGCCGGCTCTGTTTACAAGAACCTCGTCTACGGTACAAGTTAAATATCCGAGAAAGCAAAAAATGGATAAAGAAGTTGTGGTACGTACGTACAATGGAATATCACTCAGCAATGAGATCTACGTCATCAGGCCCGTAGCGGCATAATGAGTGGATTCAGGTACGACGATTCTACGAGAAATAAGTCATACAGAAAAAGAAACATCATAAGATATCACTAATACACGGAACGTAAACTTGGCTACACATGAACTGAATTACAAAACAGAACAGGGTCTCAAATTTAGAAAACCAACTTATGCTTGCTTATGGGGAAAGGTGAGTTGGGATGCTGCATCAAAGCAGAGATTGAAATTAGCACAGATACCGTTCCATAAGCCAAATATATAATAGACAAGACCTACTCCTTGCTCAACGAAATGGAATCAACACCCCATATTCAACGCCTGGGAATATACCTGACAAGTAAGAATCTTAAGACCCATGGATTTATATGTCTAAATAAGGAAGTCAAGCGTGTGTACAGTAGCCTAAACGCAGCAGTGAAAATCCGATAAATCCCATTAACAAAATAAATTTCAAAAACAAAACACAATGACAGTGAAATAGAGAGCAATTCTTAAATAATTCATTCAGGGCTTGTGATGCAACCTGGATTTACCACATCTACACCCAGAGCTGGTTGAGACATAAGGCTGAACACTTCAGGCTGATAGCATTGGTGATGTTTGGTGAACAAACACAGACCCTTTGAAGTCATACTGCATGGTACCCATTCCATGGGTCCCAACTCTCCAGGTTTAAGGGATTCTTCCTTCAGCTAAAACATGCATGGGAAACCCGGAGTATGTTCCACCGTGTGATTGGGAAACGTTTTCAAATGCATCTCAGGTTTCATCCCCTGGTACTCGGGTGCACCGTTCCAGACACTTTACTAACACTCTCCCCACTTGGAAAGTCAGTGCCTTTAAACTTCTGTTTGGCACAGTTTGCAAATTCTGCGCAAGATGAACAGGAATAGGGACAAACAATGAGAGTCTAGCTGTAGGTGTCTGCACGGGCAAATGGAACGCTCATTTCCCACCAGGAAGAGGAATTAACCAAAGGCTCAGCATGCCCTGCCGGAACCAGATTAGGGCCTGAAACAATCCTGCGGTTTTGCGGCCAGCTCACAAGAAAGCGAGTTGAAGAAAGGAGCTCAGGGGTACTGTAATTCACAAACCTGCAGAGTTATGAATGACAGCTATCGTCCAAAAATGTATTGAAGTAAGTCTTCGAAGAGGACTTGAAAGCGGGGCAGAATTTCAGGAAAACGATTTCAGGGCGTAGACTGGAATTGCACTTAAAGCATAGGAAAAGAGGCAGAATGTCGACAATGATGCAGTTGGTCAAAAAGGGCGTATGCGTTTTTTCCTGAATATATTCAGGAAAAAACGCATAAGCCCTTTTTGGCCAAACAAGCAAGCGTGTAAAGGAAATCTTCACTACAAAGAAGTCTCACTGCCCCCGGTCAAAAGGGCCATCTGAATAAAGTGTAAAATCCAGAAAGGCAGGACAGGTCATGGAGAAGAGGGAGCCTTGTTATGCTGATGGTCGGGATGTAAATTGCCAACAGCCACTCTGGAGAAGTGTATGGTGTTTCCTGAAACACATAGGAAACAAAGCAACACAGCCTATGGCACTTCTACTTATGGTCCTATAGCTTAGGAAAATTAAAATCAAAAACACACAGCCACCCCAACATTTGGGACGGCTCTGTTTACAAGAACCTCGTCTACGGTACAAGTTAAATATCCGAGAAAGCAAAAAATGGATAAAGAAGTTGAGGTACGTACGTACAATGGAATATCACTCAGCAATGAGATCTACGTCATGAGGCCCGTAGCGGCATAATGAGTGGATTCAGGTACGACGATTCTACGAGAAATAAGTCAAACAGAAAAAGAAACATCATAAGATATCACTAATACACGGAACGTAAACTTGGCTAAGCATGAACTGAATTACAAAACAGAACAGGGTCTCAAATTTAGAAAACCAACTTATGCTTGCTTATGGGGAAAGGTGAGTTGGGGTGCTGCATCAAAGCAGAGATTGAAATTAGCACAGATACCATTCCATAAGCCAAATATATAATAGACAAGACCTACCCCTTGCTCAACAAAATGGACTCAACACCCCATATTCAACGCCTGGAAATTAACCTGACAAGTAAGAATGTTAAGACCCATGGATTTATATGTCTCCATAAGGAAATCAAGCGTGTGTACAGCGGCCTAAACGCAGCAGTGAATATCCGATAAATCCAATTATCAAAATTAATTTCAAAAACAAAACACAATGACAGTGAAATAGAGAGCAATTCTTAAATAATTCATTCAGGGCTTGTGATGCAACCTGGATTTACCACATCTACACCCAGAGCTGGGTGAGACATAAGGCTGGACACTTCGGGCTGATAGCAATGGTGAGGTTCGGTGAGCAAACGCAGACCCTTTGAAGTCATACTGCATGGTACCCATTCCATGGGTCCCAACTCTCCAGGATTAAGGGATACTTCCTCCAGCTAAAACATGCATGGGAATCCCAGAGTATGGTCCACCGTGTGATTGGGAAACGTTTTCAAATGCATCTCACGTTTCGTCCCCTGGTACTCGGGTTCACCGCTCCAGACGCTTTACTAACCCTCTCCCCACTTGGAGAGTCTGTGCCTTTAACCTCCTGTTTGGCACAGTTTGCAATTTCTGCGCAAGATGAACAGGAATAGGGAGAACCAATGAGAGACTAGCTGTAGGTGTCTGCACAGGCAAATGGAACGCTCATTTCCCACCAGGAAGAGGAATTAACCAAAGACTCAGCGTGCCCTTCCGGAAGCAGATTAGGGCCTGAAGCAATACTGCGGTTTTGCGGCCAGCTCACAAGAAAGCGAGTTGAAGAAAGGAGCTCAGGGGCACTGTAATTCACAAACCTGCAGAGTTATGAATGACACCTATCGTCCAAAAATGTAGTGAAGTAAGTCTTTGAAGAGGACTTGAAAGCGGGGCAGAATTTCAGGAAAACGATTTCAGGGGGTAGACTGGAATTGCACTTAAAGCATAGGAAAAGAGGCAGAATGTCCACAATGATGCACTTGGCCAAAAAGGGCGTATGTGTTTTTTCCTGAATATACTCAGGAAAAAACGCATACGCCCTTTTTGGCCAACCAAGCAAGCGTGTAAAGGAAATCTGCACTACAATGAAGTCTCACTGCCCCCCGGTCAAAAGGGCCATCTGAAAAAAGTGTAAAATCCAGAAAGGCAGGACAGGTCATGGAGAACAAGGAGGCTTGTTACGCTGATGGGCGGGATGTAAATTGCCAACAGCCACTCTGGAGAAGTTTATGGTGTTTCCGGAAACACATTGGAAACAAAGCAACACAGCCTATGGCACTTCCACTTATGGTCCTATAGATTAGGGAAATTAAAATAAAAAACGCACAGCCACCCCAATGTTTCGGACGCCTCGGTTTACAAGAACTTCATCTACGGTACATGTTAAATATCCCAGAAAGCGAAAAATGGATAAAGAATTTGTGGTACGTACGTACAATGGAATATCACTCACCAATGAAATCTATGTCATTAGGCCCGTCGCGGCATAATGAGTGGGTTCAGGTACGATGATTCTAAGTGAAATAAGTCACACAGAAAATGAAACATCATAAGATATCACTAATACACGGAATGTAAACTTGGCTACACATGAACTGAATTACAAAACAGAACAGGGTCTCAAATTTAGAAAACCAACTTATGATTGCTTAATTTGAAATGTGAGTTGGGGTGCTGCATAAAACCAGAGATAAATATTAGCACAGATACCTTTCCATAAGCCAAATATGTAATAGTCAAGACCTACCCCTTACTCAACGAAATGGACTAAACACCACATATTCAATGCCTAGGAATACACCTGACTAGTAAGAATCTTCAAACCCATGGATTTATATGTCTCCGTAAGAGAATCAGGTGTGTGCACAGCTGCATGAACGCAGCAGAGAAAATCCGATAAATCCCATTATCAAAATGAATTACAAAAACAAAACACAATGACAGTGAAATAGAGATCAATTCTTAAATAAATCATTCAGGGATTGTGATGCAACCTGGATTTACCACATCTAGACCCAGAGCTGAGTGAGACATAAGGTTGGACACTTCAGGGCTGATAGCATTGGTGAGGTTCGATGAGCAAATGCCGACCCTTTGAAGTCATACTGCATGGTACCCATTCCATGGGTCCCAACTCTCCAGGTTTAAGGGATTCTTCCTTCAGCTAAAACACGCATGGGAAACCCACAGTATGGTGCACCATGTGACTGGGAAACGTTTTCAAATGCATCTCAGTTTTCGTCCCCTTTTACTCGGGTTGACCATTCCAGACCCTTTACTAACACTCTCCCCACTTGGAGAGTCAGTGTCTTTAAACTCCTGTTTGGCAAAGTTTGCAATTTCTGCGCAAGATGAACAGGAATAGGGAGAACCAATGAGAGACTAGCTGTAGGTGTCTGCACGGGCAAATTTAATGCTCATTTCCCACCAGGAAGAGGAATTAACCAAAGGCTCAGCATGCCGTGCCAGAACCAGATTAGGGCCTTAAGCAATCTTGCGATTTTGTGGCCAGCTCACAAGAAAGCGAGTTGAAGAAAGGAGCTCAGGGGCACTGTAATTCACAAACATGCAGAGTTATAAATGACAGCTATCGTCCAAAAATATATTGAAGGAAGGCTGTGAAGAGGATTTGTAAGGGGAGCAGAATTGCAGGAAAATGATTTCAGGGGGTAGACTGGAATTGCATTTAAAGCATAGGAAAAGAGGCAGAACGTCGACATTGATGCCCTTGGCCAAAAAGGGCGTATGCGTTTTTTCCTGAATATATTCAGGAAAAAACGCATACGCCCTTTTTGGCCAACCAAGCAAGCATGTTAAAGAAATGTGCTGTACAGTGACGTCTCACTGCCCCCCGGTCAAAAGAGCCATCTGAAAATAGTGTAAAATCCAGAAGGGCAGCACAGGCCATGGAGAACAGGGAGCCTTGTTATGCTGATGGGCGGGATTAAAATTGCCAACAGCCACTCTGGAGAAGTGTATGGTGTTTTCTCAATCACCTAAAAAACAAAACAACGGAGCCTATGGCACTTCCACTTATGGTCCTATAGCTTAGGGAAATTAAAATCAAAAACACACAGCCACCCCAAAGTTTCGGACGGCTCTGTTTACAAGAACCTTGTCTACGGTACAAGTTAAATATCCCAGAAAGCCAAAAATGGATAAAGAAGTTGTGGTACGTACGTACAATGGAATATCACTCAGCAATGAAATCTATGGTCATCAGGCACGTCGCGGCATAATGACAGGATTCAGGTATGATGATTCTAAGTGAAATTAGTCACACAGAAAATGAAATATCATAAGATATCACTAATACACGGAATGTAAACTTGGCTACACATGAACTGAATTACAAAACAGAACAGGGTCTCAAATATAGAAAACCAACTTATGCTTGCTTAATTGGAAAAGTGAGTTGGGGTGCTGCATAAAACCAGAGATAAAAATTAGCAGAGATACCTTTCCATAAGCCAAATATGTAATAGTCAAGACTTACCCCTTACTCAACGAAATGGACTAAACACCACATATTCAATGCCTAGGAATACACCTGACTAGTAAGAATCTTCAAACCCATGGATTTATATGTTTCCATAAGAGAATCAAGCGTTTGTAGAGCTGCATGAATGCAGCAGAGATAATCCGATAAATCCCATTATCAAAATGAATTACAAAACAAACACAATGACAGTGAAATAGAGAGCAATTCTTAACTAATTCATTCAGGACTTGTGATGCAACTTTGATTTACCACATCTACACCCAGATCTGAGTAAGACATAAGGTTGGACACTTCGGGCAGATAGCATTGGTGAGGTTCAATGAGCAAATGCAGACCGTTTGAAGTCATACTGCATGGTACCCATTCCATGGGTCCCAACTCTCCAGGTTTAAGGGATTCGTCCTTCAGCTAAAACATGCATGGGAAACCCCCAGTATGGTGCACTGTGTGACCGGGAAACATTTTAAAATACATCTCAATGTTCGTCCCCTTTTACTGGGGTTCACCATTCCAGACCATTTACTAACACTCTCCCCACTTCGAGAGTCAGTGCGTTTAACCTCCTATTTGGCACAGTTTGCAATTTCTGCGCAAGATGAACAGGAATAGGGAGAACCAATGAGAGACTACCTGTAGGTGTCTGCACGGGCAAATTTAATGCTCATTCCTACCAGGAAGAGAAATTAACCAAAGGCTCAGCATGCCGTGCCGGAACCAGATTAGGGCCTGAAGCAATCCTGCGGGTTTGCGGCCAGCTCACAAGAAAGCGAGTTGAAGAAAGGAGCTCAGGGGCACTGTAATTCACAAACCTGCAGAGTTATGAATGACAGCTATCGTCCAAAAATGTATTAAAGTAAGTCTTCGAAGAGGACTTGAAATCGGGACAGAATTTCAGGAAAACGATTTCAGGGGGTAGACTGGAATTGCACTTAAAGCATAGGAAAAGAGGCAGAATGTCCACAATGATGCACTTGGCCAAAAAGGGCGTATACGTTTTTCCTGAATATATTCATGAAAAAACGCATACGCCCTTTTTGGCCAACGAAGCAAGCGTGTAAAGGAAATCTGGACTACAATGAAGTCTCACTGCCCCCCTGTCAAAAGGGCCATCTGAAACAAGTGTAAAATTCAGAAAGGCAGGACAGGTCATGGAGAACAGGGAGCCTTGTTATGCTGATGGGCGGGATGTAAATTGCCAACAGCCACTCTGGAGATGTGTATGGTGTTTCCTGAAACACGTAGGAAACAAAGCAACACAGCCTATGGCACTTCCACTTAGGGTCCTATAGCTTAGGGAAATTAAAATCAAAAACACACAGCCACCCCAAAGTTTGGGATGGCTCTGTTTACAAGAACCTCGTCTACGGTACAAGTTAAATATCCGAGAAAGCAAAAAATGGATAAAGAAGTTGTGGTACGTACGTACAATGGAATATCACCCAGCAATGAGATCTACCTCATCAGGCCCGTAGCAGCATAATGAGTGGATTCAGGTACGACGATTCTATGAGAAATAAGTCACACAGAAAAAGAAACATCATAAGATATCACTAATACACGGAACGTAAACTTGGCTACACATGAACTGAATTACAAAACAGAACAGGGTCTCAAATTTAGAAAACCAACTTATGCTTGCTTATGGGGAAAGGTGTGTTGGGGTGCTGCATCAAACCAGAGATTGAAATTAGCACAGATACCGTTCCATAAGGCAAATATATAATAGACACGACCTACTCCTTGCTCAACGAAATGGACTCAACACCCCATATTCAACGCCTGGGAATATACCTGACAAGTAAGAATCTTAAGACCCATGGATTTATATGTCTCCATAAGGAAATCAAGCGTGTGTACAGCGGCATAAACGCAACAGTGAAAATCCGATAAATCCCATTATAAAAATAAATTTCAAAAACAAAACACAATGACAGTGAAATAGAGAGCAATTCTTAAATAATTCATTCAGGGCTTGTGATGCAACCTGGATTTACCACATCTACACCCAGAGCTGGTTGAGACATAAGGCTGGACACTTTGGGCTGATAGCATTGGTGAGGTTTGGTGAGCAAACGCAGACCCTTTGAAGTCATACTGAATGGTACCCATTCCATGGGTCCCAACTCTCCAGGTTTAAGGGATTCTTCCTTCAGATAAAACATGCATGGGAAACCCAGAGTATGGTCCACCGTGTGAATGGGAAACGTTTTCAAATGGATCTCAAGTTACGTCCTATGGTACTCGGGTGCACCGTTCCAGACACTTTACTAACACTCTCCCCACTTGGAAAGTCAGTGCCTTTAACCTCCTGTTTGGCACAGTTTGCAATTTCTGCGCAAGATTAACAGGAATAGGGAGAACCAATGAGAGACTAGCTGTCGGTGTCTGCACGGGCAAATGGAACGCTCATTTCCCACCAGGAAGAGGAATTAACCAAAGGCTCAGCGTGCCCTGCCGGAACTAGATTAGGGCCTGAAGCAATCCTGCGGTTTTGCGACCAGCTCACAAGAAAGCGAGTTGAAGAAAGGAGCTCAGGGGCACTGTAATTCACAATCCTGCAGAGTTATGAATGACAGCTATCGTCCAAAAATGTATTGAAGTAAGTTTTCGAAGAGGACTTGAAAGCGGGGCAGAATTTCAGGAAAACGATTTCAGGAGGTAGACTGGAATTGCACTTAAAGCATAGGAAAAGAGGCAGAATGTCGACAATGATGCACTTGGCCAAAAATGGCGTATGTGTTTTTTCCTGAATATATTCAGGAAAAAACGCATACGCCCTTTTTGGCCAACCAAGCAAGCGTGTAAAGGAAATCTGCACTACAATGAAGTCTCACTGCCCCCCGGTCAAAAGGGCCATCTGAAAAATGTGTAAAATCCAGAAAGGCACGACAGGTCATGGAGAACAGGGAGCCTTGTTATGCTGATGGGCGGGATGTAAATTGCCAACAGCCACTCTGGAGAAGTGTATGCTCTTTCCTGAAACACATAGGAAACAACGCAACACAGCCTATGGCACTTCCACTAAGGGTCCTATAGCTTAGGGAAATTAAAATCAAAAACACACAGCCACCCCAAAGTTTAGGCCGGCTCTGTTTACAAGAACCTCGTCTACGGTACAAGTTAAATATCCGAGAAAGCAAAAAATGGATAAAGAAGTTGTGGTACGTACGTACAATGGAATATCACTCAGCAATGAGATCTACGTCATCAGGCCCGTAGCGGCATAATGAGTGGATTCAGGTACGACGATTCTACGAGAAATAAGTCATACAGAAAAAGAAACATCATAAGATATCACTAATACACGGAACGTAAACTTGGCTACACATGAACTGAATTACAAAACAGAACAGAGTCTCAAATTTAGAAAACCAACTTATGCTTGCTTATGGGGAAAGGTGAGTTGGGATGCTGCATCAAAGCAGAGATTGAAATTAGCACAGATACGGTTCCATAAGCCAAATATATAATAGACAAGACCTACTCCTTGCTCAACGAAATGGAATCAACACCCCATATTCAACGCCTGGAAATTAACCTGACAAGTAAGAATGTTAAGACCCATGGATTTATATGTCTCCATAAGGAAATCAAGCGTGTGTACAGCGGCCTAAACGCAGCAGTGAAAATCCGATAAATCCAATTATCAAAATTAATTTCAAAAACAAAACACAATGACAGTGAAATAGAGAGCAATTCTTAAATAATTCATTCAGGGCTTGTGATGCAACCTGGATTTACCACATCTACACCCAGAGCTGGGTGAGACATAAGGCTGGACACTTCGGGCTGATAGCAATGGTGAGGTTCGGTGAGCAAACGCAGACCCTTTGAAGTCATACTGCATGGTACCCATTCCATGGGTCCCAACTCTCCAGGATTAAGGGATTCTTCCTTCAGCTAAAACATGCATGGGAAACCCAGAGTATGGTCCACCGTGTGATTGGGAAACGTTTTCAAATGCATCTCAGGTTTCGTCCCCTGGTACTCGGGTTCACCGTTCCAGATGCTTTACTAACTCTCTCCCCACTTGGAGAGTCAGTGTCTTTAACCTCCTGTTTGGCACAGTTTGCAATTTCTGCGCAAGATGAACAGGAACAGGGAGAACCAATGAGAGACTAGCTGTAGGTGTCTGCTCGGGCAAATGGAACGCTCATTTCCCAACAGGATGAGGAATTAACCAAAGGCTCAGCGTGCCCTGCCGGAAGCAGATTAGGGCCTG
This sequence comes from Delphinapterus leucas, assembly GCF_059928025.1. Lineage (NCBI taxonomy): Eukaryota > Metazoa > Chordata > Mammalia > Artiodactyla > Monodontidae > Delphinapterus > Delphinapterus leucas. The sequence goes on from NW_028322244.1 coordinate 937,352, forward strand.
AAGCAATCCTGCGGTTTTGCGGGCAGTTCACAAGAAAGCAATTTGAAGAAAGGAGCTCAGGGGCACTGTAATTCACACACCTGCAGAGTTATGAATGATAGCTATCATCCAAAAATGTATTGAAGTAAGTCTTCGAAGAGGACTTGAAAGCGGGGCAGAATTACAGGAAAACGATTTCAGGGGGTAGACTGGAATTGCACTTAAAGCATAGGAAAAGAGGCAGAATGTCCACAATGATGCACTTGGCCAAAAAGGGCGTATGCGTTTTTTCCTGAATATATTCAGGAAATAACGCATACGCCCTTTTTGGTCAACCAAGCAAGCGTGTAAAGGAAATCTGCACTACAATGAAGTCTCACTGCCTCCCGCTCCAAAAGGCCTTCTGAAACAAGTGTAAAATCCAGAAAGGCAGGACAGGTCATGGAGAACAGGGAGCCTTGTTATGCTGATGGGCGGGATGTAAATTGCCAAGAGCCACTCTGGAGAAGTGTATGGTGTTTCCTGAAACACGTAGGAAACAAAGCAACACAGCCTATGGCACTTCCACTTATGGTCCTATAGCTTAGGGAAATTAAAATCCAAAACACACAGCCACCCCAAAATTTGGGACGGCTTTTTACAAGTACCTCGTCTACGGTACAAGTTAAATATCCGAGAAAGCATAAAATGGATAAAGAAGTTGTGGTACGTACGTACAATGGAATATCACTCAGCAATGAGATCTACGTCATCAGGCCCATAGCGGCATAATGAGTGGATTCAGGTACGACGATTCTACGAGAAATAAGTCACACAGAAAAAGAAACATCATAAGATATCACTAATACACAGAACGTAAACTTGGCTACACATTAACTGAATTACAAAACAGAACAGGGTCTCAAATTTAGAAAACCAACTTATGCTTGCTTATGGGGAAAGGTGAGTTGGGGTGCTGCATAAAACCAGAGATTGAAATTAGCACAGATACCGTTCCATAAGCCAAATATATAATAGAGAAGACCTACTGTTGCTCAACGAAATGGACTCAACACCCCATATTCAACGCCTGGGAATATACCTGACAAGTAAAAATCTTAAGACCCATGGATTTATATGTCTCCATAAGGAAGTCAAGCGTGTGTACAGTGGCCTAAACGCAGCAGTGAAAATCCGATAAATCCCATTAACAAAATAAATTTCACAAACAAAACACAATGACAGTGAAATAGAGAGCAATTCTTAAATAATTCATTCAGGGATTGTGATGCAACCTGGATTTACCACCTCTACACCCAAAACTGGTTGAGACATAAGGCTGGACACTTCGGGCTGATAGCAATGGTGAGGTTCGGTGAGCAAACGCAGACTCTTTGAAGTCATACTGCATGGTAGTCATTTCATGGGTCCCAACTCTCCAGGATTAAGGGATTCTTCCTCCAGCTAAAACATGCATGGGAATCCCAGAGTATGGTCCACCGTGTGATTGGGAAACGTTTTCAAATGCATCTCACGTTTCGTCCCCTGGTACTCGGGTTCACCGCTCCAGACGCTTTACTAACACTCTCCCCACTTGGAGAGTCTGTGCCTTTAACCTCCTGTTTGGCACAGTTTGCAATTTCTGCGCAAGATGAACAGGAATAGGGAGAACCAATGAGAGACTAGCTGTAGGTGTCTGCACAGGCAAATGGAACGCTCATTTCCCACCAGGAAGAGAAATTAACCAAAGACTCAGCGTGCCCTTCTGGAAGCAGATTAGGGCCTGAAGCAATACTGCGGTTTTGCGGCCAGCTCACAAGAAAGCGAGTTGAAGAAAGGAGCTCAGGGGCACTGTAATTCACAAACCTGCAGAGTTATGAATGACACCTATCGTCCAAAAATGTAGTGAAGTAAGTCTTCGAAGAGGACTTGAAAGCGGGGCAGAATTTCAGGAAAACGATTTCAGGGGGTAGACTGGAATTGCACTTAAAGCATAGGAAAAGAGGCAGAATGTCCACAATGATGCACTTGGCCAAAAAGGGTGTATGTGTTTTTTCCTGAATATACTCAGGAAAAAACGCATACGCCCTTTTTGGCCAACCAAGCAAGCGTGTAAAGGAAATCTGCACTACAATGAAGTCTCACTGCCCCCCGGTCAAAAGGGCCATCTGAAAAAAGTGTAAAATCCAGAAAGGCAGGACAGGTCATGGAGAACAAGGAGGCTTGTTACGCTGATGGGCGGGATGTAAATTGCCAACAGCCACTCTGGAGAAGTTTATGGTGTTTCCGGAAACACATTGGAAACAAAGCAACACAGCCTATGGCACTTCCACTTATGGTCCTATAGATTAGGGAAATTAAAATAAAAAACGCACAGCCACCCCAATGTTTCGGACGCCTCGGTTTACAAGAACTTCATCTACGGTACATGTTAAATATCCCAGAAAGCGAAAAATGGATAAAGAATTTGTGGTACGTACGTACAATGGAATATCACTCACCAATGAAATCTATGTCATTAGGCCCGTCGCGGCATAATGAGTGGGTTCAGGTACGATGATTCTAAGTGAAATAAGTCACACAGAAAATGAAACATCATAAGATATCACTAATACACGGAATGTAAACTTGGCTACACATGAACTGAATTACAAAACAGAACAGGGTCTCAAATTTAGAAAACCAACTTATGATTGCTTAATTTGAAAGGTGAGTTGGGGTGCTGCATAAAACCAGAGATAAATATTAGCACAGATACCTTTCCATAAGCCAAATATGTAATAGTCAAGACCTACCCCTTACTCAACGAAATGGACTAAACACCACATATTCAATGCCTAGGAATACACCTGACTAGTAAGAATCTTCAAACCCATGGATTTATATGTCTCCGTAAGAGAATCAGGTGTGTGCACAGCTGCATGAACGCAGCAGAGAAAATCCGATAAATCCCATTATCAAAATGAATTACAAAAACAAAACACAATGACAGTGAAATAGAGATCAATTCTTAAATAAATCATTCAGGGATTGTGATGCAACCTGGATTTACCACATCTAGACCCAGAGCTGAGTGAGACATAAGGTTGGACACTTCAGGGCTGATAGCATTGGTGAGGTTCGATGAGCAAATGCAGACCCTTTGAAGTCATACTGCATGGTACCCATTCCATGGGTCCCAACTCTCCAGGTTTAAGGGATTCTTCCTTCAGCTAAAACACGCATGGGAAACCCACAGTATGGTGCACCGTGTGACTGGGAAACGTTTTCAAATGCATCTCAGTTTTCATCCCCTTTTACTCGGGTTGACCATTCCAGACCCTTTACTAACACTCTCCCCACTTGGAGAGTCAGTGTCTTTAAACTCCTGTTTGGCAAAGTTTGCAATTTCTGCGCAAGATGAACAGGAATAGGGAGAACCAATGAGAGACTAGCTGTAGGTGTCTGCACGGGCAAATTTAATGCTCATTTCCCACCAGGAAGAGGAATTAACCAAAGGCTCAGCATGCCATGCCGGAACCAGATTAGGGCCTTAAGCAATCTTGCGATTTTGTGGCCAGCTCACAAGAAAGCGAGTTGAAGAAAGGAGCTCAGGGGCACTGTAATTCACAAACATGCAGAGTTATAAATGACAGCTATCGTCCAAAAATATATTGAAGGAAGGCTGTGAAGAGGATTTGTAAGGGGAGCAGAATTGCAGGAAAATGATTTCAGGGGGTAGACTGGAATTGCATTTAAAGCATAGGAAAAGAGGCAGAACGTCGACATTGATGCCCTTGGCCAAAAAGGGCGTATGCGTTTTTTCCTGAATATATTCAGGAAAAAACGCATACGCCCTTTTTGGCCAACCAAGCAAGCATGTTAAAGAAATGTGCTGTACAGTGACGTCTCACTGCCCCCCGGTCAAAAGAGCCATCTGAAAATAGTGTAAAATCCAGAAGGGCAGCACAGGCCATGGAGAACAGGGAGCCTTGTTATGCTGATGGGCGGGATTAAAATTGCCAACAGCCACTCTGGAGAAGTGTATGGTGTTTTCTCAATCACCTAAAAAACAAAACAACGGAGCCTATGGCACTTCCACTTATGGTCCTATAGCTTAGGGAAATTAAAATCAAAAACACACAGCCACCCCAAAGTTTCGGACGGCTCTGTTTACAAGAACCTTGTCTACGGTACAAGTTAAATATCCCAGAAAGCCAAAAATGGATAAAGAAGTTGTGGTACGTACGTACAATGGAATATCACTCAGCAATGAAATCTATGGTCATCAGGCACGTCGCGGCATAATGACAGGATTCAGGTATGATGATTCTAAGTGAAATTAGTCACACAGAAAATGAAATATCATAAGATATCACTAATACACGGAATGTAAACTTGGCTACACATGAACTGAATTACAAAACAGAACAGGGTCTCAAATATAGAAAACCAACTTATGCTTGCTTAATTGGAAAAGTGAGTTGGGGTGCTGCATAAAACCAGAGATAAAAATTAGCAGAGATACCTTTCCATAAGCCAAATATATAATAGTCAAGACTTACCCCTTACTCAACGAAATGGACTAAACACCACATATTCAATGCCTAGGAATACACCTGACTAGTAAGAATCTTCAAACCCATGGATTTATATGTTTCCATAAGAGAATCAAGCGTTTGTAGAGCTGCATGAATGCAGCAGAGATAATCCGATAAATCCCATTATCAAAATGAATTACAAAACAAACACAATGACAGTGAAATAGAGAGCAATTCTTAACTAATTCATTCAGGACTTGTGATGCAACTTTGATTTACCACATCTACACCCAGATCTGAGTAAGACATAAGGTTGGACACTTCGGGCAGATAGCATTGGTGAGGTTCAATGAGCAAATGCAGACCGTTTGAAGTCATACTGCATGGTACCCATTCCATGGGTCCCAACTCTCCAGGTTTAAGGGATTCGTCCTTCAGCTAAAACATGCATGGGAAACCCCCAGTATGGTGCACTGTGTGACCGGGAAACATTTTAAAATACATCTCAATGTTCGTCCCCTTTTACTGGGGTTCACCATTCCAGACCATTTACTAACACTCTCCCCACTTCGAGAGTCAGTGCGTTTAACCTCCTATTTGGCACAGTTTGCAATTTCTGCGCAAGATGAACAGGAATAGGGAGAACCAATGAGAGACTACCTGTAGGTGTCTGCACGGGCAAATTTAATGCTCATTCCTACCAGGAAGAGAAATTAACCAAAGGCTCAGCATGCCGTGCCGGAACCAGATTAGGGCCTGAAGCAATCCTGCGGGTTTGCGGCCAGCTCACAAGAAAGCGAGTTGAAGAAAGGAGCTCAGGGGCACTGTAATTCACAAACCTGCAGAGTTATGAATGACAGCTATCGTCCAAAAATGTATTAAAGTAAGTCTTCGAAGAGGACTTGAAATCGGGACAGAATTTCAGGAAAACGATTTCAGGGGGTAGACTGGAATTGCACTTAAAGCATAGGAAAAGAGGCAGAATGTCCACAATGATGCACTTGGCCAAAAAGGGCGTATACGTTTTTCCTGAATATATTCATGAAAAAACGCATACGCCCTTTTTGGCCAACGAAGCAAGCGTGTAAAGGAAATCTGGACTACAATGAAGTCTCACTGCCCCCCTGTCAAAAGGGCCATCTGAAACAAGTGTAAAATTCAGAAAGGCAGGACAGGTCATGGAGAACAGGGAGCCTTGTTATGCTGATGGGCGGGATGTAAATTGCCAACAGCCACTCTGGAGATGTGTATGGTGTTTCCTGAAACACGTAGGAAACAAAGCAACACAGCCTATGGCACTTCCACTTAGGGTCCTATAGCTTAGGGAAATTAAAATCAAAAACACACAGCCACCCCAAAGTTTGGGATGGCTCTGTTTACAAGAACCTCGTCTACGGTACAAGTTAAATATCCGAGAAAGCAAAAAATGGATAAAGAAGTTGTGGTACGTACGTACAATGGAATATCACCCAGCAATGAGATCTACCTCATCAGGCCCGTAGCAGCATAATGAGTGGATTCAGGTACGACGATTCTATGAGAAATAAGTCACACAGAAAAAGAAACATCATAAGATATCACTAATACACGGAATGTAAACTTGGCTACACATGAACTGAATTACAAAACAGAACAGGGTCTCAAATTTAGAAAACCAACTTATGCTTGCTTATGGGGAAAGGTGTGTTGGGGTGCTGCATCAAACCAGAGATTGAAATTAGCACAGATACCGTTCCATAAGGCAAATATATAATAGACACGACCTACTCCTTGCTCAACGAAATGGACTCAACACCCCATATTCAACGCCTGGGAATATACCTGACAAGTAAGAATCTTAAGACCCATGGATTTATATGTCTCCATAAGGAAATCAAGCGTGTGTACAGCGGCATAAACGCAACAGTGAAAATCCGATAAATCCCATTATAAAAATAAATTTCAAAAACAAAACACAATGACAGTGAAATAGAGAGCAATTCTTAAATAATTCATTCAGGGCTTGTGATGCAACCTGGATTTACCACATCTACACCCAGAGCTGGTTGAGACATAAGGCTGGACACTTTGGGCTGATAGCATTGGTGAGGTTTGGTGAGCAAACGCAGACCCTTTGAAGTCATACTGAATGGTACCCATTCCATGGGTCCCAACTCTCCAGGTTTAAGGGATTCTTCCTTCAGATAAAACATGCATGGGAAACCCAGAGTATGGTCCACCGTGTGAATGGGAAACGTTTTCAAATGGATCTCAAGTTACGTCCTATGGTACTCGGGTGCACCGTTCCAGACACTTTACTAACACTCTCCCCACTTGGAAAGTCAGTGCCTTTAACCTCCTGTTTGGCACAGTTTGCAATTTCTGCGCAAGATTAACAGGAATAGGGAGAACCAATGAGAGACTAGCTGTCGGTGTCTGCACGGGCAAATGGAACGCTCATTTCCCACCAGGAAGAGGAATTAACCAAAGGCTCAGCGTGCCCTGCCAGAACTAGATTAGGGCCTGAAGCAATCCTGCGGTTTTGCGGCCAGCTCACAAGAAAGCGAGTTGAAGAAAGGAGCTCAGGGGCACTGTAATTCACAATCCTGCAGAGTTATGAATGACAGCTATCGTCCAAAAATGTATTGAAGTAAGTTTTCGAAGAGGACTTGAAAGCGGGGCAGAATTTCAGGAAAACGATTTCAGGAGGTAGACTGGAATTGCACTTAAAGCATAGGAAAAGAGGCAGAATGTCCACAATGATGCACTTGGCCAAAAAGGGCGTATGCGTTTTTTCCTGAATATATTCAGGAAAAAACGCATACGCACCTTTTGGAATACCAAGCAAGCGTGTAAAGGAAATCTGCACTACAATGAAGTCTCACTGCCCCCCGGTCAAAAGGGCCATCTGAAAAAAGTGTAAAATCCAGAAAGGCAGAACAGGTTATGGAGAACAGGGAGCCTTGTTATGCTGATGGGCGGGATGTAAATTGCCAACAGCCACTCTGGAGATGTGTATGGTGTTTCCTGAAACACGTAGGAAACAAAGCAACACAGCCTATGGCACTTCCACTTAGGGTCCTATAGCTTAGGGAAATTAAAATCAAAAACACACAGCCACCCCAAAGTTTGGGACGGCTCTGTTTACAAGAACCTCGTCTACGGTACAAGTTAAATATCCGAGAAAGCAAAAAATGGATAAAGAAGTTGTGGTACGTACGTACAATGGAATATCACTCAGCAATGAGATCTACGTCATCAGGCCCGTAGGGGCATAATGAGTGGATTCAGGTACGACGATTCTACGAGAAATAAGTCATACAGAAAATGAAACATCATAAGATATCACTAATACACGGAACGTAAACTTGGCTACACATGAACTGAATTACAAAACAGAACAGGGTCTCAAATATAGAAAACCAACTTATGCTTGCTTATGGGGAAAGGTGAGTTGGGATGCTGCATCAAAGCAGAGATTGAAATTAGCACAGATACCGTTCCATAAGCCAAATATATAATAGACAAGACCTACTCCTTGCTCAACGAAATGGAATCAACACCCCATATTCAACGCCTGGGAATATACCTGACAAGTAAGAATCTTAAGACCCATGGATTTATATGTCTAAATAAGGAAATCAAGCGTGTGTACAGTGGCCTAAACGCAGCAGTGAAAATCCGATAAATCCGATTAACAAAATAAATTTCAAAAACCAAACACAATGACAGTGAAATAGAGAGCAATTCTTAAATAATTCATTCAGGGCTTGTGATGCAACCTGGATTTACCACATCTACACCCAGAGCTGTGTGAGACATAAGGCTGAACACTTCAGGCTGATAGCATTGGTGAGGTTTGGTGAGCAAACGCAGACCCTTTGAAGTCATACTGCATGGTACCCATTCCATGGGTCCCAACTCTCCAGGTTTAAGGGATTCTTCTTTCAGCTAAAACATGCATGGGAAACCCGGAGTATGTTCCACCGTGTGATTGGGAAACGTTTTCAAATGCATCTCAGGTTTCATCCCCTGGTCCTCGGGTGCACCGTTCCAGACACTTTACTAACACTCTCCCCACTTGGAAAGTCAGTGCCTTTAACCTTCTGTTTGGCACAGTTTGCAATTTCTGCGCAAGATGAACAGGAATAGGGACAACCAATGAGAGACTAGCTGTAGGTGTCTGCACGGGCAAACGGAACGCTCATTTCCCACCAGGAAGAGGAATTAACCGAAGGCTCAGCATGCCCTGCCGGAACCAGATTAGGGCCTGAAACAATCCTGCGGTTTTGCGGCCAGCTCACAAGAAAGCGAGTTGAAGAAAGGAGCTCAGGGACACTGTAATTCACAAACCTGCAGAGTTATGAATGACAGCTATCGTCCAAAAATGTATTGAAGTAAGTCTTCGAAGAGGACTTTAAAGCGGGGCAGAATTTCAGGAAAACGATTACAGGGGGTAGACTGGAATTGCACTTAAAGCATAGGAAAAGAGGCAGAATGTCGACAATGATGCACTTGGCCAAAAAGGGCGTATGTGTTTTTTCCTGAATATATTCAGGAAAAAACGCATACGCCCTTTTTGGCCAACCAAGCAAGCGTGTAAAGGAAATCTGCACTATAATGAAGTCTCACTGCCCCCCGGTCAAAAGGGCCATCTGAAAAATGTGTAAAATCCAGAAAGGCACGACAGGTCATGGAGAACAGGGAGCCTTGTTATGCTGATGGGCGGGATGTAAATTGCCAACAGCCACTCTGGAGAAGTGTATGCTGTTTCCTGAAACACATAGGAAACAACGCAACACAGCCTATGGCACTTCCACTAAGGGTCCTATAGCTTAGGGAAATTAAAATCAAAAACACACAGCCACCCCAAAGTTTAGGCCGGCTCTGTTTACAAGAACCTCGTCTACGGTACAAGTTAAATATCCGAGAAAGCAAAAAATGGATAAAGAAGTTGTGGTACGTACGTACAATGGAATATCACTCAGCAATGAGATCTACGTCATCAGGCCCGTAGCGGCATAATGAGTGGATTCAGGTACGACGATTCTACGAGAAATAAGTCATACAGAAAAAGAAACATCATAAGATATCACTAATACACGGAACGTAAACTTGGCTACACATGAACTGAATTACAAAACAGAACAGGGTCTCAAATTTAGAAAACCAACTTATGCTTGCTTATGGGGAAAGGTGAGTTGGGATGCTGCATCAAAGCAGAGATTGAAATTAGCACAGATACCGTTCCATAAGCCAAATATATAATAGACAAGACCTACTCCTTGCTCAACGAAATGGAATCAACACCCCATATTCAACGCCTGGGAATATACCTGACAAGTAAGAATCTTAAGACCCATGGATTTATATGTCTAAATAAGGAAGTCAAGCGTGTGTACAGTAGCCTAAACGCAGCAGTGAAAATCCGATAAATCCCATTAACAAAATAAATTTCAAAAACAAAACACAATGACAGTGAAATAGAGAGCAATTCTTAAATAATTCATTCAGGGCTTGTGATGCAACCTGGATTTACCACATCTACACCCAGAGCTGGTTGAGACATAAGGCTGAACACTTCAGGCTGATAGCATTGGTGATGTTTGGTGAACAAACACAGACCCTTTGAAGTCATACTGCATGGTACCCATTCCATGGGTCCCAACTCTCCAGGTTTAAGGGATTCTTCCTTCAGCTAAAACATGCATGGGAAACCCGGAGTATGTTCCACCGTGTGATTGGGAAACGTTTTCAAATGCATCTCAGGTTTCATCCCCTGGTACTCGGGTGCACCGTTCCAGACACTTTACTAACACTCTCCCCACTTGGAAAGTCAGTGCCTTTAAACTTCTGTTTGGCACAGTTTGCAATTTCTGCGCAAGATGAACAGGAATAGGGACAAACAATGAGAGTCTAGCTGTAGGTGTCTGCACGGGCAAATGGAACGCTCATTTCCCACCAGGAAGAGGAATTAACCAAAGGCTCAGCATGCCCTGCCGGAACCAGATTAGGGCCTGAAACAATCCTGCGGTTTTGCGGCCAGCTCACAAGAAAGCGAGTTGAAGAAAGGAGCTCAGGGGTACTGTAATTCACAAACCTGCAGAGTTATGAATGACAGCTATCGTCCAAAAATGTATTGAAGTAAGTCTTCGAAGAGGACTTGAAAGCGGGGCAGAATTTCAGGAAAACGATTTCAGGGCGTAGACTGGAATTGCACTTAAAGCATAGGAAAAGAGGCAGAATGTCGACAATGATGCAGTTGGTCAAAAAGGGCGTATGCGTTTTTTCCTGAATATATTCAGGAAAAAACGCATAAGCCCTTTTTGGCCAAACAAGCAAGCGTGTAAAGGAAATCTTCACTACAAAGAAGTCTCACTGCCCCCGGTCAAAAGGGCCATCTGAATAAAGTGTAAAATCCAGAAAGGCAGGACAGGTCATGGAGAAGAGGGAGCCTTGTTATGCTGATGGTCGGGATGTAAATTGCCAACAGCCACTCTGGAGAAGTGTATGGTGTTTCCTGAAACACATAGGAAACAAAGCAACACAGCCTATGGCACTTCTACTTATGGTCCTATAGCTTAGGAAAATTAAAATCAAAAACACACAGCCACCCCAACATTTGGGACGGCTCTGTTTACAAGAACCTCGTCTACGGTACAAGTTAAATATCCGAGAAAGCAAAAAATGGATAAAGAAGTTGAGGTACGTACGTACAATGGAATATCACTCAGCAATGAGATCTACGTCATGAGGCCCGTAGCGGCATAATGAGTGGATTCAGGTACGACGATTCTACGAGAAATAAGTCAAACAGAAAAAGAAACATCATAAGATATCACTAATACACGGAACGTAAACTTGGCTAAGCATGAACTGAATTACAAAACAGAACAGGGTCTCAAATTTAGAAAACCAACTTATGCTTGCTTATGGGGAAAGGTGAGTTGGGGTGCTGCATCAAAGCAGAGATTGAAATTAGCACAGATACCATTCCATAAGCCAAATATATAATAGACAAGACCTACCCCTTGCTCAACGAAATGGACTCAACACCCCATATTCAACGCCTGGAAATTAACCTGACAAGTAAGAATGTTAAGACCCATGGATTTATATGTCTCCATAAGGAAATCAAGCGTGTGTACAGCGGCCTAAACGCAGCAGTGAATATCCGATAAATCCCATTATCAAAATTAATTTCAAAAACAAAACACAATGACAGTGAAATAGAGAGCAATTCTTAAATAATTCATTCAGGGCTTGTGATGCAACCTGGATTTACCACATATACACCCAGAGCTGGGTGAGACATAAGGCTGGACACTTCGGGCTGATAGCAATGGTGAGGTTCGGTGACCAAACGCAGACCCTTTGAAGTCAGACTGCATGGTAGCCATTCCATGGGTCCCAACTCTCCAGGTTTAAGGGATTCTTCCTTCAGCTAAAACATGCATGGGAAACCCAGAGTGTGGTCCACCGTGTGATTGGGAAACGTTTTCATATGCATCTCAGGTTTCGTCCCCTGGTACTCGGGTTCACCGCTCCAGACACTTTACTAACACTCTCCCCACTTGGAGAGTCAGTGTCTTTAACCTCCTGTTTGGCACAGTTTGCAATTTCTGCGCAAGATGAACAGGAATAGGGAGAACCAATGAGAGACTAGCTGTAGGTGTCTGCTCGGGCAAATGGAACGCTCATTTCCCAACAGGATGAGGAATTAACCAAAGGCTCAGCGTGCCGTGCCAGAACCAGATTAGGGCCTTAAGCAATCTTGCGATTTTGTGGCCAGCTCACAAGAAAGCGAGTTGAAGAAAGGAGCTCAGGGGCACTGTAATTCACAAACATGCAGAGTTATAAATGACAGCTATCGTCCAAAAATATATTGAAGGAAGGCTGTGAAGAGGATTTGTAAGGGGAGCAGAATTGCAGGAAAATGATTTCAGGGGGTAGACTGGAATTGCATTTAAAGCATAGGAAAAGAGGCAGAACGTCGACATTGATGCCCTTGGCCAAAAAGGGCGTATGCGTTTTTTCCTGAATATATATTCAGGAAAAAACGCATACGCCCTTTTTGGCCAACCAAGCAAGCATGTTAAAGAAATGTGCTGTACAGTGACGTCTCACTGCCCCCCGGTCAAAAGAGCCATCTGAAAATAGTGTAAAATCCAGAAGGGCAGCACAGGCCATGGAGAACAGGGAGCCTTGTTATGCTGATGGGCGGGATTAAAATTGCCAACAGCCACTCTGGAGAAGTGTATGGTGTTTTCTCAATCACCTAAAAAACAAAACAACGGAGCCTATGGCACTTCCACTTATGGTCCTATAGCTTAGGGAAATTAAAATCAAAAACACACAGCCACCCCAAAGTTTCGGACGGCTCTGTTTACAAGAACCTTGTCTACGGTACAAGTTAAATATCCCAGAAAGCCAAAAATGGATAAAGAAGTTGTGGTACGTACGTACAATGGAATATCACTCAGCAATGAAATCTATGGTCATCAGGCACGTCGCGGCATAATGACAGGATTCAGGTATGATGATTCTAAGTGAAATTAGTCACACAGAAAATGAAATATCATAAGATATCACTAATACACGGAATGTAAACTTGGCTACACATGAACTGAATTACAAAACAGAACAGGGTCTCAAATATAGAAAACCAACTTATGCTTGCTTAATTGGAAAAGTGAGTTGGGGTGCTGCATAAAACCAGAGATAAAAATTAGCAGAGATACCTTTCCATAAGCCAAATATGTAATAGTCAAGACTTACCCCTTACTCAACGAAATGGACTAAACACCACATATTCAATGCCTAGGAATACACCTGACTAGTAAGAATCTTCAAACCCATGGATTTATATGTTTCCATAAGAGAATCAAGCGTTTGTAGAGCTGCATGAATGCAGCAGAGATAATCCGATAAATCCCATTATCAAAATGAATTACAAAACAAACACAATGACAGTGAAATAGAGAGCAATTCTTAACTAATTCATTCAGGACTTGTGATGCAACTTTGATTTACCACATCTACACCCAGATCTGAGTAAGACATAAGGTTGGACACTTCGGGCAGATAGCATTGGTGAGGTTCAATGAGCAAATGCAGACCGTTTGAAGTCATACTGCATGGTACCCATTCCATGGGTCCCAACTCTCCAGGTTTAAGGGATTCGTCCTTCAGCTAAAACATGCATGGGAAACCCCCAGTATGGTGCACTGTGTGACCGGGAAACATTTTAAAATACATCTCAATGTTCGTCCCCTTTTACTGGGGTTCACCATTCCAGACCATTTACTAACACTCTCCCCACTTCGAGAGTCAGTGCGTTTAACCTCCTATTTGGCACAGTTTGCAATTTCTGCGCAAGATGAACAGGAATAGGGAGAACCAATGAGAGACTACCTGTAGGTGTCTGCACGGGCAAATTTAATGCTCATTCCTACCAGGAAGAGAAATTAACCAAAGGCTCAGCATGCCGTGCCGGAACCAGATTAGGGCCTGAAGCAATCCTGCGGGTTTGCGGCCAGCTCACAAGAAAGCGAGTTGAAGAAAGGAGCTCAGGGGCACTGAAATTCACAAACCTGCAGAGTTATGAATGACAGCTATCGTCCAAAAATGTATTAAAGTAAGTCTTCGAAGAGGACTTGAAATCGGGACAGAATTTCAGGAAAACGATTTCAGGGGGTAGACTGGAATTGCACTTAAAGCATAGGAAAAGAGGCAGAATGTCCACAATGATGCACTTGGCCAAAAAGGGCGTATACGTTTTTTCCTGAATATATTCATGAAAAAACGCATACGCCCTTTTTGGCCAACGAAGCAAGCGTGTAAAGGAAATCTGGACTACAATGAAGTCTCACTGCCCCCCTGTCAAAAGGGCCATCTGAAACAAGTGTAAAATTCAGAAAGGCAGGACAGGTCATGGAGAACAGGGAGCCTTGTTATGCTGATGGGCGGGATGTAAATTGCCAACAGCCACTCTGGAGATGTGTATGGTGTTTCCTGAAACACGTAGGAAACAAAGCAACACAGCCTATGGCACTTCCACTTAGGGTCCTATAGCTTAGGGAAATTAAAATCAAAAACACACAGCCACCCCAAAGTTTGGGACGGCTCTGTTTACAAGAACCTCGTCTACGGTACAAGTTAAATATCCGAGAAAGCAAAAAATGGATAAAGAAGTTGTGGTACGTACGTACAATAGAATATCACCCAGCAATGAGATCTACCTCATCAGGCCCGTAGCAGCATAATGAGTGGATTCAGGTACGACGATTCTACGAGAAATAAGTCACACAGAAAAAGAAACATCATAAGATATCACTAATACACGGAACGTAAACTTGGCTACACATGAACTGAATTACAAAACAGAACAGGGTCTCAAATTTAGAAAACCAACTTATGCTTGCTTATGGGGAAAGGTGTGTTGGGGTGCTGCATCAAACCAGAGATTGAAATTAGCACAGATACCGTTCCATAAGGCAAATATATAATAGACACGACCTACTCCTTGCTCAATGAAATGGACTCAACACCCCATATTCAACGCCTGGGAATATACCTGACAAGTAAGAATCTTAAGACCCATGGATTTATATGTCTCCATAAGGAAATCAAGCGTGTGTACAGCGGCATAAACGCAACAGTGAAAATCCGATAAATCCCATTATAAAAATAAATTTCAAAAACAAAACACAATGACAGTGAAATAGAGAGCAATTCTTAAATAATTCATTGAGGGCTTGTGATGCAACCTGGATTTACCACATCTACACCCAGAGCTGGTTGAGACATAAGGCTGGACACTTTGGGCTGATAGCATTGGTGAGGTTTGGTGAGCAAACGCAGACCCTTTGAAGTCATACTGAATGGTACCCATTCCATGGGTCCCAACTCTCCAGGTTTAAGGGATTCTTCCTTCAGCTAAAACATGCATGGGAAACCCAGAGTATGGTCCACCGTGTGAATGGGAAACGTTTTCAAATGGATCTCAAGTTACGTCCTATGGTACTCGGGTGCACCGTTCCAGACACTTTACTAACACTCTCCCCACTTGGAAAGTCAGTGCCTTTAACCTCCTGTTTGGCACAGTTTGCAATTTCTGCGCAAGATGAACAGGAATAGGGAGAACCAATGAGAGACTAGCTGTCAGTGTCTGCACGGGCAAATGGAACGCTCATTTCCCACCAGGAAGAGGAATTAACCAAAGGCTCAGCGTGCCCTGCCGGAACTAGATTAGGGCCTGAAGCAATCCTGCGGTTTTGCGGCCAGCTCACAAGAAAGCGAGTTGAAGAAAGGAGCTCAGGGGCACTGTAATTCACAATCCTGCAGAGTTATGAATGACAGCTATCGTCCAAAAATGTATTGAAGTAAGTTTTCGAAGAGGACTTGAAAGCGGGGCAGAATTTCAGGAAAACGATTTCAGGAGGTAGACTGGAATTGCACTTAAAGCATAGGAAAAGAGGCAGAATGTCCACAATGATGCACTTGGCCAAAAAGGGTGTATGCGTTTTTTCCTGAATATATTCAGGAAAAAACGCATACGCACCTTTTGGAATACCAAGCAAGCGTGTAAAGGAAATCTGCACTACAATGAAGTCTCACTGCCCCCCGGTCAAAAGGGCCATCTGAAAAAAGTGTAAAATCCAGAAAGGCAGAACAGGTTATGGAGAACAGGGAGCCTTGTTATGCTGATGGGCGGGATGTAAATTGCCAACAGCCACTCTGGAGATGTGTATGGTGTTTCCTGAAACACGTAGGAAACAAAGCAACACAGCCTATGGCACTTCCACTTAGGGTCCTATAGCTTAGGGAAATTAAAATCAAAAACACACAGCCACCCCAAAGTTTGGGACGGCTCTGTTTACAAGAACCTCGTCTACGGTACAAGTTAAATATCCGAGAAAGCAAAAAATGGATAAAGAAGTTGTGGTACGTACGTACAATGGAATATCACTCAGCAATGAGATCTACGTCATCAGGCCCGTAGCGGCATAATGAGTGGATTCAGGTACGACGATTCTACGAGAAATAAGTCATACAGAAAATGAAACATCATAAGATATCACTAATACACGGAACGTAAACTTGGCTACACATGAACTGAATTACAAAACAGAACAGGGTCTCAAATTTAGAAAACCAACTTATGCTTGCTTATGGGGAAAGGTGAGTTGGGATGCTGCATCAAAGCAGAGATTGAAATTAGCACAGATACCGTTCCATAAGCCAAATATATAATAGACAAGACCTACTCCTTGCTCAACGAAATGGAATCAACACCCCATATTCAACGCCTGAGAATATACCTGACAAGTAAGAATCTTAAGACCCATGGATTTATATGTCTAAATAAGGAAGTCAAGCGTGTGTACAGTGGCCTAAACGCAGCAGTGAAAATCCGATAAATCCCATTAACAAAATAAATTTCAAAAACCAAACACAATGACAGTGAAATAGAGAGCAATTCTTAAATAATTCATTCAGGGCTTGTGATGCAACCTGGATTTACCACATCTACACCCAGAACTGGTTGAGACATAAGGCTGAACACTTCAGGCTGATAGCATTGGTGAGGTTTGGTGAGCAAACGCAGACCCTTTGAAGTCATACTGCATGGTACCCATTCCATGGGTCCCAACTCTCCAGGTTTAAGGGATTCTTCTTTCAGCTAAAACATGCATGGGAAACCCGGAGTATGTTCCACCGTGTGATTGGGAAACGTTTTCAAATGCATCTCAGGTTTCATCCCCTGGTCCTCGGGTGCACCGTTCCAGACACTTTACTAACACTCTCCCCACTTGGAAAGTCAGTGCCTTTAACCTTCTGTTTGGCACAGTTTGCAATTTCTGCGCAAGATGAACAGGAATAGGGACAACCAATGAGAGACTAGCTGTAGGTGTCTGCACGGGCAAACGGAACGCTCATTTCCCACCAGGAAGAGGAATTAACCGAAGGCTCAGCATGCCCTGCCGGAACCAGATTAGGGCCTGAAACAATCCTGCGGTTTTGCGGCCAGCTCACAAGAAAGCGAGTTGAAGAAAGGAGCTCAGGGACACTGTAATTCACAAACCTGCAGAGTTATGAATGACAGCTATCGTCCAAAAATGTATTGAAGTAAGTCTTCGAAGAGGACTTTAAAGCGGGGCAGAATTTCAGGAAAACGATTACAGGGGGTAGACTGGAATTGCACTTAAAGCATAGGAAAAGAGGCAGAATGTCGACAATGATGCACTTGGCCAAAAATGGCGTATGTGTTTTTTCCTGAATATATTCAGGAAAAAACGCATACGCCCTTTTTGGCCAACCAAGCAAGCGTGTAAAGGAAATCTGCACTACAATGAAGTCTCACTGCCCCCCGGTCAAAAGGGCCATCTGAAAAATGTGTAAAATCCAGAAAGGCACGACAGGTCATGGAGAACAGGGAGCCTTGTTATGCTGATGGGCGGGATGTAAATTGCCAACAGCCACTCTGGAGAAGTGTATGCTGTTTCCTGAAACACATAGGAAACAACGCAACACAGCCTATGGCACTTCCACTAAGGGTCCTATAGCTTAGGGAAATTAAAATCAAAAACACACAGCCACCCCAAAGTTTAGGCCGGCTCTGTTTACAAGAACCTCGTCTACGGTACAAGTTAAATATCCGAGAAAGCAAAAAATGGATAAAGAAGTTGTGGTACGTACGTACAATGGAATATCACTCAGCAATGAGATCTACGTCATCAGGCCCGTAGCGGCATAATGAGTGGATTCAGGTACGACGATTCTACGAGAAATAAGTCATACAGAAAAAGAAACATCATAAGATATCACTAATACACGGAACGTAAACTTGGCTACACATGAACTGAATTACAAAACAGAACAGGGTCTCAAATTTAGAAAACCAACTTATGCTTGCTTATGGGGAAAGGTGAGTTGGGATGCTGCATCAAAGCAGAGATTGAAATTAGCACAGATACCGTTCCATAAGCCAAATATATAATAGACAAGACCTACTCCTTGCTCAACGAAATGGAATCAACACCCCATATTCAACGCCTGGAAATTAACCTGACAAGTAAGAATGTTAAGACCCATGGATTTATATGTCTCCA
Source organism: Delphinapterus leucas (assembly GCF_059928025.1). Taxonomy (NCBI): domain Eukaryota; kingdom Metazoa; phylum Chordata; class Mammalia; order Artiodactyla; family Monodontidae; genus Delphinapterus; species Delphinapterus leucas. The sequence goes on from NW_028322244.1 coordinate 955,923, forward strand.
TAAGGAAATCAAGCGTGTGTACAGCGGCCTAAACGCAGCAGTGAAAATCCGATAAATCCAATTATCAAAATTAATTTCAAAAACAAAACACAATGACAGTGAAATAGAGAGCAATTCTTAAATAATTCATTCAGGGCTTGTGATGCAACCTGGATTTACCACATCTACACCCAGAGCTGGGTGAGACATAAGGCTGGACACTTCGGGCTGATAGCAATGGTGAGGTTCGGTGAGCAAACGCAGACCCTTTGAAGTCATACTGCATGGTACCCATTCCATGGGTCCCAACTCTCCAGGATTAAGGGATTCTTCCTTCAGCTAAAACATGCATGGGAAACCCAGAGTATGGTCCACCGTGTGATTGGGAAACGTTTTCAAATGCATCTCAGGTTTCGTCCCCTGGTACTCGGGTTCACCGTTCCAGATGCTTTACTAACTCTCTCCCCACTTGGAGAGTCAGTGTCTTTAACCTCCTGTTTGGCACAGTTTGCAATTTCTGCGCAAGATGAACAGGAATAGGGAGAACCAATGAGAGACTAGCTGTAGGTGTCTGCTCGGGCAAATGGAACACTCATTTCCCAACAGGATGAGGAATTAACCAAAGGCTCAGCGTGCCCTGCCGGAAGCAGATTAGGGCCTGAAGCAATCCTGCGGTTTTGCGGGCAGTTCACAAGAAAGCAATTTGAAGAAAGGAGCTCAGGGGCACTGTAATTCACACACCTGCAGAGTTATGAATGATAGCTATCATCCAAAAATGTATTGAAGTAAGTCTTCGAAGAGGACTTGAAAGCGGGGCAGAATTACAGGAAAACGATTTCAGGGGGTAGACTGGAATTGCACTTAAAGCATAGGAAAAGAGGCAGAATGTCCACAATGATGCACTTGGCCAAAAAGGGCGTATGCGTTTTTTCCTGAATATATTCAGGAAATAACGCATACGCCCTTTTTGGTCAACCAAGCAAGCGTGTAAAGGAAATCTGCACTACAATGAAGTCTCACTGCCTCCCGCTCCAAAAGGCCATCTGAAACAAGTGTAAAATCCAGAAAGGCAGGACAGGTCATGGAGAACAGGGAGCCTTGTTATGCTGATGGGCGGGATGTAAATTGCCAAGAGCCACTCTGGAGAAGTGTATGGTGTTTCCTGAAACACGTAGGAAACAAAGCAACACAGCCTATGGCACTTCCACTTATGGTCCTATAGCTTAGGGAAATTAAAATCCAAAACACACAGCCACCCCAAAATTTGGGACGGCTTTTTACAAGTACCTCGTCTACGGTACAAGTTAAATATCCGAGAAAGCATAAAATGGATAAAGAAGTTGTGGTACGTACGTACAATGGAATATCACTCAGCAATGAGATCTACGTCATCAGGCCCATAGCGGCATAATGAGTGGATTCAGGTACGACGATTCTACGAGAAATAAGTCACACAGAAAAAGAAACATCATAAGATATCACTAATACACAGAACGTAAACTTGGCTACACATGAACTGAATTACAAAACAGAACAGGGTCTCAAATTTAGAAAACCAACTTATGCTTGCTTATGGGGAAAGGTGAGTTGGGGTGCTGCATAAAACCAGAGATTGAAATTAGCACAGATACCGTTCCATAAGCCAAATATATAATAGAGAAGACCTACTGTTGCTCAACGAAATGGACTCAACACCCCATATTCAACGCCTGGGAATATACCTGACAAGTAAAAATCTTAAGACCCATGGATTTATATGTCTCCATAAGGAAGTCAAGCGTGTGTACAGTGGCCTAAACGCAGCAGTGAAAATCCGATAAATCCCATTAACAAAATAAATTTCACAAACAAAACACAATGACAGTGAAATAGAGAGCAATTCTTAAATAATTCATTCAGGGATTGTGATGCAACCTGGATTTACCACCTCTACACCCAAAACTGGTTGAGACATAAGGCTGGACACTTCGGGCTGATAGCAATGGTGAGGTTCGGTGAGCAAACGCAGACTCTTTGAAGTCATACTGCATGGTAGTCATTCCATGGGTCCCAACTCTCCAGGATTAAGGGATTCTTCCTCCAGCTAAAACATGCATGGGAATCCCAGAGTATGGTCCACCGTGTGATTGGGAAACGTTTTCAAATGCATCTCACGTTTCGTCCCCTGGTACTCGGGTTCACCGCTCCAGACGCTTTACTAACACTCTCCCCACTTGGAGAGTCTGTGCCTTTAACCTCCTGTTTGGCACAGTTTGCAATTTCTGCGCAAGATGAACAGGAATAGGGAGAACCAATGAGAGACTAGCTGTAGGTGTCTGCACAGGCAAATGGAACGCTCATTTCCCACCAGGAAGAGAAATTAACCAAAGACTCAGCGTGCCCTTCTGGAAGCAGATTAGGGCCTGAAGCAATACTGCGGTTTTGCGGCCAGCTCACAAGAAAGCGAGTTGAAGAAAGGAGCTCAGGGGCACTGTAATTCACAAACCTGCAGAGTTATGAATGACACCTATCGTCCAAAAATGTAGTGAAGTAAGTCTTCGAAGAGGACTTGAAAGCGGGGCAGAATTTCAGGAAAACGATTTCAGGGGGTAGACTGGAATTGCACTTAAAGCATAGGAAAAGAGGCAGAATGTCCACAATGATGCACTTGGCCAAAAAGGGTGTATGTGTTTTTTCCTGAATATACTCAGGAAAAAACGCATACGCCCTTTTTGGCCAACCAAGCAAGCGTGTAAAGGAAATCTGCACTACAATGAAGTCTCACTGCCCCCCGGTCAAAAGGGCCATCTGAAAAAAGTGTAAAATCCAGAAAGGCAGGACAGGTCATGGAGAACAAGGAGGCTTGTTACGCTGATGGGCGGGATGTAAATTGCCAACAGCCACTCTGGAGAAGTTTATGGTGTTTCCGGAAACACATTGGAAACAAAGCAACACAGCCTATGGCACTTCCACTTATGGTCCTATAGATTAGGGAAATTAAAATAAAAAACGCACAGCCACCCCAATGTTTCGGACGCCTCGGTTTACAAGAACTTCATCTACGGTACATGTTAAATATCCCAGAAAGCGAAAAATGGATAAAGAATTTGTGGTACGTATGTACAATGGAATATCACTCACCAATGAAATCTATGTCATTAGGCCCGTCGCGGCATAATGAGTTGGTTCAGGTACGATGATTCTAAGTGAAATAAGTCACACAGAAAATGAAACATCATAAGATATCACTAATACACGGAATGTAAACTTGGCTACACATGAACTGAATTACAAAACAGAACAGGGTCTCAAATTTAGAAAACCAACTTATGATTGCTTAATTTGAAAGGTGAGTTGGGGTGCTGCATAAAACCAGAGATAAATATTAGCACAGATACCTTTCCATAAGCCAAATATGTAATAGTCAAGACCTACCCCTTACTCAACGAAATGGACTAAACACCACATATTCAATGCCTAGGAATACACCTGACTAGTAAGAATCTTCAAACCCATGGATTTATATGTCTCCGTAAGAGAATCAGGTGTGTGCACAGCTGCATGAACGCAGCAGAGAAAATCCGATAAATCCCATTATCAAAATGAATTACAAAAACAAAACACAATGACAGTGAAATAGAGATCAATTCTTAAATAAATCATTCAGGGATTGTGATGCAACCTGGATTTACCACATCTAGACCCAGAGCTGAGTGAGACATAAGGTTGGACACTTCAGGGCTGATAGCATTGGTGAGGTTCGATGAGCAAATGCAGACCCTTTGAAGTCATACTGCATGGTACCCATTCCATGGGTCCCAACTCTCCAGGTTTAAGGGATTCTTCCTTCAGCTAAAACACGCATGGGAAACCCACAGTATGGTGCACCGTGTGACTGGGAAACGTTTTCAAATGCATCTCAGTTTTCATCCCCTTTTACTCGGGTTGACCATTCCAGACCCTTTACTAACACTCTCCCCACTTGGAGAGTCAGTGTCTTTAAACTCCTGTTTGGCAAAGTTTGCAATTTCTGCGCAAGATGAACAGGAATAGGGAGAACCAATGAGAGACTAGCTGTAGGTGTCTGCACGGGCAAATTTAATGCTCATTTCCCACCAGGAAGAGGAATTAACCAAAGGCTCAGCATGCCATGCCGGAACCAGATTAGGGCCTTAAGCAATCTTGCGATTTTGTGGCCAGCTCACAAGAAAGCGAGTTGAAGAAAGGAGCTCAGGGGCACTGTAATTCACAAACATGCAGAGTTATAAATGACAGCTATCGTCCAAAAATATATTGAAGGAAGGCTGTGAAGAGGATTTGTAAGGGGAGCAGAATTGCAGGAAAATGATTTCAGGGGGTAGACTGGAATTGCATTTAAAGCATAGGAAAAGAGGCAGAACGTCGACATTGATGCCCTTGGCCAAAAAGGGCGTATGCGTTTTTTCCTGAATATATTCAGGAAAAAACGCATACGCCCTTTTTGGCCAACCAAGCAAGCATGTTAAAGAAATGTGCTGTACAGTGACGTCTCACTGCCCCCCGGTCAAAAGAGCCATCTGAAAATAGTGTAAAATCCAGAAGGGCAGCACAGGCCATGGAGAACAGGGAGCCTTGTTATGCTGATGGGCGGGATTAAAATTGCCAACAGCCACTCTGGAGAAGTGTATGGTGTTTTCTCAATCACCTAAAAAACAAAACAACGGAGCCTATGGCACTTCCACTTATGGTCCTATAGCTTAGGGAAATTAAAATCAAAAACACACAGCCACCCCAAAGTTTCGGACGGCTCTGTTTACAAGAACCTTGTCTACGGTACAAGTTAAATATCCCAGAAAGCCAAAAATGGATAAAGAAGTTGTGGTACGTACGTACAATGGAATATCACTCAGCAATGAAATCTATGGTCATCAGGCACGTCGCGGCATAATGACAGGATTCAGGTATGATGATTCTAAGTGAAATTAGTCACACAGAAAATGAAATATCATAAGATATCACTAATACACGGAATGTAAACTTGGCTACACATGAACTGAATTACAAAACAGAACAGGGTCTCAAATATAGAAAACCAACTTATGCTTGCTTAATTGGAAAAGTGAGTTGGGGTGCTGCATAAAACCAGAGATAAAAATTAGCAGAGATACCTTTCCATAAGCCAAATATATAATAGTCAAGACTTACCCCTTACTCAACGAAATGGACTAAACACCACATATTCAATGCCTAGGAATACACCTGACTAGTAAGAATCTTCAAACCCATGGATTTATATGTTTCCATAAGAGAATCAAGCGTTTGTAGAGCTGCATGAATGCAGCAGAGATAATCCGATAAATCCCATTATCAAAATGAATTACAAAACAAACACAATGACAGTGAAATAGAGAGCAATTCTTAACTAATTCATTCAGGACTTGTGATGCAACTTTGATTTACCACATCTACACCCAGATCTGAGTAAGACATAAGGTTGGACACTTCGGGCAGATAGCATTGGTGAGGTTCAATGAGCAAATGCAGACCGTTTGAAGTCATACTGCATGGTACCCATTCCATGGGTCCCAACTCTCCAGGTTTAAGGGATTCGTCCTTCAGCTAAAACATGCATGGGAAACCCCCAGTATGGTGCACTGTGTGACCGGGAAACATTTTAAAATACATCTCAATGTTCGTCCCCTTTTACTGGGGTTCACCATTCCAGACCATTTACTAACACTCTCCCCACTTCGAGAGTCAGTGCGTTTAACCTCCTATTTGGCACAGTTTGCAATTTCTGCGCAAGATGAACAGGAATAGGGAGAACCAATGAGAGACTACCTGTAGGTGTCTGCACGGGCAAATTTAATGCTCATTCCTACCAGGAAGAGAAATTAACCAAAGGCTCAGCATGCCGTGCCGGAACCAGATTAGGGCCTGAAGCAATCCTGCGGGTTTGCGGCCAGCTCACAAGAAAGCGAGTTGAAGAAAGGAGCTCAGGGGCACTGTAATTCACAAACCTGCAGAGTTATGAATGACAGCTATCGTCCAAAAATGTATTAAAGTAAGTCTTCGAAGAGGACTTGAAATCGGGACAGAATTTCAGGAAAACGATTTCAGGGGGTAGACTGGAATTGCACTTAAAGCATAGGAAAAGAGGCAGAATGTCCACAATGATGCACTTGGCCAAAAAGGGCGTATACGTTTTTTCCTGAATATATTCATGAAAAAACGCATACGCCCTTTTTGGCCAACGAAGCAAGCGTGTAAAGGAAATCTGGACTACAATGAAGTCTCACTGCCCCCCTGTCAAAAGGGCCATCTGAAACAAGTGTAAAATTCAGAAAGGCAGGACAGGTCATGGAGAACAGGGAGCCTTGTTATGCTGATGGGCGGGATGTAAATTGCCAACAGCCACTCTGGAGATGTGTATGGTGTTTCCTGAAACACGTAGGAAACAAAGCAACACAGCCTATGGCACTTCCACTTAGGGTCCTATAGCTTAGGGAAATTAAAATCAAAAACACACAGCCACCCCAAAGTTTGGGATGGCTCTGTTTACAAGAACCTCGTCTACGGTACAAGTTAAATATCCGAGAAAGCAAAAAATGGATAAAGAAGTTGTGGTACGTACGTACAATGGAATATCACCCAGCAATGAGATCTACCTCATCAGGCCCGTAGCAGCATAATGAGTGGATTCAGGTACGACGATTCTATGAGAAATAAGTCACACAGAAAAAGAAACATCATAAGATATCACTAATACACGGAACGTAAACTTGGCTACACATGAACTGAATTACAAAACAGAACAGGGTCTCAAATTTAGAAAACCAACTTATGCTTGCTTATGGGGAAAGGTGTGTTGGGGTGCTGCATCAAACCAGAGATTGAAATTAGCACAGATACCGTTCCATAAGGCAAATATATAATAGACACGACCTACTCCTTGCTCAACGAAATGGACTCAACACCCCATATTCAACGCCTGGGAATATACCTGACAAGTAAGAATCTTAAGACCCATGGATTTATATGTCTCCATAAGGAAATCAAGCGTGTGTACAGCGGCATAAACGCAACAGTGAAAATCCGATAAATCCCATTATAAAAATAAATTTCAAAAACAAAACACAATGACAGTGAAATAGAGAGCAATTCTTAAATAATTCATTCAGGGCTTGTGATGCAACCTGGATTTACCACATCTACACCCAGAGCTGGTTGAGACATAAGGCTGGACACTTTGGGCTGATAGCATTGGTGAGGTTTGGTGAGCAAACGCAGACCCTTTGAAGTCATACTGAATGGTACCCATTCCATGGGTCCCAACTCTCCAGGTTTAAGGGATTCTTCCTTCAGATAAAACATGCATGGGAAACCCAGAGTATGGTCCACCGTGTGAATGGTAAACGTTTTCAAATGGATCTCAAGTTACGTCCTATGGTACTCGGGTGCACCGTTCCAGACACTTTACTAACACTCTCCCCACTTGGAAAGTCAGTGCCTTTAACCTCCTGTTTGGCACAGTTTGCAATTTCTGCGCAAGATTAACAGGAATAGGGAGAACCAATGAGAGACTAGCTGTCGGTGTCTGCACGGGCAAATGGAACGCTCATTTCCCACCAGGAAGAGGAATTAACCAAAGGCTCAGCGTGCCCTGCCGGAACTAGATTAGGGCCTGAAGCAATCCTGCGGTTTTGCGGCCAGCTCACAAGAAAGCGAGTTGAAGAAAGGAGCTCAGGGGCACTGTAATTCACAATCCTGCAGAGTTATGAATGACAGCTATCGTCCAAAAATGTATTGAAGTAAGTTTTCGAAGAGGACTTGAAAGCGGGGCAGAATTTCAGGAAAACGATTTCAGGAGGTAGACTGGAATTGCACTTAAAGCATAGGAAAAGAGGCAGAATGTCCACAATGATGCACTTGGCCAAAAAGGGCGTATGCGTTTTTTCCTGAATATATTCAGGAAAAAACGCATACGCACCTTTTGGAATACCAAGCAAGCGTGTAAAGGAAATCTGCACTACAATGAAGTCTCACTGCCCCCCGGTCAAAAGGGCCATCTGAAAAAAGTGTAAAATCCAGAAAGGCAGAACAGGTTATGGAGAACAGGGAGCCTTGTTATGCTGATGGGCGGGATGTAAATTGCCAACAGCCACTCTGGAGATGTGTATGGTGTTTCCTGAAACACGTAGGAAACAAAGCAACACAGCCTATGGCACTTCCACTTAGGGTCCTATAGCTTAGGGAAATTAAAATCAAAAACACACAGCCACCCCAAAGTTTGGGACGGCTCTGTTTACAAGAACCTCGTCTACGGTACAAGTTAAATATCCGAGAAAGCAAAAAATGGATAAAGAAGTTGTGGTACGTACGTACAATGGAATATCACTCAGCAATGAGATCTACGTCATCAGGCCCGTAGCGGCATAATGAGTGGATTCAGGTACGACGATTCTACGAGAAATAAGTCATACAGAAAATGAAACATCATAAGATATCACTAATACACGGAACGTAAACTTGGCTACACATGAACTGAATTACAAAACAGAACAGGGTCTCAAATATAGAAAACCAACTTATGCTTGCTTATGGGGAAAGGTGAGTTGGGATGCTGCATCAAAGCAGAGATTGAAATTAGCACAGATACCGTTCCATAAGCCAAATATATAATAGACAAGACCTACTCCTTGCTCAACGAAATGGAATCAACACCCCATATTCAACGCCTGGGAATATACCTGACAAGTAAGAATCTTAAGACCCATGGATTTATATGTCTAAATAAGGAAGTCAAGCGTGTGTACAGTGGCCTAAACGCAGCAGTGAAAATCCGATAAATCCGATTAACAAAATAAATTTCAAAAACCAAACACAATGACAGTGAAATAGAGAGCAATTCTTAAATAATTCATTCAGGGCTTGTGATGCAACCTGGATTTACCACATCTACACCCAGAGCTGTGTGAGACATAAGGCTGAACACTTCAGGCTGATAGCATTGGTGAGGTTTGGTGAGCAAACGCAGACCCTTTGAAGTCATACTGCATGGTACCCATTCCATGGGTCCCAACTCTCCAGGTTTAAGGGATTCTTCTTTCAGCTAAAACATGCATGGGAAACCCGGAGTATGTTCCACCGTGTGATTGGGAAACGTTTTCAAATGCATCTCAGGTTTCATCCCCTGGTCCTCGGGTGCACCGTTCCAGACACTTTACTAACACTCTCCCCACTTGGAAAGTCAGTGCCTTTAACCTTCTGTTTGGCACAGTTTGCAATTTCTGCGCAAGATGAACAGGAATAGGGACAACCAATGAGAGACTAGCTGTAGGTGTCTGCACGGGCAAACGGAACGCTCATTTCCCACCAGGAAGAGGAATTAACCGAAGGCTCAGCATGCCCTGCCGGAACCAGATTAGGGCCTGAAACAATCCTGCGGTTTTGCGGCCAGCTCACAAGAAAGCGAGTTGAAGAAAGGAGCTCAGGGACACTGTAATTCACAAACCTGCAGAGTTATGAATGACAGCTATCGTCCAAAAATGTATTGAAGTAAGTCTTCGAAGAGGACTTTAAAGCGGGGCAGAATTTCAGGAAAACGATTACAGGGGGTAGACTGGAATTGCACTTAAAGCATAGGAAAAGAGGCAGAATGTCGACAATGATGCACTTGGCCAAAAAGGGCGTATGTGTTTTTTCCTGAATATATTCAGGAAAAAACGCATACACCCTTTTTGGCCAACCAAGCAAGCGTGTAAAGGAAATCTGCACTATAATGAAGTCTCACTGCCCCCCGGTCAAAAGGGCCATCTGAAAAATGTGTAAAATCCAGAAAGGCACGACAGGTCATGGAGAACAGGGAGCCTTGTTATGCTGATGGGCGGGATGTAAATTGCCAACAGCCACTCTGGAGAAGTGTATGCTGTTTCCTGAAACACATAGGAAACAACGCAACACAGCCTATGGCACTTCCACTAAGGGTCCTATAGCTTAGGGAAATTAAAATCAAAAACACACAGCCACCCCAAAGTTTAGGCCGGCTCTGTTTACAAGAACCTCGTCTACGGTACAAGTTAAATATCCGAGAAAGCAAAAAATGGATAAAGAAGTTGTGGTACGTACGTACAATGGAATATCACTCAGCAATGAGATCTACGTCATCAGGCCCGTAGCGGCATAATGAGTGGATTCAGGTACGACGATTCTACGAGAAATAAGTCATACAGAAAAAGAAACATCATAAGATATCACTAATACACGGAACGTAAACTTGGCTACACATGAACTGAATTACAAAACAGAACAGGGTCTCAAATTTAGAAAACCAACTTATGCTTGCTTATGGGGAAAGGTGAGTTGGGATGCTGCATCAAAGCAGAGATTGAAATTAGCACAGATACCGTTCCATAAGCCAAATATATAATAGACAAGACCTACTCCTTGCTCAACGAAATGGAATCAACACCCCATATTCAACGCCTGGGAATATACCTGACAAGTAAGAATCTTAAGACCCATGGATTTATATGTCTAAATAAGGAAGTCAAGCGTGTGTACAGTAGCCTAAACGCAGCAGTGAAAATCCGATAAATCCCATTAACAAAATAAATTTCAAAAACAAAACACAATGACAGTGAAATAGAGAGCAATTCTTAAATAATTCATTCAGGGCTTGTGATGCAACCTGGATTTACCACATCTACACCCAGAGCTGGTTGAGACATAAGGCTGAACACTTCAGGCTGATAGCATTGGTGATGTTTGGTGAACAAACACAGACCCTTTGAAGTCATACTGCATGGTACCCATTCCATGGGTCCCAACTCTCCAGGTTTAAGGGATTCTTCCTTCAGCTAAAACATGCATGGGAAACCCGGAGTATGTTCCACCGTGTGATTGGGAAACGTTTTCAAATGCATCTCAGGTTTCATCCCCTGGTACTCGGGTGCACCGTTCCAGACACTTTACTAACACTCTCCCCACTTGGAAAGTCAGTGCCTTTAAACTTCTGTTTGGCACAGTTTGCAAATTCTGCGCAAGATGAACAGGAATAGGGACAAACAATGAGAGTCTAGCTGTAGGTGTCTGCACGGGCAAATGGAACGCTCATTTCCCACCAGGAAGAGGAATTAACCAAAGGCTCAGCATGCCCTGCCGGAACCAGATTAGGGCCTGAAACAATCCTGCGGTTTTGCGGCCAGCTCACAAGAAAGCGAGTTGAAGAAAGGAGCTCAGGGGTACTGTAATTCACAAACCTGCAGAGTTATGAATGACAGCTATCGTCCAAAAATGTATTGAAGTAAGTCTTCGAAGAGGACTTGAAAGCGGGGCAGAATTTCAGGAAAACGATTTCAGGGCGTAGACTGGAATTGCACTTAAAGCATAGGAAAAGAGGCAGAATGTCGACAATGATGCAGTTGGTCAAAAAGGGCGTATGCGTTTTTTCCTGAATATATTCAGGAAAAAACGCATAAGCCCTTTTTGGCCAAACAAGCAAGCGTGTAAAGGAAATCTTCACTACAAAGAAGTCTCACTGCCCCCGGTCAAAAGGGCCATCTGAATAAAGTGTAAAATCCAGAAAGGCAGGACAGGTCATGGAGAAGAGGGAGCCTTGTTATGCTGATGGGCGGGATGTAAATTGCCAACAGCCACTCTGGAGAAGTGTATGGTGTTTCCTGAAACACATAGGAAACAAAGCAACACAGCCTATGGCACTTCTACTTATGGTCCTATAGCTTAGGAAAATTAAAATCAAAAACACACAGCCACCCCAACATTTGGGACGGCTCTGTTTACAAGAACCTCGTCTACGGTACAAGTTAAATATCCGAGAAAGCAAAAAATGGATAAAGAAGTTGAGGTACGTACGTACAATGGAATATCACTCAGCAATGAGATCTACGTCATGAGGCCCGTAGCGGCATAATGAGTGGATTCAGGTATGACGATTCTACGAGAAATAAGTCAAACAGAAAAAGAAACATCATAAGATATCACTAATACACGGAACGTAAACTTGGCTAAGCATGAACTGAATTACAAAACAGAACAGGGTCTCAAATTTAGAAAACCAACTTATGCTTGCTTATGGGGAAAGGTGAGTTGGGGTGCTGCATCAAAGCAGAGATTGAAATTAGCACAGATACCATTCCATAAGCCAAATATATAATAGACAAGACCTACCCCTTGCTCAACGAAATGGACTCAACACCCCATATTCAACGCCTGGAAATTAACCTGACAAGTAAGAATGTTAAGACCCATGGATTTATATGTCTCCATAAGGAAATCAAGCGTGTGTACAGCGGCCTAAACGCAGCAGTGAATATCCGATAAATCCCATTATCAAAATTAATTTCAAAAACAAAACACAATGACAGTGAAATAGAGAGCAATTCTTAAATAATTCATTCAGGGCTTGTGATGCAACCTGGATTTACCACATATACACCCAGAGCTGGGTGAGACATAAGGCTGGACACTTCGGGCTGATAGCAATGGTGAGGTTCGGTGACCAAACGCAGACCCTTTGAAGTCATACTGCATGGTAGCCATTCCATGGGTCCCAACTCTCCAGGTTTAAGGGATTCTTCCTTCAGCTAAAACATGCATGGGAAACCCAGAGTGTGGTCCACCGTGTGATTGGGAAACGTTTTCATATGCATCTCAGGTTTCGTCCCCTGGTACTCGGGTTCACCGCTCCAGACACTTTACTAACACTCTCCCCACTTGGAGAGTCAGTGTCTTTAACCTCCTGTTTGGCACAGTTTGCAATTTCTGCGCAAGATGAACAGGAATAGGGAGAACCAATGAGAGACTAGCTGTAGGTGTCTGCTCGGGCAAATGGAACGCTCATTTCCCAACAGGATGAGGAATTAACCAAAGGCTCAGCGTGCCCTGCCGGAACCAGATTAGGGCCTGAAGCAATCCTGCGGTTTTGCGGCCAGCTCACAAGAAAGCGATTTGAAGAAAGGAGCTCAGGGGCACTGTAATTCACACACCTGCAGAGTTATGAATGATAGCTATCGTCCAAAAATGTATTGAAGTAAGTCTTCGAAGAGGACTTGAAAGCGGGGCAGAATTACAGGTAAACGATTTCAGGGGGTAGACTGGAATTGCACTTAAAGCATAGGAAAAGAGGCAGAATGTCCACAATGATGCACTTGGCAAAAAAGGGCGTATGCGTTTTTTCCTGAATATATTCAGGAAATAACGCATACGCCCTTTTTGGTCAACCAAGCAAGCGTGTAAAGGAAATCTGCACTACAATGAAGTCTCACTGCCTCCCGGTCCAAAAGGCCATCTGAAACAAGTGTAAAATCCAGAAAGGCAGGACAGGTCATGGAGAACAGGGAGCCTTGTTATGCTGATGGGCGGGATGTAAATTGCAAACAGCCACTCTGGAGAAGTGTATGGTGTTTCCTGAAACACGTAGGAAACAAAGCAACACAGCCTATGGCACTTCCACTTATGGTCCTATAGCTTAGGGAAATTAAAATCCAAAACACACAGCCACCCCAAAGTTTGCGACGGCTTTTTTACAAGTACCTCGTCTACGGTACAAGTTAAATATCCGAGAAAGCAAAAAATGGATAAAGAAGTTGTGGTACGTACGTACAATGGAATATCACTCAGCAATGAGATCTACGTCATCAGGCCCATAGCGACATAATGAGTGGATTCAGGTACGACGATTCTACGAGAAATAAGTCACACAGAAAAAGAAACATCATAAGATATCACTAATACACGGAACGTAAACTTGGCTACACATGAACTGAATTACAAAACAGAACAGGGTCTCAAATTTAGAAAACCAACTTATGCTTGCTTATGGGGAAAGGTGAGTTGGGGTGCTGCATAAAACCAGAGATTGAAATTAGCACAGATACCGTTCCATAAGCCAAATATATAATAGACAAGACCTACTGTTGCTCAACGAAATGGACTCAACACCCCATATTCAACGCCTGGGAATATACCTGACAAGTAAAAATCTTAAGACCCATGGATTTATATGTCTCCATAAGGAAGTCAAGCGTGTGTACAGTGGCCTAAACGCAGCAGTGAAAATCCGATAAATCCCATTAACAAAATAAATTTCACAAACAAAACACAATGACATGCAAATGAAGCAAATGACAAAGGATTAATATCCAAAATTTACAAGCAGCTCCTGCAGCTCAATAACAAAAAAACACACAACCCAATCCAAAAATGGGCAGAAGACCTAAATAGACATTTCTCCAAAGAAGATATACAGAATGCCAACAAACACATGAAAGAATGCTCAACATCATTAATCATTAGAGAAATGCAAATCAAAACTACAATGAGATATCATCTCACACCAGTCAGAATGGCCATCATCAAAAAATCTAGAAACAATAAATGCTGGAGAGGGTGTGGAGAAAAGGGAACACTCTTGCACTGCTGGTGGGAATGTGAATTGGTTCAGCCACTATGGAGAACAGTATGGAGGTTCCTTAAAAAACTACAAATAGAATTACCATATGACCCAGCAATCCCACTACTGGGCATATACCCTGGGAAAACCAAAATTCAAAAAGAGTCATGTACCAAAATGTTCATTGCAGCTCTATTTACAATAGCCCGGAGATGGAAACAACCTAAGCGCCCATCATCGGATGAATGGATAAAGAAAATGTGGCACATATATACAATGGAATATTACTCAGCCTTAAAAAGAAATGAAATTGAGCTATTTGTAATGAGATGGATAGACCTAGAGTCTGTCATACAGAGTGAAGTAAGTCAGAAAGAAAAAGACAAATACCGTATGCTAACACATATATATGGAATTTAAGGGGAAAAAAATGTCATGAATAACCTAGGGGTAAGACAGGAATAAAGACGCAGACCTACTGGAGAACGGACTTGAGGATATGGGGAGGGGGAGGGGTGAGCTTTGACAGGGCGAGAGAGAGTCATGGACATATACACACTAACAAACGTAGTAAGGTAGATAGCTAGTGGGAAGCAGACGCAAGGCACAGGGATATTAGCTTGGTGCTTTGTGACAGCCTGGAGGGGTGAGATAGGGAGAGTGGGAGGGAGGGAGACGCAAGAGGGAAGACATATGGGAACATATGTATATGTATAACTGATTCACTTTGTTATAAAGCAGAAACTAACACACCATTGTAAAGCAATTATACCCCTATAAAGATGTTTAAAAAAAAAAAAACACAATGACAGTGAAATAGAGAGCAATTATTAAATAATTCATTCAGGGCTTGTGATGCAACCTGGATTTACCACATATACACCCAGAGCTGGTTGAGACATAAGGCTGGACACTTTGGGCTGATAGCATTGGTGAGGTTTGGTGAGCAAACGCAGACCCTTTGAAGTCATACTGCATGGTACCCATTCCATGGGTCCCAACTCTCCAGGTTTAAGGGATTCTTCCTTCAGCTAAAACATGCATGGGAAACCCGGAGTATGTTCCACCGTGTGATTGGGAAACGTTTTCAAATGCATCTCATGTTTCGTCCCCTGGTACTCGGGTGCACCGTTCCAGACACTTTACTAAAACTCTCCCCACTTGGAAAGTCAGTGCCTTTAACCTCCTGTTTGGCACAGTTTGCAATTTCTGCGCAAGATGAACAGGAATAGGGAGAAGCAATGAGAGACTAGCTGTAGGTGTCTGCACGGGCAAATGGAACGCTCACTTCCCACCAGGAAGAGGAATTAACCAAAGGCTCAGCGTGCCCTGCCGGAACCAGATTAGGGCCTGAAGAAATCCTGCGGTTTTGCGGCCAGCTCACAAGAAAGCGAGTTGAAGAAAGGAGCTCAGGGGCACTGTAATTCACAATCCTGCAGAGTTATGAATGACAGCTTTCGTCCAAAAATGTATTGAAGTATGTTTTCGAAGAGGACTTGAAAGCGGGGCAGAATTTCAGGAAAACGATTTCAGGAGGTAGACTGGAATTGCACTTAAAGCATAGGAAAAGAGGCAGAATGTCCACAAAGATGCACTTGGCCAAAAAGGGCGTATGCGTTTTTTCCTGAATATATTCAGGAAAAAACGCATACGCCCTTTTTGGCCAACCAAGCGTGTAAAGGAAATCTGCACTACAATGAAGTCTCACTGCCCCCCGGTCTAAAGGGCCATCTGAAAAAAGTGTAAAATCCAGAAAGACAGGACAGGTCATGGAGAACAGGGAGCCTTGTTATGCTGATGGGCGGGATTTAAATTGCCAACAGCCACTCTGGAGAAGTGTATGGTGTTTCCTGAATCACGTAGGAAACAAAGCAACACAGCCTATGGCACTTCCACTTATGGTCCTATAGCCTAGGGAAATTAAAATCAAAAACACACAGCCACCCCAAAGTTTGGGACGGCTCTGTTTATAAGAACCTCGTCTACGGTACAAGTTAAATATCCAAGAAAGCAAAAAATGGATTAAGAAGTTGTGGTACGTATGTACAATGGAATATCACTCAGCAATGAGATCTACATCATCAGGTCCGTAGTGGCATAATGAGTGGATTTAGGTATGACGATTCTACGAGAAATAAGTCACACAGAAAAAGAAACATCAAAAGATATCACTAATACACGGAACGTAAACTTGGCTACACATGAACTCAATTACAAAACAGAACAGGGTCTCAAATTTAGAAAACCAACTTATGCTTGCTTATGGGGAAAGGTGAGTTGGGGTGCTGCATAAAACCAGAGATTGAAATTAGCACAGATACCGTTCCATAAGCCAAATATATAATAGACAAGACCTACTGTTGCTCAACGAAATGGACTCAACACCACATATTCAACGCCTGAGAATATACCTGACAAGTAAGAATCTTAAGACCCATGGATTTATATGTCTCCATAAGGAAGTCAAGCGTGTGTACAGTGGCCTAAACGCAGCAGTGAAAATCCGATAAATCCGACTAACAAAATAAATTTCAAAAACACAACACAATGACAGTGGAATAGAGAGCAATTCTTAAATAATTCATTCAGAGCTTGTGATGCAAGCTGGATTTACCACATCTACACCCAGAGCTGGGTGAGACATAAGGCTGGACACTTCGGGCTGATACCATTGGTGAGGTGCAGTGAGCAAACGCAGACCCTTTGAAGTCATACTGCATGGTACCCATTCCATGGTTCCCATCTCTCCAGGTTTAAGGGATTCTTCCTTCAGCTAAAACATGCAGGGGAAACCCAGAGAATGGTCCACCGTGTGATTGGGAAACATTTTCAAATGCATCTCAGGTTTCGTCCCCTGGTACTCGGGTTCACCATTCCAGATGCTTTACTAACACTCTCCCCACTTGGAGAGTCACTGCCTTTAACCTCCTGATTGGCGCAATTTGCAATTTCTGCGCAAGATGAACAGGAATAGAGAGAACCAATGAGAGACTATCTGTAGGTGTCTGCACGGGCAAATGGAACGCTCATTTCCCACCAGGAAGAGGAATTAACCAAAGGCTCAGCGTGCACTGCCGGAACCACATTAGGGCCTGAAGCAATCCTGTGGTTTTGCGGCGGGCTCACAAGATAGCAAGCTGAAGAAAGGAGCCCAGGGGGACGGTAATTCACAAACCTGCAGAGTTATGAATGACAGCTATCGTCCAAAAATGTATTGAAGTAAGTCTTCTAACAGGACTTGAAAGCGGGGCTGAATTTCAGGAAAACGATTTCAGGGGGTAGACTGGAATTGCACTTAAAGCATAGGAAAAGAGGCAGAATGTCCACAGTGATGCACTTGGCCAAAAAGGGCGTATGCGTTTTTTCCTGAATATATTCAGGAAAAAACGCATACACACTTTTTGGCCAACCAAGCAAGCGTGTAACGGAAATCTGCACTACAATGAAGTCTCACTGCCCCCCGGTCCAAAGGGCCATCTGAAAAAAGTGCAAAATCCAGAAAGGCAGGACAGGTCATGGAGAACAGGGAGCCTTGTTATGCTGATGGGCGGGATGTAAATTGCCAACAGCCACTCTGGAGAAGTGTATGGTGTTTCCTGAAACACGTAGGAAACAAAGCAACACAGCCTATGGCACTTCCACTTAGAGTCCTATAGCTTAGGGAAATTAAAATCAAAAACACACAGCCACCCCAAAGTTTGGGATGGCTCTGTTTACAAGAACCTCGTCTACGGTACAATTTAAATATCCAAGAATGCAACAAATGGATAAAGAATTTGTGGTAAGTACGTACAATGGAATATCACTCAGCAATGCGATCTACGTCATCAGGCCCATAGCAGCATAATGAGTGGATTCCGGTACGACGAGTCTACGAGAAATAAGGCACACAGAAAAAGAAACCTCATAAGATATCACTAATACACGGAACGTAAACTTGGCTACACATGAACTGAATTACAAAAGAGAACAGGGTCTCAAATTTAGAAAACCAACTTATGCTTGCTTATGGGGAAAGGTGAATTGGGGTGCTGCATAAAACCAGAGATTGAAATTAGCACAGATACCGTTCCATAAGCCAAATATATAATAGACAAGACCTATTCCTTGCTCAACGAAATGGACTCAACACCCCATATTCAACGCCTGGGAATATACCTGACAAGTAAGAATCTTAAGACCCATGGATTTATATGTCTCCATAAGGAAATCAAGCGTGTGTACAGCGACCTAAACGCAGCAGTGAAAATCCGATAAATCCCATTATCATAATAAATTTCACAAACAAAACACTATGACAGTGAAATACAGAGCAATTCTTAAATAATTCATTCAGGGCTTGTGATGCAACCTGGAGTTACCACATCTACACCTAGAGCTGGGTGAGACATAAGGCTGGACACTTCGGGCGGATACCATTGGTGAGGTTCACTGAGCAAATGCAGACCCTTTGAAGTCATACTGCATGGTACCCATTCCATGGGTCCCAACTCTCCAGGTTTAAGGGATTCTTCCTTCAGCTCATACATGCATGGGAATCCCAGAGTATGGTCCACCGTGTGACCGGGAAACGTTTTTAAATGCATCTCAGTTTTCGTCCCCTGGTACTCGGGTTCACCATTCCAGACGCTTTCCTAAGACTCTCTCCAATTGGAGAGTCAGTGCCTTTAACATCCTGTTTAGCACAGTTTGCAAATTCTGCGCAAGATGAACAGGAATAGGGAGAACCAATGAGAGACTAGCTGTAGGTGTCTGCACGGGCAAATGGAACGCTCATTTCCCACCAGGAAGAGGGTTTAACCAAAGGCTCAGCGTGTCCTGCCGGAACCAGATTAGGGCCTGAAGCAATCCTGCGGTTTTGCGGCCAGCTCACAAGAAAGCGAGTTGAAGAAAGGAGCTCAGGGGCACTGTAATTCACAAACCTGCAGAGTTATAAATGACAGCTCTCATCCAAAAATATATTGAAGTAAGGCTACAAAGAGGACTTGAACGTGGGGCAGAATTCCAGGACTACGATTTCAGGAGGTAGACGGGAAATCCTCTGAAAGTATAGGAAAAGAGTCAGAATGTCGACAATGATGTACTTTGTCAAAAAGGGCATATGCGTTTTATCCAGGGCCCTCATTAAAGAGGGTAGGAGGCTCCCAGTATGCTTCAGTGGCCAACAGAAGACCCACGTCGCCAAGGCGACGTGAGCCAGCCATGCAGGAGTGACCTCACATCAGAGGGCCCACCTCACAGAAGGGTAAGGAACCCAGGAAGGATCAGACCCTCACCAGAGTGCCCACAACAGCAAGGGGCTGGGAACCAGGCAGGAGTGTCCTCACATCCGTGGGACCACATCATCGAAAGTTGAGGTACCCAGCACATGTGGCCTCAAACCAGAAGACCCACATCACCATGGGTCTCGGAGCGAGGCAGGCAGGATTAACCTCCCAACACATGGCCCATTGTATAAAAAAGGTGAGGAATCCAGCCGTTGGAACATCCCAGCAGGCGGCCCAGATCACCGAGGCTATGGGATCCAGGCAGTGATGAACTCACAACAGAGGGCCCTCATCATGATACTGTAAGCAACCCAGCCGTTGTGACCTCAGAGCACAAGGCCCACATCTCCATGGGGGAGGGAACCAAGCAGGAGTGTCATCGCACCAGTGGGCACACATCAGAAAATGTGGGGAGCCCAGCAGTTAGGGCCAGACGCCAGAGGGCCCTCATCACTGAGGAGAGGAGGCTCCCAGCAAGCTCCAACTGCTACCAGAGGGCTGACCTCACCAATGCGGTGTGTGCCAGCCAGGCAGGAGTGACCTCAGAGCAGAGGGCCAACCACACAAAAGTGTGAGGAACCCAAAGAGGATCAGACTCTCACCAGAGGGCCCACATCACCAAGGGAATGGAAACCAGGCAGGAGTGTCCTCACACCAGTGGGGCCACATCACCGAAATGTGATGGACCCAGCACACGTGGCCTCAAACTAGAGGACACACATCACCAAGGGGCTGGGAGTGAGGCAGGCAGGAGGAGCCTCAAAACAGAGGGCCCATAGAATAAAAAAGGTGAGGAATCCCGCAGTTGGAACCTCCCAGCAGGCGGCCAGGAGCAGCGAGGATATGGGATCCAGGCCTGACTGAACACAAAACAGAGGGCCCTCATCATGAAACTGTGAGCAACCCAGCCGTTGGGACCTCAGAGCAGAAGGCCCACATTCCCATGTGGTTGGGAACCTGGCAGGAGTGTACTCGCACCACAGGGCGCACATTAGAGAATTTTGGGAGCCCAGAAGTTAGGGCCTGACGCCAGAGGGCCCTCATCACCGAGGAAAGGAAGCTCCCAGCAGGCTCCAACTGCCACAAGAGGGCCGACATTGCCAAGTTGGGGTGTGCCAGCCAGGCAGGAGTGACCTCACAGCAGAGGGTCCACCTCACAGAAGGGTGAGGAACCCAGCCAGGATCAGACTCTCACCAGAGGGCCCACATCACCAAGGGGATAGGAACCAGGCAGGAGTGTCCTCACACCAGTGGGGCCACATAATCGAAAGGTGAGGGACCCAGCACACGTAGCCTCAAACCAGAGGACACACATCACCAAGGGGCTGGGAGTCAGGCAGGCAGGAGGAGTCTCAAAACAGAGGGCCCATAGAAGAAAAAAGGTGAGGAATCCCGCAGTTGGAACATCCCCGCAGGCAGCCAGGAGCAGCGAGGCTATTGGATCCAGGGCGGAGTGAACTCACACCAGAGGACCCTCATCATGAAACTGAGCAACCCACCGTTGGGACCTCAGAGCAGAAGGCCCACATTCCCATGGGGTTGGGAACCTGGCAGGAGTGTAGTCGCACCACAGGGCGCACATCAGAAAATTTTGGGAGCCCAGGAGTTAGGGTCTGACACCAGAGGGCCCTCATTACCGAGGGGTGGAGACCCCCAGCAGGCACCAACTCCCAACTGAGGGCCCACGTCGCCAAGGTGATGTGTGCCAGCCAGGCAGGAGTGACCTCACAGCAGAGGGTCTACCTCACAGAAGGGTGAGGAAACCAGCCAGGATAAGACTCTCACCAGAGAGCCCACATCACCAAGGGGATTGGAAAAAGGCAGCAGTGTCCTCACACCAGTGTGGCCACATTATAGAAAGGTGAGGAACCCAGCACATGTGGCCTAAACCAGAGGACCCACATTTCCAAGGTGCTCCGAGTGAGGCAAGCAGGAGTAGCCTAACAACACAGGGCCCACAGAATAAAAAATGTGAGGAATCCAGCAGTTTGAACCTCCCAGCAGGTGGCCCAGAGCACGGAGTCTATGGGATCCAGGCCACAGTGAACTCACAGCAGAGGGCCCACATCATGAAACTGTGAGCAACCCAGCCGGTGGAACCTCAGAGCAGAAGACCCACATCCCCATGGGGATAGGAACCTCGCAGGAGTGTCCTCGCACAACTTAACACGTATCAGAAAATGTGGGAACCCAGCAGTTAGGGCCTGACGCCAGAGGGCCCTCATCACCGAGGAGAGGAGGCTACCAGCAGGCTCCAAATCCACCAGAGGGCCGACGTCACCAAGGCAATGGGAGCAAGCCAGGCAGGAGTTACCTCACAGCAGAGGGCCCACCTCACAGAAGTGTGAGGAACCCAACCAGGATCAGACTCTAACCAGAGGGCCCACATCACCAAGGGGATGGAAACCAGGCAGGAGTGTCCTCACACCAGTGGGGCCACATCAGCCAAAGGTGAGGAACACAGCACATGTGGCCTCAAATAAGGGGACACACATCACGAAAGGGCTGGGAGTGAGGCATGCAGGAGGAGACTCACAACAGAGGGCCCATAGAATAAAAAGGTGAGGAACCCCGACGCTGGAAGCTCCAAGCAAGTGGCCCAGAGCACCGAGGCTATGGGATCCATGCCGGAGTGAACTCACAGCAGAGGGCCCACATTCTGACACTGTGAGCAACCCAGCCGTTGGGACCTCAGAGCAGAAAGCCAACATCCCCATGGGGATTGGACCCCAGCAGGAGTGTACTCACACGACAGGGCGCACATCAGAAAATTTTGGGAGCCCATGAGTTAGGGCCTGACGCCAGAGGGCCCTCATTACCGAGGGGAGGAGACTCCCAGCAGGCACCAACTCCCAACTGAGGGCCCACATCGCCAAGGTGACGTGTGCCAGCCAGGCAGGAGTGACCTCACAGCAGAGGGTCTACCTCACAGAAGGGTGAGGAATCCAGCCAGGATCAGGCTCTCACCAGAGGGCCCCCATCACCAAGTGGATGGGAACCAGGCAGGAGTGTCCTCACACCAGTGGGGCCACATCAATAAAGGTGAGGAAACCGGCACATGTGGCCTCAAACCAGAGGACCTACATCACAAAGGGGCTGGGAGTGAGTCAGGAAGGAGGAGCATGAAAACACAGAACCCAAAGAATAGAAAAGGTAAGGAATTCAGCAGTAGGAACCTCCCAGCAGGCGGCTCAGAGCACAGAGTCTATGGGATCTAGGCCTGAGTGAACTAACACCAGAGAGCCAACATCATGAAACGGTGAACAACACAGGTGTTGGGACCTTAGAGCAGAAGGCCCACATGCCCATGGGGATGGGAACCTGGCAGGAGTGCCCTCGCACCACTTAGGACATATCAGAAAATGTGGGAACCAAGCAGTTAGGGCCTGATGCCAGAGGGCCTCATCACCGAGGGGAGGAGGCTCCCAGCAGGCTCCAACTGCCACCAGAGGTCCGACTTCGCCAAGGCGGGGTGTGCTAGCCAGGCAGGAGTGACCTCAGAGAAGAGGGCCCACCTCACAGAAGTGTGAGGAACCCAACCAGGATCAGACTCTCGCCGGAGGGACCACATCACCAAGGGGATGGGAAGCAGGCAGGAGTGTCCTCACACCAGTGGGGCCACATCATCAAAAGATGAGGAACCCATCACATGTGGCCTCAAACCAGAGGACACACATCACCAAGGGGCTGGGAGTGAGGCAGGTGTCTGGAGGGGCACATTTAACTCTAATTTCCCACCAGGAAGAGGAATTAACCAAAGGCTCAGAGTGCCGTGCCACACCCTGATTACGGCCTGAAGCAAACCTGCGGTTTTGTGGCCAGCTTTCAAGGAAGCGAGTTAAGAAAGGAAATCACGGGCACTGTAATTCACAAACCTGCAGAGTTATAAATGACAGCTATTGGCAAAAATATATTGAAGTAAGTCTGCAAAGAGGACTTGAAAACGAGGCAGAATTGAGGAATCATATTTCAGGAGGTAGATTGGAATTGCATTTAAAACATGTGAAAAGCGGCAGATCTTTGACAGTGATGCACTTGGACGAACAGTGCGTATACATTTTTTCCTGAATATATTCAGGAAAAAACGCATATGCCCTTTTTGGCCAACCAAGCACTCGAGCAATGGAAATCCGTACTACAATGAAGTCTCATTTCCCATTCGTCAAAAGGGCCATCTGAAAAAAGTGTAAAAACCAGAAACACAGGACAGGCCATGGAGAACAGGGAGCCTTGTTATGCTGATGGGCGGGATGTAAATTGCCAACAGACACTCTGGAGATGTTTATGGTGTATCCTGAAACATCTGAAAAACAAAGCTACGGAGACTAGGGCACTTCCACTTTTGGCCCTATAGCTTAGGAAAATTAAAATCAACAAGACACAGCCAACACAAAATTTAGGGCTGCTGTGTTTACAAGAACCTCGAGTCCAGTACAAATTAAATATCCCAGAAAGAAAAAAATGGATAAAGGAGTTGTGCTACTTACGTACAACGGAATATCACTCAGCAATGAAATCAATGTCATCAGGCCTGTAGCAGCAAATTGAGTGGATTTAAGTATGATGATTCTAAGAGAAATATGTCACACAGAGAAAGATAATTATCATAAGATATCACTAATAGAGGGAGTGTAAACTTGGCTACACATAAACTGAATTACAAAACCGAACAGTCTCACATTTAGATAAAAACTTATGCTTGCTTAAGGGGAAAGTTGAGTTGGGGTGCTGTATAAAACCAGAGCTTGAAATTAGCACACATACCATTCCATAAGCCAAATATGTAATAGACAAGACCTACTCTTTGCTCAACGAAATAGACTCATCCATGGTGTATCACCTCACACCTGTTAGAATGGGCATCATCAGAAAATCTACAAACAACAAATGCTGGAAAGGGTGTGGAGATAAGGAACCCTCTTCCACTATTGTTGGGAATGTAAATTGATACAGTCACTGTGGAGAACATTATGGAGTTTCTTATAAAACTAAGAATAGAATTACCATATGATCCAGCAATCCCACTACTGGGCATATACCCAGACAAAACCATAAATCAAAAAGAGACATTCACCTCAATGTTCATTGCATCACTATTTACAATATCCAGGTAATGGAAGCAACCTAAATGCCCACAGACAGACGAATGCATAAAGATGTGGTACAAATATAAAATGGAATATTACTAAGCCATAAAAAGGAATGAAATTGGGTCATTTGTAGAGACGTTGATGGATCTAGAGACTGTCATACAGAGTGAAGTAAGTCAGAAATAGAAAAACAAATCTTGTATATTAATGCATATATGTGGAACCTAGAAAAATTATACAGATGAACCGTTTTTTAAGGCAGAAATAGAGCAACAGATGTAGACAACAAACGTATGGACACCAAGGGGGGAAAGCTGTTGGGGGGTGGTGGTGGGAGGATTGAGAGATTGGGATTGGCATGTATACATTTATATGTATAAAATAGATAACCAAAAAGAACCTGCTGTATAAAAAAATAAAATAAAATTCAAAATTACAAAAAGTAAAACAGAAAAAATATTCTTCCCTTCACATACATGTATTTATATGAATAAATTATTTCCATGCTTATATCTGTAAATACAAAAAAGAGGAATAAAATCTACCTTGAACCAAAAATGAAAAAAAGAAAAAAAAAAACAGAACCCACCAGTTACACAGAGGAAAACCGTATCAGGGCACTTGCTCCAGTTGTAAACAATTCTGTAGTTGGCCAGTGGTGGGGAATCATCTCCCATTCAGCCAGCAGGCCCCACGCAACAAGCGTCCTCATTGCAAAGCTGGGGGACCGTGCCAAGGCATCTGTGAGTAAATGTGGGCCGAGCCCCAGGCCAGCTGCTGCTGAAATGTTCCCACCCTTCCCAGGTAAAACACCTGAATATGTACAAGGACTTGAAAGCCTAGAGGAAGGGCCATGGAGCCACATGAGTGACAGCATGCCAGCCGATTTGGTGCCTGCAGGCCAGCCAGGATGGTCCTGGCCCTGGGTACTCTTCTGGAAGCTTTCCATTTCCCTGCCTGAGATACCCCTGCTGTCCGGGCCCCCACTGCTTTCTTCCTCACTCACCTCTGCCCAGGGAGAAATTCCAGAGGCAGGTATGGGTGTCACATCCTCTTCTTTAGCAGGTGGCATCTTGGTAACTGCTGCAGAAAGTCCAGCAGAGCCCCACTCACACTGGGCCACCCACAAAGCCGTGGCCTCTCACTCCCTCCCACCAGTCCAGCCCCGAGGCTGCTGACAGGGCAGAGAAAATGGCGTCAGGCACAGCTGCAGGGGCTCTTGCTGCCTGGAGCGGTGTTTATATTGATCTCAAACAGGCACACCTGGGGAGGGCTGGCCGGCACGGTCAGGCTTCCCAGGCCAGCCAATAATCACCCCTCAGGCGCTCACAGTTGCAGAAACTGGAACTTGCTGAATCGGCCAGGTCCAAGGAACAGGTGTGGGCTCCTGAGAGTCAGGATAGACAAGGGGTTGCAGCTCTGGCTTGTTTTCTAATTATATTATCTGGCCCATGAGTGGGAGACAACTTCAAGAAAACCCTCTCCTAATGAGAGGAACCCAGGAGTCAAGGAGAGGAGGGGTGGGTGGTGGGTGGAGACAGAGGCCTGGTGCCCCGGGTGCAGTGGAAGTCTCTGGAAGACCAGGTGGAGGGAGGCCACACAGAGTGATGCCCAGGGTCACAGACCTGTTGGAGCTGCTGTTTCTTAGTTCAAGTCCTGCTCTGAGGTGCTCTGTGTCAGATCTGAGTGACAGGTGAGCTGGAAGTGCTCTGCAATGAGGGCGATGTGCACGGTACCTGTGTGCCCAGCCCTGCCAGGGTAACTGCAAGGGTAGCTCTGTATCCTGGGAGGGGCCTGACCATGAGAGCCCCATGGGCTGCAGGAGAACTTGCCCAGGGAACCCCATATCCTGGGAGGGGTCTGAACAGGAGAGCACCGTGGGCTGCGGTGGGGGTGGGGTACCTGCCCAGGTGAGCTCCATATCCTGGGATTGGCCTGACCTCGAGAGCCCCATGGGCTGCTGGAGTCCTGGTAAAGGATGCCAGGACAGTCAGTGAAGCCACCGAGGATATACCTCCAGTAGTTCCTAAATCCTACACCCTGATGGTCATTCTACCAACCACCAGGACATGGTATTCTATATTAGTCTTCAATGATGCCTTCTTTTGTATTCTATTAGTCCCAGAGTCACAAGAAATTTTGGCTTGTGAGTGGCAGGACTCAACATACAACTAAAACAATACTTCTGGGCCGTGTTGCCCCAAGGGTTCAAAAATTCCCACACCATCTTTGGGGAAAGCTCAGTTAAAGACCTAAAAGTTCTACCTCTGGAAAAGGAAACACTCCTTCAATATGCAGACGACATTCTGATCACCAGCCCTACTAAGGAGACCTCTGAACTACCAAGCCAATAAAGGATAGAAGTTGTCAAATAAAAAGCTCAAATATCACAGACTACGGTGACCTGCCTGGGCTTCATTCTCACAGAAGGTCGGAGAAGCCCATCTCAGGAAAGGGAAGAAACAATTTACAGCCTTACCCATTTCTAAAACTAGAAGACAGCTTAGGGGTTCCTGGGGAGGCCAGGGTTGGTGCTTCTGGATCCCTAACTACAGTCTACTAGCTGGGCCTCTATATGAAACACTGAAAGGAAAAGATGATGATCCTTTTGAATAGAATCCAGAAGTGGCCTTTCAAGAATGGAAAGAGCAGTCAATTCAGACCCTTGCCCTGGAACTCCCTAATTTAGCTAAACCCTTTGACCTTTACATTCCTGGTGAATGGTGAATCGCTATTGGAGTATTAGTGCAAAAACTGGGACCACTTGAAATGGAACAATGCAAGAATGCCATCCCGGTAGGATAAACTACGGTCACCAATGGGCTTGGCCCACCGCCACATCTGGCCAAGATACTGGCGGTATCTGAAAACCTGGAAATCAGCAGCACAAAAGGCCACCTCCCTCCTAAGGGAAAAGGACCCCACGTGGTGACCCTAAGCCCCAACCATGCCCTGAAGTTGCAGGGTTTGCTCCGTGGGCACACTGACCTCGAGTGAGGAGGCCCTCCAACTCCAACCTCCAGAGAGATAACCGGGGTAAAGGGGCACCATGACGACTCATGTGACCATCACTTGACCTGGAGTTTCTCTCATAAAACAACAAGAGTGTGTCCCAAAAGAGTAGACTACTGCTTGCAGGACTTACTGCACCCAGAGCGGACCTAATAATCTTGGCGGGGGAAACGTATATCACGCTGTCACCATAGAAGAGCCTACAGACACTGTGATGATGGTGGCCAATAAGACCAGCTGGACTCCTGTTTACTTCAAAAGGCTGTTGACTCAGTGGCCATCATGGTCCTTCATCACCACTGACCCTGGGCTGTCTGGGAGTTGAGCAGGCAGGGTCCTGACACCTGGTGCTCTTTT
Source organism: Delphinapterus leucas (assembly GCF_059928025.1). NCBI lineage: Eukaryota > Metazoa > Chordata > Mammalia > Artiodactyla > Monodontidae > Delphinapterus > Delphinapterus leucas. The sequence goes on from NW_028322244.1 coordinate 983,999, forward strand.
TACGTTAATTCAGGGGCCTAATTGAAGAAAGTGCAGACTACTGGTCAGAGCATCTAGGCTGGCAGAAACGGTCAGCCTAAGGTGGCCGAACAAATGCAGGGCGGGGTGAAACTGGACTTCACAGCGTCACTGCACATCTCCTTCCTGGACCCTTAAAGGTCATTAGAATCTATTACGCTTCCAATACTGGTGCTCAGGCGGACGAGCGGGGAGGCAGGAGGCCTGGGGACAATCAACGTCACCTGGAGGCTGCTGGGGAGAAGTTCTGACCCTCGCCCACGGGTATGAGGCCTCCTAACTCAGCACTCAGCAGTTACAGAAGAAGGGTCTGCACCCTCAGCACTCTAAGAATGAGGAAGGGGAAAAAAGGCAGAAGAGGGCTTTTTCCCAGGCAAAGCCCCTTAAAAATCCCTGGGAGATAAAAATAGAATCTGGGCAATAAAATAAAGTCTAACCTTTTTTATCCTTTGTGCTTTGTCTAATTTCACATGCTCCTAGGGTCCCGCATACAGAGGTTCAACAGCCGGCACTTCAGACCAGACTTCCTAGTGCGGAATGGCTGGGTCGACACCTCAGCTCCTGGGACACAGTGCACACTCTGCGATATAGAGCCTGAGCTGCAGCCAACCGGGCCCTCGAGAGCTCCGCCCCCTCCCTCCCACTGACTCTGACAGGATCTCTACACAGCAGCCCAGCCCACAGCCCACGGGGTAGCACATGCTCTCACCTCTCCATTCTCTGATCAAAATATAAAGTTTCCTTTGCTTCTGAACCAAACTCAGTCTCAATCTGTTGGCTCCAATGACACTGGGCAGGGGGACACTTGTTGGGGTCCACTCTGGAGGATCAGTAACAGAAATTGAGAACATTGTAACTTCAATGAACAGATGTTTGAGCCAAACTGTAATTAACATAGAACAGTGTATAAGGCTCGGGTAAAATAAGATGTTTCTAACACTCCCATTTGATATTTCCATCACTTTATTAGAAGCAAGTTCAGTGAAAAGGTTTGTCTTATTTCTCAGGTCAATATTAGAGAAACGAAGTGATTTCTTTCCAAGGATGTACATCTAATAATCTTGGTTAAAGCTTCAATCTTGTTTTAAATGCTTTTCCATTGAAAATGATACCTCTCTTTCAGCTCCCCCAATTCTGAGAAGTATAAAATCTTATAATTTATTATTACCAAAGGGGAAAGGTGGGAGGAGGGATAAATTAACAGTTTGGGATTAACACATACACACTGCTATGTATAAAATCGATCGTCAACAAGGAACTACTGTATAGCACCGGGAACTACACTCAATATTTTACAATAACCTATAAGGGGAAATCATCTGAAAAAGAATAGATATTTTTATTGACATCATCTATTCATGACAGTTAAAATGGAACCTAAGGGAAGCCAGTGGTGAGTGCTTCTGACCCTGAAGACTTCAATCATCTAAAGTTTGGACTCTGCCTACTTCCCAAGGCCCTTAATGAACATATGTGTAGCCGTAGCTTAAAAAATTCCCCAGTTTGGGTTGTGGAGAGACACTGATTTTGTAAAAGCCCTGGTGTTCTCCTCACATGAATGGGACCCTTCCTACAGCTAAAACATGCCTGTCACACCCAGAGGATGGTATACCGTCTGATCGGGAAGAGTTTGGAAAAGGCATCTCATCTCCTCATCTCCTGGTGCTCGGGTTCACCCCTCCAGCCTCTTTACGAACAGTCTCCCCACTTGGAGATGTCAGCACTGTCAACATCCTGTTGCAGACAGTTTGGAATTTGTCCAGAGGATGAAGCAGAAGGAGGAGGAACAATGAGAGACAAGTCCTAGGTGTTCGGACAGGCACATGTCACTCTTATTTCCAATCAGGAAGACGAATTGACCAAAGGCTAGGGTTGCCCATGGAAACAGAATAGGGCTTGAGGAAATTCCGCTGCTTTGTGGCCAGTTCCCATAAACACAAGTTGAAAAATGGAACTCAGGGACACTAAAATTCACGAAACTGCAGAGTTGAAAATATCTATCACTGAAAAATGTCTTGAGGAAAGTCAGAGGAAAGGACTTGTAAGCAACGGAGAATGGCAGGAAAGGGATTGGAAGAGGTAGAAAGGACTCGCCATTAAGCACAAGAAAAGGGGCTGAACATTGCCAACATTGCAATTGGCCAAAAAGTGTGTATGCGTCTTTTTCTGTATGTATTCAAGAAAAGGGCATACACTTTTTTAGCCAACCAAACAGGTGGGCACTGGAAATCAATACTACAAAACATATCACTTCGCATCAGTCAGAAGAGCCTTCCTCATAAAGTGTAAACACCAGAAATGCAGGACAGGGCAAGGAGAAAAGGGAGCCCTCTGAGGCTTATACTGGAAATGTATATTGCCAACGGTCACTCTGGAGAAGTGTATTGTGTTTACTAAAGCACCTAAAAAATGAGCTACAGAGCACAGGGCACTTGCACTCATGGACGTATATCTTGGGAAAAACAAAAATCCAGAGGACACAGGCACCCCAATATTTACTGCCTCTATGTTTAAAAGATCCTCGACTAGGATATAATTTATAAGTCTCTGGAGGGAAAAAATGGATAGAGATGTGGCACTTATGTAGAGTGGAATATTACTCAGCCTGGAAATCAATGAAATATGGCCAGTTGTAACAACCACAGAGGAGTTACGTATGATCATTCGAAGTCACATAATTCAAAAAGAAAAAGACACACGATATTACTAATATATGCAATGTAAACGTGGCTACAAATGAACTGAATTACAAAACAGAATGGGGTCTCAAATTTAGAAAACCAACATATGCTTGCTTAAGGATAAAGGAGAGCTGGGGTGCTGCATAAAACCAGAGATAGAAATTAGCACAGATACCTTTCCATAAGCCAAATATGTAATAGTCAAGACCTACCAGTTGCTCAACGAAATGGACTAAACACCCCATATTCAACGCCTAGGAATACACCTGACTAGTAAGAATCTTCAAACCCATGGATTTATATGTCTCCGTAACAGAATCAAGCGTGTGTATAGATTTATGAACGCAGCAGAGAAAATCCGATAAATCCAATTATCAAAATGAATTACAAAAACAAAACACAATGACAGTGAAATAGAGAGCTATTCTTAAATAATTCATTCAGAGCTTGTGATGCAACCAGGATTAACCACATCTGCACCAAGAGCTGAGTGAGACATAAGGTTGGACACTTCGGGCGGATAGCACTGGTGAGGTACGATGAAGAAATGCAGATCCTTTGAAGTCATACTGCATGGTACCCATTCCATGGGTCCCAACTCTCCAGGTTTAAGAGATTCTTCCTTCAGCTAAAACATGCATGGGAAACCCAAAGTATGGTGCACCGTGTGACTGGGAAGCGTTTTCAAATGCATCTCAGTTTTTGTCCCCTTTTACACGGGTTCACCATTCCAGACCCTTTACTAACACTCTCTCCACTTGGAGAGTCAGTGCCTTTAACCTCCTGTTTGGCACAGTTTGGAAATTCTGCGCAAGGTGAACAGGAATAGTGAGAACCAATCAGAGACTAGCTGTAGGTGTCTGCACGTGCAAATTTAATGCTCATTTCCCACCAGGAAGAGGAATTAACCAAAGGCTCAGCATGCCGTGCCAGAACCAGATTAGGGCCTGAAGCAATCATGTGGGTTTGCGGCCAGATCACAAGAAAGCGAGTTGAAGAAAGGAGCTCAGGGGCACTGTAATTCACAAAACTGCAGAGTTATGAATGACAGCTATCGTCCAAAAATGTATTGAAGTAAGTCTTCGAAGAGGACTTGAAAGCGGGGCAGAATTTCAGGAAAACGATTTCAGGGGGTAGACCGGAATTGCACTTAAAGCATAGGAAAAGAGGCAGAATGTCCACAATGATGCACTTGGCCAAAAAGGGCATATGCGTTTTTTCCTGAATGTATTCTGGAAAAAACGCATACGCCCTTTTTGGCCAACCAATCAAGCGTGTAAAGGAAATCTGCACTACAATGAAGTCTCACTGCCCCCCGGTCAAAAGGGCCATCTGAAACAAGTGTAAAATCCAGAAAGGCAGCACAGGTCATGGAGAACACGGAACCTTATTATGCTGATGGGAGGGATGTAAATTGCCAACAGCCATTCTGGAGAAGTGTATGGTGTTTCCTGAAACACGTAGGAAACAAAGCAACACAGCCTATGGCACTTCCACTGATGGTCCTATAGCTTAGGGAAATTAAAATCAAAAACACACAGCCACCCCAAAGTTTGGGACGGCTCTGTTTACAAGAACCTCGTCTACGGTACAAGTTAAATATCCGAGAAAGCAAAAAATGTATAAAGAAGTTGTGGTATGTACGTACAATGGAATATCACTCAGCAATGTGATCTACGTCATCAGGCCCTTAGCGGCATAATGAGTGGATTCAGGTACGACGATTCTACGAGAAATAAGTCACACAGAAAAAGAAACATCATAAGATATCACTAATACACGGAACGTAAACTTGGCTGCAAATGAACTGAATTACAAAACAGAACAGTGTCTCAAATTTAGAAAGCCAACTTATGCTTGCTTATGGGGAAAGGTGAGTTTGGGTGCTGCATAAAACCAGAGATTGAAATTAGCACAGATACCGTTCCATAAGCCAAATATATAATAGACAAGACCTACTCCTTGCTCAACGAAATGGACTCAACACCCCATATTCAACGCCTGGGAATATACCTGACAAGTAAGAATCTTAAGACCCATGGATTTATATGTCTCCATAAGGAAATCAAGCGTGTGTACAGCGGCCTAAACGCAGCAGTGAAAATCCGATAAATCCCATTATCAAAATAAATTTCACAAACACAACACAATGACAGTGAAATACAGAGCAATTCTTAAATAATTCATTCAGGGCTTGTGATGCAACCTGGATTTACCACATCTACACCCAAGGCTGGGGGAGACATAAGGCTGGACACTTCGGGTTCATAGCATTGGTGAGGTTGGGTGAGCAAACGCAGATCCTTTGAAGTCATACTGCATGGTACCCATTCCATGGGTCCCAACTCTCCAGGTTTAAGGGATTCTTCCTTCAGCTAAAACATGCATGGGAAACCCAGAGTATGGTCCACCGTGTGATTGGGAAACGTTTTCAAATGCATCTCAGGTTTCGTCCCCTGGTACTCGGGTTCACCATTCCAGACGCTTTACTAATATTCTCCCCACTTGTTGAGTCAGTGCCTTTAACCTCCTGTTTGGCACAGTTTGCAATTTCTGCGCAACATGAACAGGAATAGGGAGAACCAATGAGAGACTAGCTGTAGGTGTGTGCACAGGCAAATGGAACCCTCATTTCCCACCAGGAAGAGGAATTAACCAAAGGCTCAGCGTGCCCTGCCGGAACCAGATTAGGGCCTGAAGTAATCCTGCGCTTTTGTGGCCCGCTCACAAGATAGCGAGTTGAAGAAAGGAGCCCAGGGGCACTGTAATTCACAAACCTGCAGAGTTATGAATGACAGCTATCGTCCAAAAATGTATTGAAGTAAGTCTTCGAAGAGGGCTTGAAAGCGGGGCAAAATTTCAGGAAAAAGATTTCAGGGGGTAGACTGGAATTGCACGTAAAGCATAGGAAAAGACGCAGAATGTCCACAATGATGCACTTGGCCAAAAAGGGCGTATGCGTTTTTTCCTGATTATATTCAAGAAAAAACGCATACGCCCTTTTTGGCCAACCAAGCAAGCGTGTAAAGGAAATCTGCACTAAAATGAAGTCTCACTGTACCCCGTTCAAAAAGGCCATCTGAAAAAAGTGTAAAATCCAGAAAGGCAGGACAGGTCATGGAGAACAGGGAGCCTTGTTATGCTGATGGGCGGGATGTCAATTGCCAACAGCCACTCTGGAGAAGTGTATGGTGTTTCCTGAAACACGTAGGAAACAAAGCAACACAGCCTATGGCACTTCCACTTAGGGTCCTATAGCTTAGGGAAATTAAAATCAAAAACACACAGGCACCCCAAAGTTTGGGACGGCTCTGTTTACAAGAACCTCGTCTACGGTACAAGTTAAATATCCGAGAAAGCAAAAAATGGATAAAGAAGTTGTGGTACGTACGTACAATGGAATATCACTCAGCAATGAGATCTACGTCATCAGGCCCGTAGCGGCATAATGAGTGGATTCAGGTACGACGATTCTACGAGAAATAAGTCACACAGAAAAAGAAACATCATAAGATATCACTAATACACGGAACGTAAACTTGGCTACACATGAACTGAATTACAAAACAGAACAGGGTGTCAAATTTAAAAAACCAACTTATGCTTGCTTATGGGGAAAGGTGAGTTGGGGTGCTGCATCAAACCAGAGATTGAAATTAGCACAAATACCTTCCATAAGCCAAATATATAATAGACAAGACCTAATCCTTGCTCAACGAAATGGACTCAACACCCCATATTCAACGCCTGGGAATATACCTGACAAGTAAGAATCTTAATAACCATGGATTTATATGTCTCCATAAGGAAGTCAAGCGTGTGTACAGCGGACTAACGCAGCAGTGAAAATCCGATAAATCCCATTATCAAAATAAATTTCACAAACACAACACAATGACAGTGAAAGAGAGAGCAATTCTTAAATAATTCATTCAGGGCTTGTGATGCAACCTGGATTTACCACATCTACACCCAGAGCTGGGTGAGACATAAGGCTGGACACTTCGGGCTCATAGCATTGGTGAGGTTGGGTGAGCAAACGCAGATTCTTTGAAGTCATACTGCATGGTACCCATTCCATGGGTCCCAACTCTCCAGGTTTAAGGGATTCTTCCTTCAGCTAAAACATGCATGGTAAACCCAGAGTATGGTCCAACGTGTGATTGGGAAACGTTTTCAAATGCATCTCAGGTTTCGTCCACTGGTACTCGGGTTCACCGTTCCAGACGCTTTACTAACACTCTCCGCACTTGGAGAGTGAGTGCCTTTAACCTCCTGTTTGGCACAGTTTGCAATTTCTGAGCAAGATGAACAGGAATAAGGAGTACCAATGAGAGACTAGTTGTAGGTGTCTGCACGGGCAAATGGAACGCTCATTTCCCACCAGGAAGAGGAATTAACCAAAGGCTCAGTGTGCCCTGCCTGAACCAGATTAAGGCCTGAATCAATCCTGCGGTTTTGCCACCAGCTCACAAGAAAGCGAGTTGAAGAAAGGGGCTTAGGGGCACTGTAATTCACAAACCTGCAGAGTTATGAATGACAGCTATCGTCCAAAACTGTATTGAAGTAAGTCTTCGAAGAGGACTTGAAAGCAGGGCAGAATTACAGGAAAATGATTTCAGGGGGTAGACTGGAATTGCACTTAAAGCATAGGAAAAGAGGCAGAATGTCCACAATGATGCACTTGGCCAAAAAGGGCGTATGCGTTTTTTCCTGAATATATTCAGGAAAAAACGCATACGCCCTTTTTGGCCAACCAAGCAAGCATGTAAAGGAAATCTGCACTACAATGAAGTCTCTCTGCCCCCCGGTCAAAAGGGCCATCTGAAACAACTGTAAAATCCAGAAAGGCAGGACAGGTCATGGAGAACAGGGAGCCTTGTTATGCTGATGGGCGGGATGTAAATTGCCAACAGCCACTCTGGAGAAGTGTATGGTGTTTCCTGAAACACGTAGGAAACAAAGCAACACAACCTATGGCACTTCCACTAAGGGTCCTATAGCTTAGGGAAATTAAAATCGAAAAGACACAGCCACCCCAAAGTTTGGGACGGCTCTGTTTACAAGAACCTCGTCTACGGTACATGTTAAATATCCGAAAAAGCAAAAAATGGATAAAGAAATTGTGGTACGTATGTACAATGGAATATCACTCAGCAATGAGATCTACGTCATCAGGCCCATAGCGGCATAATGAGTGGATTCAGGTACGACGATTCTAAGAGAAATAAGTCACACAGAAATAGAAACATCATAAGATATCACTAATAAACGGAATGTAAACTTGGCTACACATGAACTGAGTTACAAAACAGAGCAGGGTATCAAATTTAGAAAACCAACTTATGCTTGCTTATGGGGAAAGGTGAGTTGGGGTGCTGCATCAAACCAGAGATTGAAATTAGCACAGATAACGTTCCATAAGCCAAATATATAATAGACAAGACCTACTCCTTGCTCAACGAAATGGACTCAACACCCCATATTCAACGCCTGGGAATATACCTGACAAGTAAGAATATTAAGACCCATGGATTTATATGTCTCCATAAGGAAATCAAGCGTGTGTAGAGGCCTAAACGCAGCAGTGAAAATCCGATAAATCCCATTATCAAAAGAAATTTCAAAAACAAAACACAATGACAGTGAAATACAGAGCAATTCTTAAATAATTCATTCAGGGCTTGTGATGCAACCTGGATTTACCACCTCTACACCCAAAGCTGGTTGAGACATAAGGCTGGACACTTCAGGCTGAAAACAATGGTGAGGCTCGGTGAGCAAACGCAGACCCTTTGAAGTCATACTGCATGGTAACCATTCCATGGGTCCCAACTCTCCAGGGTTAAGGGATTCTTCCTTCAGCTAAAACATGCCTGGGAAACCCAGAGTATGGTCCACCGTGTGATTGGGAAACGTTTTCAAATGCATCTCAGGTTTCCACGCCTGGTACTCGGGTGCACCGTTCCAGACACTTTACTAATCATCTCCCCACTTGGAGAGTCAGTGCCTTTAACTTCCTGTTTGGCACAGTTTGCAATTTCTGCGCAAGATTTACCGGAATAGGGAGAACCAATGAGAGACTAGCTGTAGGTGTCTGCACGGACAAATGGAACGCTCATTTCTCACCAGGAAGAGGAATTAACGAAAGGCTCAGCGTGCCCTGCCGGAACCAGATTAGGGCCTGAAGCCATCCTGCGTTTTTGCGGCCAGCTCATAAGATAGCGAGTTGAAGAAAGGAGCTCAGGGGCACTGTAATTCACAATCCTGCAGAGTTATGAATGACAGCTCTCGTCCAAATATGTATTGAAGTAAGTATTCGAAGAGGACTTGAAAGCGGGGCAGAATTTCAGGAAAACGATTTCAGGGGGTAGTCTGGAATTGCACGTAAAGCATAGGAAAAGACGCAGAATGTCCACAATGATGCACTTGGCCAAAAAGGGCGTATGCGTTTTTTCCTGAATATATTCAGGAAAAAACGCATACGCCCTTTTTGGCCAACCAAGCAAGCGTAAAAAGGAAATCTGCACTACATTGAAGTCTCACTGCCCCCCGGTCAAAAGGGCCATCTGAAAAAAGTGTAAAATCCAGAAAGGCAGGACAGGTCAAGGAGAACAGGGAGCCTTTTTATGCTGATGGGCGGGATGTAAATTGCCAACAGCCACTCTGGAGAAGTGTATGGTGTTTCCTGAAACACGTAGGAAACAAAGCAATACGGCCTATGGCACTTCCACTTATGGTCCTATAGCTTAGGGAAATTAAAATCAAAATCACACAGCCACCCCAAAGTTTGGGACGGCTCTGTTTACAAGAACCTCGTCTACGGTAGAAGTTAAATATCCGAGAAAGCAAAAAATGGATAAAGAAGTTGTGGTACGTACGTACAATGGAATATCACTCAGCAATGAGATCTACGTCATCAGGCCCGTAGCGGCATAATGAGTGGATTCAGGTACGACGATTCTACGAGAAATAAGTCACACAGAAAAAGAAACATCATAAGATATCACTAATACACGGAACGTAAACTTGGCTGCACATGAACTGAATTACAAAACAGAACAGGGTCTCAAATTTAGAAAACCAACTTATGCTTGCTTAAGGGGAAAGTTGAGTTTGGGTGCTGCATAAAACCAGAGATTGAAATTAGCACAGATACCATTCCATAAGCAAAATATATATCAGACAAGACCTGCTCCTTGCTCAACGAAATGGACTCAACACCCCATATTCAACGCCTGGGAATATACCTGACAAGTAAGGATCTTAAGACCCATGGATTTATATGTCTCCATAAGGAAATCAAGCGTGTGTATAGCGGCCTAAACGCAGCAGTGAAAATCCGATAAATCCCATTATCAAAATAAATTTCAAAAACACAACACAATGACAGTGAAATAGAGAGCAATTCTTAAATAATTCATTCAGGGCTTGTGATGCAACCTGGATTTACCACATCTACACCCAGAGCTGGTTGAGATATAAGGCTGGACACCTCGGGCTGATAGCATTGGTGAGGTTCGGTGAGCAAACGCAGACCCTTTGAAGTCATACTGCATGGTACACATTCCATGGGTCCCAACTCTCCAGGTTTAAGGGATTCTTCCTTCAGCTAAAACATGCATGGGAAACCCAGAGTATGGTCCACCGTGTGATTGGGAAACGTTTTCAAATGCATCTCAGTTTTCGACCCCTGGTACTCGGGTGCACCGTTCCAGACGGTTTACTAACACTCTCCCCTCTTGGAGAGTCAGTGCCTTTAACCTCCTGTTTGGCACAGTTTGAAAATTCTGCGCAAGATTTACCGGAATAGGGAGAACCAATGAGAGACTAGCTGTAGGTGTGTGCACAGGCAAATGGAACGCTCATTTCCCTCCAGGAAGAGGAATTAACCAAAGGCTCAGCGTGCCCTGCCGGAACCAGATTAGGGCCTGAAGCAATCCTGCGATTTTGTGGCCCTCTCACAAGATAGCGTGTTGAAGAAAGGAGCTCTGGGGCACTGTATTTCACAAACCTGCAGAGTTATGAATGACAGCTCTCGTCCAAAAATATATTGAAGTATGTCTTCGAAGAGGACTTGAAAGCGGGGCAAAATTTCAGGAAAAAGATTTCAGGGGGTAGACTGGAATTGCACTTAAAGAATAGGAAAAGAGGCAGAATGTCGACAATGATGCAGTTGGCCAAAAAGGGCGTATGCGTTTTTTCCTGAATATATTCAAGAAAAAACGCATACGCCCTTTTTGGCAAACCAAGCAAGCGTGTAAAGGAAATCTGCACTACAATGCTGTCTCACTGTCCCCCAGTCAAAAGGGCCATCTGAAAAAATTGTAAAATCCAGAAAGGCAGGACAGGTCATGGAGAACAGGGAGCCTTGTTATGCTGATGGGCGGGATGTAAACTGCCAACAGCCACTCTGGAGAAGTGTATGGTGTTTCCTGAAACACGTAGGAAACAAAGCAACACAGCCTATGGCACTTCCACTTAGGGTCCTATAGCTTAGGGAAATTAAAATCAAAATCACACAGCCACCCCAAAGTTTGCGACGGCTGTGTTTACAAGAACCTCGTCTACGGTAGAAGTTAAATATCCGAGAAAGCAAAAAATGGATAAAGAAGTTGTGGTACATACGTACAATGGAATATCACTCAGCAATGAGATCTACGTCATCAGGCCCGTAGCGGCATAATGAGTGGATTCAGGTACGACGATTCTACGAGAAATAAATCACACAGAAAAAGAAACATCATAAGATATCACAAATACACGGAACGTAAACTTGGCTACACATGAACTGAATTACAAAACAGAACAGGTTCTCAAATTTAGAAAACCAACTTATGCTTGCTTATGGGGAAAGGTGAGTTTGGGTGCTGCATAAAACCAGAGATTGAAATTAGCACAGATACCGTTCAATAAACCAAATATATAATAGACAAGACCTACTCCTTGCTCAACGAAATGGACTCAACACCCCATATTCAACGCCTGGGAATATACCTGACAAGTAAGAATCTTAAGACCAATGGATTTATATGTCTCCATAAGGAAATCAAGGGTGTGTATAGCGGCCTAAACGCAGCAGTGAAAATCCGATAAATCCCATTATCAAAATAAATTTCAAAAACACAACACAATGACAGTGAAATAGAGAGCAATTCTTAAATAATTCATTCAGGGCTTGTGATGCAACCTGGATTTACCACATCTACACCCAGTGCTGGTTGAGTCATAAGGCTGGACACTTCGGGCTGATAGCATTGGTGAGGTTCGGTGAGCAAACGCAGACCCTTTGAAGTCATACTGCATGGTACCCATTCCATGGGTCCCAACTCTCCAGCTTTAAGGGATTTTTCCTTCAGCTAAAACATGCATGGGAAACCCAGAGTATGGTCCACCGTGTGATTGGGAAACGTTTTCAAATGCATCTCAGGTTTCGAACCATGGTACTCGGGTGCACCGTTCCAGACGCTTTACTAACACTCTCCCCTCTTGGAGAGTCAGTGCCTTTAACCTCCTGTTTGGCACAGTTTGAAAATTCTGCGCAAGATTTACCGGAATAGGGAGAACCAATGAGAGACTAGTTGTAGGTGTCTGCACAGGCAAATGGAAAGCTCATTTCCCACCAAGAAGAGGAATTAAGCAAAGGCTCAGCGTGCCCTGCCGGAACCAGATTAGGGCCTGAAGCAATCCTGCGGTTTTGCGGCCAGCTCACAAGAAAGCGAGTTGAAGAAAGGAGCTCAGGGGCACTGTAATTCACAAACCTGCAGAGTTATGAATGACAGCTATCGTACAAAAATGTATTGAATTAAGTTTTCGAAGAGGACTTGAAAGCGGGGCAGAAATTCAGGAAAACGATTTCAGGGGGTAGACTGGAATTGCACTTAAAGCATAGGAAAAGAGGCAGAATGTCCACAATGATGCACTTGGCCAAAAAGGGCGTATGCGTTTTTTCCTGAATATATTCAGGAAAAAACGCATACGCCCTTTTACGCCAACCAAGCAAGCATGTAAAGGAAATCTGCACTATAATGAAGTCTCACTGGCCCCAGTCAAAAGGGCCATCTGAAACAATTGTAAAATCCAGAAAGGCAGGACAGGTCATGGAGAACAGGGAGCCTTGTTATGCTGATGGGCGGGATGTAAATTGCCAACAGCCACTCTGGAGAAGTGTATGGTGTTTCCTGAAACACGTAGGAAACAAAGGAACACAGCCTATGGCACTTCCACTTAGGGTCCTATACCTTAGGGAAATTAAATTCAAAAACACACAGCCACCCAAAAGTTTGGGACGGCTCTGTTTACAAGAACCTCGTCTACGGTACAAGTTCAATATCCGAGAAAGCAAAAAATGGATAAAGAAGTTGTGGTACGTACGTACAATGGAATATCACTCAGCAATGAGATCTACGTCATCAGGCCCATAGCGGCATAATGAGTGGATTCAGGTACGATGATTCTACGAGAAATAAGTCACACAGAAAAAGAAATAAAATAAGATATCACTAATACACGGAACGTAAACTTGGCTACATATGAACTGAATTACAAAACAGAACAGGGTCTCAAATTTAGAAAACCAACTTATGCTTGCTTATGGGGAAAGGTGAGTTGGGGTGCTGCATCAAACCAGAGATTGAAATTAGCACAGATACCGTTCCATAAGCCAAATATATAATAGACAAACCTACAACTTGCTCAACGAAATGGACTCAACACCCCATATTCAACGCCTGGCAATATACCTGACAAGTAAGAATCTTAAGAACCATGGATTTATATGTCTCCATAAGGAAATCAAGCGTGTGTACAGGGGCCTAAACGCAGCAGTGAAAATCCGATAAATCCCATTATCAAAATAAATTTCACAAACAAAACACAATGACAGTGAAATAGAGAGCAATTCTTAAATAATTCATTCAGGGCTTGTGATGCAACCTGGATTTACCACATCTACACCCAGAGCTGGGTGAGACATAAGGCTGGACACTTCGGGCTGATAGCATTTGTGAAGTTCTGTGAGCAAACGCAGACCATTTGAAGTCATACTGCCTGGTACCCATTCCATGGTTCCCAACTCTCCAGTTTTAAGGGATTCTTCCTTCAGCTAAAACATGCATGGGAAACCCAGAGTATGGTCGACCGTGTGATTGGGAAACGTTTCCAAATGCATCTCAGGTTTCGTACCCTGGTACTCGGGTTCACCGTTCCAGACGCTTTACTAACACTCTCCCCACTTGGAGAGTCAGTGCCTTTAACTTACTGTTTGGCACAGTTTGCAATTTCTGCGCAAGATGAACAGGAATAGGGAGAACCAATGAGAGACTAGCTGTAGGTGTCTGCACGGGCAAATGGAACGCTCATTTCCCACCAGGAAGAGGGATTAACCAAAGGCTCAGCGTGCCCTGCCGGAACCAGATTAGGGCCTGAAGCAATCCTGCGGTTTTGCGGCCAGCTCACAAGAAAGCGAGTTGAAGAAAGGAGCTCAGGGGCACTGTAATTCACAAACCTGCAGAGTTATGAATGACAGCTATCGTCCAAAAATGTATTGAAGTAAGACTTCGAAGAGGACTTGAAAGCGGGGCAGAATTTCAGGAAAACGATTTCAGGGGGTAGACTGGAATTGCACTTAAATCATAGGAAAAGAGGCAGAATGTCCACAATGATGCACTTAGCCAAAAAGGGCGTATGCGTTTTTTCCTGAATATATTCAGGGAAAAAACGCATACTTCCTTTTTGGCCAGCCAAGGAAGCGTGTAAAGGAAATCTGCACTACAATGAAGTCTCATTGCCCCCCATTCGAAAAGGCCATCTGAAACAGATGTAAAATCCAGAAAGGCGGGACAGGTCAGGTAGAACAGGGAGCCTTGTTATGCTGATGGGTGGCATGTAAATTGCCAACAGCCACTCTGGAGAAGTGTATGGTGTTTCCTGAAACACGTAGGAAACAAAGCAACACAGCCTATGGCACTTCCACTTAGGGTCCTATAGCTTAGGGAAATTAAAATGAAAAACACACAGCCACCCCAAAGTTTGGGACGGCTCTGTTTACAAGAACCTCGTCTACGGTACAAGTTAAATATCCGAGAAAGCAAAAAATGGATAAAGAAGTTGTGGTACGTACGTACAATGGAATATCACTCAACAATGAGATCTACGTCATCAGGCCCGTAGAGGCATAATGAGTGCATTCAGGTACGACGATTCTACGAGAAATAAGTCACACAGAAAAAGAAACATCATAAGATATCACTAATACATGGAACGTAAACATGGCTACACATGAACTGAATTACAAAACAGAACAGGGTCTCAAATTTACAAAACCAACTTATGCTTGCTTATGGGGAAAGGTGAGTTGGGGTGCTGCATCAAACCAGAGATTGAAATTAGCACAGATACCGTTCCATAAGCAAAATATATAATAGACATGACCTACTCCTTGCTCAACGAAATGGAATCAACACCCCATATTCAACGCCTGGGAATATACCTGACAAGTAAGAATCTTAAGACCCATGGATTTATATGTCTAAATAAGGAAGTCAAGCGTGTGTAAAGTGGCCTAAACGCAGCAGTGAAAATCCGATAAATCCCATTAACAAAATAAATTTCAAAAACAAAACACAATGACAGTGAAATAGAGAGCAATTCTTAAATAATTCATTCAGGGCTTGTGATGCAACCTGGATTTACCACATCTACACCCAGGGCTGGTTGAGACATAAGGCTGAACACTTCTGGCTGATAGCATTGGTGATGTTTGGTGAGCAAACGCAGACCCTTTGAAGTCATACTGCATGGTACCCATTCCATGGGTCCCAACTCTCCAGGTTTAAGGGATTCTTCCTTCAGCTAAAACATGCATGGGAAACCCGGAGTATGTTCCACCGTGTGATTGGGAAACGTTTTCAAATGCATCTCAGGTTTCATCCCCTGGTACTCGGGTGCACCGTTCCAGACACTTTACTAACACTCTCCCCACTTGGAAAGTCAGTGCCTTTAACCTTCTGTTTGGCACAGTTTGCAATTTCTGCGCAAGATGAACAGGAATAGGGAGAACCAATGGAGACTAGCTGTAAGTGTCTGCACGGGCAAATGGAACGCTCATTTCCCACCAGGAAGAGGAATTAACCAAAGGCTCAGCATGCCCTGCCGGAACCAGATTAGGGCCTGAAGCAATCCTGCGGTTTTGCGGCCAGCTCACAAGATAGCGAGTTGAAGAAAAGAGCCCAGGGGCACTGTAATTCACAAACCTGCAGTGTTATGAATGACAGCTATCGTCCAAAAATGTATTGAAGTAAGTCTTCGAAGAGGACTTCAAAGCGGGGCAGAATTTCAAGAAAACGATTTCAGGGGGTAGACTGGAATTGCACTTAAAGCATAGGAAAAGAGGCAGAATGTCCACAATGATGCACTTGGCCAAAAAGGGCGTATGCGTTTTTTCCTGAATATATTCAGGAAAAAACGCATACGCACTTTTTGGCCAACCAAGCAAGCGTGTAAAGGAAATCTGCACTACATTGAAGTCTCACTGCCCCCCGGTCAAAAGGGCCATCTGAAAAAAGTGTAAAATCCAGAAAGGCAGGACAGGTCATGGAGAACAGGGAGCCTTGTTATGCTGATGGGCGGGATGTAAATTGCCAACAGCCACTCTGGAGAAGTGTATGGTGTTTCCTGAAACACGTAGGAAACAAAGCAACACAGCCTATGGCACTTCCACTTAGGGTCCTATAGCTTAGGGAAATTAAAATCAAAAACACACAGGCACCCCAAAGTTTGGGACGGCTCTGTTTACAAGAACCTCGTCTACGGTACAAGTTAAATATCCGAGAAAGCAAAAAATGGATAAAGAAGTTGTGGTACGTACGTACAATGGAATATCACTCAGCAATGAGATCTACGTCATCAGGCCCGTAGCGGCATAATGAGTGGATTCAGGTACGACGACTCTACGAGAAATAAGTCACACAGAAAAAGAAACATCATAAGATATCACTAATACACGGAACGTAAACTTGGCTACACATGAACTGAATTACAAAACAGAACAGGGTCTCAAATTTCGAAAACCAACTTATGCTTGCTTATGGGGAAAGGTGAGTTGGGGAGCTGCATCAAACCAGAGATTGAAATTAGCACAGATACCGTTCCATAAGCCAAATATATCATAGACAAGACCTACTCCTTGCTCAACGAAATGGACTCAACACCCCATATTCAACGCCTGGGAATATACCTGACAAGTAAGAATCTTAAGACCCATGGATTTATATGTCTCCATAAGGAAATCAAGCGTGTGTACAGCGGCCTAAACGCAGCAGTGAAAATCCGATAAATCCCATTATCAAAGTAAATTTCACAAAAAAAACACAATGACAGTGAAATAGAGAGCAATTCTTAAATAATTCATTCAGGACTTGTGATGCAACCTGGATTTACCACATCTACACCCAGAGCTGGGTGAGACATAAGGCTGGACACTTCGGGCTGATAGCATTGGTGAGGTTCGGTGAGGAAATGCAGACCCTTTGAAGTCATACTGCATGGTAGCCATTCCATGGTCCCAACCCTCCAGGTTTAAGGGATTCTTCCTTCAGCTAAAACATGCATGGGAAACCCAGAGCGTGGTCCACCGTGTAATTGGGAAACGTTTTCAAATGCATCTCAGGTTTCGTACCCTGGTACTCGGGTTCACCGTTCCAGACGCTTTACTAACACTCTCCCCACTTGGAGAGTCAGGGCCTTTAACCTCCTGTTTGGCACAGTTTGCAATTTCTGCACAAGATGAACAGGAATAGGGAGAACCAATGAGAGACTAGCTGTAGGTGTCTGCACGGGCAAATGGAACGCTCATTTCCCACCAGGAAGAGGGATTAACTAAAGGCTCTGCATGCCCTGCCGGAACCAGATTAGGGCCTGAAGCAATCCTGCGGTTTTTCGGCCAGCACACAAGAAAGCGAGTTGAAGAAAGGAGCTCAGGGCCACTGTAATTCACAAACCTGCAGAGTTATGAATGACAGCTATCGTGCAAAAATGTATTGAAGTAAGTCTTCGAAGAGGACTTGAAAGCGGGGCAGAATTTCAGGAAAACGATTTCAGGGGGTAGACTGGAATTGCATTTAAAGCATAGGAAAAGAGGCAGAATGTCCACAGTGATTCACTTGGCTAAAAAGGGCGTATGCGTTTTTTCCTGAATATATTCAGGAAAAAATGCATACACACTTTTTGGCCAACCAAGCAAGCGTGTAAAGGAAATCTGCACTACATTGAAGTCTCACTGTCCCCCGGTCAAAAGGGCCATCTGAAAAAATTGTAAAATCCAGAAAGGCAGGACAGGTCATGGAGAACAGGGAGCCTTGTTTTGCTGATGGGCGGGATGTAAATTGCCAACAGCCACTCTGGAGAAGTGTATGGTGTTTCCTGAAACACGTAGGAAACAAAGCAACACAGCCTATGGCACTTCCACTTATGGTCCTATAGCTTAGGGAAATTAAAATCAAAAGCACACAGGCACCCCAAAGTTTGGGACGGCTCTGTTTACAAGAACCTCATCTACGGTACAAGTTAAATATGCGAGAAAGCAAAAAATGGATAAAGAAGTTGTGGTACGTACGTACAATGGAATATCACTCAACAATGAGATCTTCGTCATCAGGCCCATGGCAGCATAATGAGTGGATTAACGTACGAGGAGTCTACGAGAAATAAGTCACACAGAAAAAGAAACATCATAAGATATCACTAATACACGGAACATAAACTTGGCTACACATGAACTGAATTACAAAACAGAACAGGGTCTCAAATTTAGAAAACCAACTTATGCTTGCTTAAGGGGAAAGGTGAGTTGGGGTGCTGCATCAAACCAGAGATTGAAATTACCACAGATACCGTTCCATAAGCCAAATATATAATAGACAAGACCTACTGTTGCTCAACGAAATGGACTCAACACCCCATATTCAACGCCTGGGAATATACCTGACAAGTAAGAATCTTAAGACCCATGGATTTATATGTCTCCATAAGGAAGTCAAGCGTGTGTACAGCGGCCTAAACGCAGCAGTGAAAATCCGATAAGTCCCATTAACAAAATAAATTTCACAAACAAAACACAATGACATGCAAATGAAGCAAATGACAAAGGATTAATCTCCAAAATTTACAAGCAGCTCATGCAGCTCAATAACAAAAAAACAAACAACCCAATCCAAAAATGAGGAGAAGACCTAAATAGACATTTCTGCAAAGAAGATATACAGAATGCCAACAAACACATGAAAGAATGCTCAACATCATTAATCATTAGAGTAATGCAAATCAAAACTACAATGAGATATCATCTCACACCAGTCAGAATGGCCATCATCAAAAAATCTAGAAACAGTAAATGCTGGAGAGGGTGTGGAGAAAAGGGAACACTCTTGCACTGCTGGTGGGAATGTGAATTGGTTCAGCCACTATGGAGAACAGTATGGAGGTTCCTTAAAAAACTACAAATAGAATTACCATATGACCCAGCAATCCCACTACTGGGCATATACCCTGGGAAAACCAAAATTCAAACAGAGTCATGTACCAAAATGTTCATTGCAGCTCTATTTACAATAGCCCTGAGATGGAAACAACCTAAGCGCCCATCATCGGATGAATGGATAAAGAAAATGTGGCACATATATACAATGGAATATTACTAAGCCTTAAAAAGAAATGAAATTGAGCTATTTGTAATGAGATGGATAGACCTAGAGTCTGTCATACAGAGTGAAGTAAGTCAGAAAGAAAAAGACAAATACCGTATGCTAACACATATATATGGAATTTAAGGGGATAAAAAATGTCATGAAGAACCTAGGGGTAAGACAGGAATAAAGACGCAGACCTACTGGAGAACGGACTTGAGGATATGGGGATGGGGAGGGGTGAGCTTTGACAGGGCGAGAGAGAGTCATGGACATATACACACTAACAAACGTAGTAAGGTAGATAGCTAGTGGGAAGCAGCCGCAAGGCACAGGGATATGAGCTTGGTGCTTTGTGACAGCCTGGAAGGGTGGGATAGGGAGAGTGGGAGGGAGGGAGACGCAAGAGGGAAGACATATGGGAACATATGTATATGTATAACTGATTCACTTTGTTATAAAGCAGAAACTAACACACCATTGTAAAGCAATTATACCCCAATAAAGATGTTTAAAAAAAAAACACAATGACAGTGAAATAGAGAGCAATTCTTAAATAATTCATTCAGGGCTTGTGATGCAACCTGGATTTACCACATCTACACCCAGAGCTGGTTGAGACATAAGGCTGGATACTTTGGGCTGATAGCATTGGTGAGGTTTGGTGAGCAAACGCAGACCCTTTGAAGTCATACTGCATGGTACCCATTCCATGGGTCCCAACTCTCCAGGTTTAAGGGATTCTTCCTTCAGCTAAAACATGCATGGGAAACCCGGAGTATGTTCCACCGTGTGATTGGGAAACGTTTTCAAATGCATCTCAGGTTTCGTCCCCTGGTACTCAGGTGCACCGTTCCAGACACTTTACTAAAACTCTCCCCACTTGGAAAGTCAGTGCCTTTAACCTCCTGTTTGGCACAGTTTGCAATTTCTGCGCAAGATGAACAGGAATAGGGAAAACCAATGAGAGACTAGCTGTAGGTGTCTGCACGGGCAAATGGAATGCTCATTTCCCACCAGGAAGAGGAATTAACCAAAGGCTCAGCGTGCCCTGCCGGAACCAGATTAGGGCCTGAAGCAATCCTGCGGTTTTGCGGCCAGCTCACAAGAAAGCGAGTTGAAGAAAGGAGCTCAGGGGCACTGTAATTCACAAACCTGCAGAGTTATGAATGACAGCTATCGTCCAAAAATGTATTGAAGTAAGTTTTCGAAGAGGACTTGAAAGCGGGGCAGAATTTCAGGAAAACGATTTCAGGAGGTAGACTGGAATTGCACTTAAAGCATAGGAAAAGAGGCAGAATGTCCACAATAATACAATTGGCCAAAAAGGGCGTATGCGTTTTTTCCTGAATATATTCAGGAAAAAATGCATACGCCCTTTTTGGCCAACCAAGCAAGCGTGTAAAGGAAATCTGCACTACATTGAAGTCTCACTGCCCCCCGGTCAAAAGGGCCATCTGAAAAAAGTGTAAAATCCAGAAAGGCAGGACAGGTCATGGAGAAGAGGGAGCCTTGTTATGCTGATGGGCGGGATGTAAATTGCCAACAGCCACTCTGGAGAAGTGTATGGTGTTGCCTGAAACACGTAGGAAACAAAGCAACACAGCCTATGGCACTTCCACTTAGGGTCCTATAGCTTAGGGAAATTAAATTCAAAAACACAGAGGCACCCCAAAGTTTGGGACGGCTCTGTTTACAAGAACCTCGTCTACGGTACAAGTTAAATATCCGAGAAAGCAAAAAATGGATAAAGAAGTTGTGGTACGTACGTACAATGGAATATCACTCAACAATGAGATCTACGTCATCAGGCCCATAGCGGCATAATGAGTGGATTCAGGTACGACGATTCAACGAGAAATAAGTCACACAGAAAAAGAAACATCATAAGATATCACTAATACACGGAACATAAACTTGGCTACACATGAACTGAATTACAAAACAGAACAGGGTCTCAAATTTAGAAAACCAACTTATGCTTGCTTATGGGGAAAGGTGAGTTGGGGTGCTGCATAAAACCAGAGATTGAAATTAGCACAGATACCGTTCCATAAGCCAAATATATAATAGACAAGACCTACTGTTGCTCAACGAAATGGACTCAACACCCCATATTCAACGCCTGGGCATATACCTGACAAGTAAGAATCTTAAGACCCATGGATTTATATGTCTCCATAAGGAAGTCAAGCGTGTGTACAGTGGCCTAAACGCAGCAGTGAAAATCCGATAAATCCCATTAACAAAATAAATTTCACAAACAAAACACAATGACATGCAAATGAAGCAAATGACAAAGGATTAATCTCCAAAATTTACAAGCAGCTCATGCAGCTCAATAACAAAAAAACAAACAACCCAATCCAAAAATGGGCAGAAGACCTAAATAGACATTTCTCCAAAGAAGATATACAGAATGGCAACAAACACATGAAAGAATGCTCAACATCATTAATCATTAGAGAAATGCAAATCAAAACTACAATGAGATATCATCTCACACCAGTCAGAATGGCCATCATCAAAAAATCTAGAAACAATAAATGCTGGAGAGGGTGTGGAGAAAAGGGAACACTCTTGCACTGCTGGTGGGAATGTGAATTGGTTCAGCCACTATGGAGAACAGTATGGAGGTTCCTTAAAAAACTACAAATAGAATTACCATATGACCCAGCAATCCCACTACTGGGCATATACCCTGGGAAAACCAAAATTCAAAAAGAGTCATGTACCAAAATGTTCATTGCAGCTCTATTTACAATAGCCCGGAGATGGAAACAACCTAAGCGCCCATCATCGGATGAATGGATAAAGAAAATGTGGCACATATATACAATGGAATATTACTCAGCCTTAAAAAGAAATGAAATTGAGCTATTTGTAATGAGATGGATAGACCTAGAGTCTGTCATACAGAGTGAAGTAAGTCAGAAAGAAAAAGACAAATACCGTATGCTAACACATATATATGGAATTTAAGGGGAAAAAAATGTCATGAAGAACCTAGGGGTAAGACAGGAATAAAGACGCAGACCTACTGGAGAACGGACTTGAGGATATGGGGAGGGGGAGGGGTGAGCTTTGACAGGGCGAGAGAGAGTCATGGACATATACACACTAACAAACGTAGTAAGGTAGATAGCTAGTGGGAAGCAGCCGCAAGGCACAGGGATATTAGCTTGGTGCTTTGTGACAGCCTGGAGGGGTGGGATAGGGAGAGTGGGAGGGAGGGAGACGCAAGAGGGAAGACATATGGGAACATATGTATATGTATAACTGATTCACTTTATTATAAAGCAGAAACTAACACACCATTGTAAAGCAATTATACCCCAATAAAGATGTTTAAAAAAAAAACACAATGACAGTGAAATAGAGAGCAATTCTTAAATAATTCATTCAGGGCTTGTGATGCAACCTGGATTTACCACATCTACACCCAGAGCTGGGTGAGACATAAGGCTGGACACTTCGGGCTGATTGCATTGCTGAGGTTCGGTGAGCAAACGCAGACCCTTTGAAGTCATACTGCATGGTAGCCATTCCATGGGTCCCAACTCTCCAGGTTTAAGGGATTCTTCCTTCAGCTAAAACATGCATGGGAAACCCAGAGTATGGTCCACCCTGTGATTGGGAAACGTTTTCAAATGCATCTCAGGTTTCGTCCCCTGGTACTCGGGTTCACCGTTCCAGACGCTTTACTAACACTCTCCCCACATGGAGAGTCAGTGCCTTTAACCTCCTGTTTGGCACAGTTTGCAATTTCTGCGCAAGATGAACAGGAATAGGGAGAACCAATGAGAGACTAGCTGTAGGTGTCTGCACGGGCAAATGGAACGCTCATTTCCCACCAGGAAGAGGGATTAACCAAAGGCTCAGCGTGCCCTGCCGGAACCAGATTAGGGCCTGAAGCAATCCTGCGGTTTTGCGGCCAGCTCACAAGAAAACGAGTTGAAGAAAGGAGCTCAGGGGCACTGTAATTCACAAACCTGCAGAGTTATGAATGACAGCTATCGTCCAAAAATGTATTGAAGTAAGTCTTGGAAGAGGACTTGAAAGCGGGGTGGAATTTCAGGAAAACGATTTCAGGGGTTAGACTGGAATTGCACTTAAAGCATAGGAAAAGAGGCAGAATGTCCACAATGATGCACTTGGCCAAAAAGGGCGTATGCGTTTTTTCCTGAATATATTCAGGAAAAAACGCATACGCCCTTTTTGGCCAACCAAGCAAGCGTGTAAAGGAAATCTGCACTACAATGAAGTCTCACTGCCCCCCGGTCAAAAGGGCCATCTGAAAAAAGTGTAAAATTCAGAAAGGCAGGACAGGTCATGGAGAACAGGGAGCCTTGTTATGCTGATGGGCGGGATGTAAATTGCCAACAGCCACTCTGGAGAAGTGTATGGTGTTTCCTGAAACACGTAGGAAACACAGCAACACAGCCTATGGCACTTCCACTTAGGGTCCTATAGCTTAGGGAAATTAAAATCAAAAACACACAGCCACCCCAAAGTTTGGGATGGCTCTGTTTACAAGAACCTCGTCTACGGTACAAGTTAAATATATGAGAAAGTAAAAAATGGATAAAGAAGTTGTGGTACGTACGTACAATGGAATATCACTCAGCAATGAAATCTAGGTCATCAGGCCCATAGCGGCATAATGAGTGGATTCAGGTATGACGATTCTACGAGAAATAAGTCACACAGAAAAAGAAACATCATAAGATATCACTAATACACGGAAGGTAAACTTGGCTGCACATGAACTGAATTACAAAACAGAACAGGGTCTCAAATTTAGAAAACCAACCTATGCTTGCTTATGGGGAAAGGTGAGTTGGGGTGCTGCATAAAACCAGAGATTGAAATTAGCACAGATATCGTTCCATAAGCCAAATATATAATAGACAAGACCTACTCCTTGCTCAACGAAATGGAATCAACACCCCATATTCAACGCTTGGGAATATACCTGACAAGTAAGAATCTTAAGACCCATGGATTTATATGTCTCCATAAGGAAATCAAGCGTGTATACAGCGGCCTAAACGCAGCAGTGAAAATCCGATAAATCCCATTATCAAAATAAATTTCAAAAACAAAACACTATGACAGTGAAATAGAGAGCAATTCTTAAATAATTCATTCAGGGCTTGTGATGCAACCTGGATTTACCACATCTACACCCAGAGCTGGGTGAGACATAAGGCTGGACACTTCGGGCTGATTTCATTGCTGAGGTTCGGTGAGCAAACGCAGACCCTTTGAAGTCATACTGTATGGTAGCCATTCCATGGGTCCCAACTCTCCAGGTTTAAGGGATTCTTCCTTCAGCTAAAACATGCATGGGAAACCCGGAGTATGTTCCACCGTGTGATTGGGAAACGTTTTCAAATGCATCTCAGGTTTCGTCCCCTGGTACTCGGGTTCCCCGTTCCAGACGCTTTACTAACACTCTCCCCACATGGAGAGTCAGTGCCTTTAACCTCCTGTTTTTCACAGTTTGCAATTTCTGCGCAAGATGAACAGGAATAGGGAGAACCAATGAGAGACTAGCTGTAGGTGTCTGCACGGGCAAATGGAACGCTCATTTCCCACCAGGAAGAGGGATTAACCAAAGGCTCAGCGTGCCCTGCCGGAACCAGATTAGGGCCTGAAGCAATCCTGCGGTTTTGCGGCCAGCTCACAAGAAAGCGAGTTGAAGAAAGGAGCTCAGGGGCACTGTAATTCACAATATTGCAGAGTTATGAATGACAGCTATCGTCCAAAAATATATTGAAGTAAGTCTTCGAAGAGGAATTGAAAGTGGGGCAGAATTTCAGGAAAACGATTTCAGGGGGTAGACTGGAATTGCAGTTAAAGCATAGGAAAAGAGGCAGAATGTCGACAATGATGCACTTGGCCAAAAAGGGCGTATGCGTTTTTTCCTGAATATATTCAGGAAAAAACGCATACGCCCTTTTTGGCCAACCAAGGAAGCGTGTAAAGGAAATCTGCACTACAATGAAGTCTCATTGCCCCCCGTTCCAAAAGGCCATCTGAAACAGGTGTAAAATCCAGAAAGGCAGGACAGGTCATGGAGAACAGGGAGCCTTGTTATGCTGATGGGCGGGATGTAAATTGCCAACAGCCACTCTGGAGAAGTGTATGGTGTTTCCTGAAACACGTATGAAACAAAGCAACACAGCCTATGGCACTTCCACTTAGGGTCCTATAGCTTAGGGAAATTAAAATCAAAAACACACAGGCACCCCAAAGTTTGGGACGGCTGTGTTTACAGGAACATCGTCTACGGTACAAGTTAAATATCCGAGAAAGCAAAAAATGGATAAACAAGTTGTGGTACGTACGTACAATGGAATATCACTCAGCAATGAGATCTACGTTATCAGGCCCATAGCGGCATAATGAGTGGATTCAGGTACGACGATTCTACGAGAAATAAGTCGCATAGAAAAAGAAACATCATATTTTATCACTAATACACGGAAGGTAAACTTGTCTACACATGAACTGAATTACAAAACAGAACAGGGTCTCAAATTTAGAAAACCAACTTATGCTTGCTTATGAGGAAAGGTGAGTTGGGGTGCTGCATAAAACCAGAGATTGAAATTAGCACAGATATCGTTCCATAAGCCAAATATATAATAGACAAAACCTACTCCTTGCTCAACGAAATGGACTCAATACCCCATATTCAACGCCTGGGAATATACCTGACAAGAAAGAATCTTAAGACCCATGGATTTATATGTCTCCATAAGGAAATCAAGCGTGTGTACAGCGGCCTAAACGCAGCAGTGAAAATCCGATAAATCCCATTATCAAAATAAATTTCAAAAACAAAACACAATGACAGTGAAATACAGAGCAATTCTTAAATAATTCATTCAGGGCTTGTGATGCTACCTGGATTTACCACCTCTACACCCAAAGCTGGTTGAGACATAAGGCTGGACACTTCAGGCTGATTACAATGGTGAGGTTCGGTGAGCAAACGCAGACCCTTTGAAGTCATACTTCATGGTAGCCATTCCATGGGTCCCAACTCTCCAGGTTTAAGGGAATCTTCCTGCAGCTAAAACATGCATGGGAAACCCAGAGTATGGTCCACCGTGTGATTGGGAAACGTTTTCAAATGCATCTCAGATTTCGTACCCTGGTACTCGGGTTCACCATTCCAGACGCTTTACTAACACTCTCCCCACATGGAGAGTCAGTGCCTTTAACCTCCTGTTTGGCACAGTTTGCAATTTCTGCGCAAGACGAACAGGAATAGGGAGAACCAATGAGAGACTAGCTGTAGGTGTCTGCACGGGCAAATGGAACGCTCATTTCCCACCAGGAAGAGGGATTAACCAAAGGCTCAGCGTGCCCTGCCGGAACCAGATTAGGGCCTGAAACAATCATGCGGTTTTGCGGCCAGCTCACAAGAAAGCGAGTTGAAGAAAGGAGCTCAGGGGCACTGTAATTCACAAACCTGCAGAGGGATGAATGACAGCTATCATCCAAAAATGTATTGAAGTAAGTCTTCGAAGAGGACTTGAAAGCGGGGCAGAATTTCAGGAAAACGATTTCAGGGGGTAGACTGGAATTGCACTTAGAGCATAGGTAAAGAGGGAGAATGTCGACAATGATGCACTTGGCCAAAAAAGGCGTATACGTTTTTCCCTGAATATATTCAGGAAAAACGCATATGCCCTTTTTGGCCAACCAAGCAAGCATGAAAAGGAAATCTGCACTACAATGAAGTCTCACTGCCCTCCGGTCAAAATGGCCATCTGAAAAAAGTGTAAAATCCAGAAAGGCAGGACAGGTCATGGAGAACAGGGAGCCTTGTTATGCTGATGGGCGTGATGTACATTGCCAACAGCCACTCAGGAGAAGTGTATGGTGTTTCCTGAAACACGTAGGAAACAAAGCAACACAGCCTATGGCACTTCCACTTAGGGTCCTATAGCTTAGGGAAATTAAAATCAAAAATACACAGCCACCCCAAAATTTGGAATGGCTCGGTTACAAGAACCTCGTCTACGGTACAAGTTAAATATCTGAGAAAGCAAAACATGGATAAAGAAGTTGTGGTACGTACGTACAATGGAATATCACTCAGCAATGAAATCTGTGTCATCAGGCCCCTAGCGGCATAATGAATTGATTCAAGTACGATGATTCTACGAGAAATAATCACACAGAAAAAGAAAGATCATAAGATATCACTGATACACGGAACGTAAAGTTGGCTACAAATGAACTGAATTACAAAACAGAACAGGGTCTCAAATTTAGAAAACCAACTTATGCTTGCTTATGGGGAAAGGTGAGTTGGGGTGCTGCATAAAACCAGAGATTGAAATTAGTACAGATACCGTTCCATAAGCCAAATATATAATACACAAGACCTACTCCTTGTTCAACGAATTGGACACAACACCCCTTATTCAACGCCAGGGAATATACCTGACAAGTAAGAATCTTAAAACCCATGGATTTATATGTCTCCATAAGGAAATCAAGCATGTGTACAGCGGCCTAAACACAACAGTGAAAATCCGATAAATCCCATTATCAAAATAAATTTCAAAAACAAAACACAATGACAGTGAAATAGAGAGCAATTCTTAAATAATTCATTCAGGGCTTGTGTTGCAACCTGGATTTACCACATCTACACCCAGAGCTGGGTGAGACATAAGGCCGGACACTTTGGGCTGATAGCATTGGTGAGGTTCGGTGAACAAATGCAGACCCTTTGAAGTCATACTTCATGGTACCCATTCCATGGGTCCCAACTCTCCAGGTTTAAGGGATTCTTCCTTCAGCTAAAACATGCATGGGAAACCCAGAGTATGGTCCACCGTGTGATTGGGAAACGTTTTCAAATGCATCTCAGGTTTCGTCCCGTGGTTCTCGGGTTCACCATTCCAGACGCTTTACTAACACTCTCCCCACATGGAGAGTCAGTGCCTTTAACTTCCTGTTTGGCACAGTTTGCAATTTCTGCGCAAGATGAACAGGAATAGGGAGAACCAATGAGAGACTAGCTGTAGGTGTCTGCACGGGCAACTGGAACGCTCGTTTCCCACAAGAAAGGGGAAATAGCCAAAGGCTCAGCGTGCCCTGCCAGAACCAGATTAGGGCCTGAAGCAATCCTGCGGTTTTGCGGCCAGCTCACAAGAAAGCGAGTTGAAGAAAGGAGCTCAGGGGCACTGTAATTCACAAACCTGCAGAGTTATAAATGACAGCTATCATCCAAAAATATATTGAAGTAAGGCTACAAAGAGGACTTGAACGTGGGGCAGAATTCCAGGACTACGATTTCAGGAGGTAGAAGGGAAATCCTCTGAAAGTATAGGAAAAGAGTCAGAATGTCGACAATGTTGCACTTGGTCAAAAAGAGCATATGCGTTTTTTCCAGGGCCCTCATTAAAGAGGGTAGGAGGCTCCCAGTATGCTTCAGTGGCCAACAGAAGACCCACGTCGCCAAGGCGACGTGAGCCAGCCATGCAGGAGTGACCTCACATCAGAGGGCCCACCTCACAGAAGGCTAAGGAACCCAGGAAGGATCAGACCCTCACCAGAGTGCCCACAACAGCAAGGGGCTGGGAACCAGGCAGGAGTGTCCTCACACCCGTGGGACCACATCATCGAAAGTTGAGGTACCCAGCACATGTGGCCTCAAACCAGAGGACCCACATCACCATGGGTCTCGGAGCGAGGCAGGCAGGATTAACCTCCCAACACATGGCCCATTGTATAAAAAAGGTGAGGAATCCAGCCGTTGGAACATCCCAGCAGGCGGCCCAGATCACCGAGGCTATGGGATCCAGGCAGTGATGAACTCACAACAGAGGGCCCTCATCGTGATACTGTAAGCAACCCAGCCGTTGTGACCTCAGAGCACAAGGCCCACATCCCCATGGGGGAGGGAACCAAGCAGGAGTGTCATCGCACCAGTGGGCACACATCAGAAAATGTGGGGAGCCCAGCAGTTAGGGCCAGACGCCAGAGGGCCCTCATCACTGAGGAGAGGAGGCTCCCAGCAAGCTCCAACTGCTACCAGAGGGCTGACGTCGCCAATGCGGTGTGTGCCAGCCAGGCAGGAGTGACCTCAGAGCAGAGGGCCAACCACACAAAAGTGTGAGGAACCCAAAGAGGATCAGACTCTCACCAGAGGGCCCACATCACCAAGGGAATGGAAACCAGGCAGGAGTGTCCTCACACCAGTGGGGCCACATCACCGAAATGTGATGGACCCAGCACACGTGGCCTCAAACTAGAGGACACACATCACCAAGGGGCTGGGAGTGAGGCAGGCAGGAGGAGCCTCAAAACAGAGGGCCCATAGAATAAAAAAGGTGAGGAATCCCGCAGTTGGAACCTCCCAGCAGGCGGCCAGGAGCAGCGAGGATATGGGATCCAGGCCTGACTGAACACAAAACAGAGGGCCCTCATCATGAAACTGTGAGCAACCCAGCCGTTGGGACCTCAGAGCAGAAGGCCCACATTCCCATGTGGTTGGGAACCTGGCAGGAGTGTACTCGCACCACAGGGCGCACATTAGAGAATTTTGGGAGCCCAGAAGTTAGGGCCTGACGCCAGAGGGCCCTCATCACCGAGGAGAGGAAGCTCCCAGCGGGCTCCAACTGCCACAAGAGGTCCGACGTTGCCAAGGTGGGGTGTGCCAGCCAGGCAGGAGTGACCTCACAGCAGAGGGTCCACCTCACAGAAGGGTGAGGAACCCAGCCAGGATCAGACTCTCACCAGAGGGCCCACATCACCAAGGGGATAGGAACCAGGCAGGAGTGTCCTCACACCAGTGGGGCCACATAATCGAAAGGTGAGGGACCCAGCACACGTAGCCTCAAACCAGAGGACACACATCACCAAGGGGCTGGGAGTCAGGCAGGCAGGAGGAGTCTCAAAACAGAGGGCCCATAGAAGAAAAAAGGTGAGGAATCCCGCAGTTGGAACATCCCCGCAGGCAGCCAGGAGCAGCGAGGCTATTGGATCCAGGGCGGAGTGAACTCACACCAGAGGACCCTCATCATGAAACTGAGCAACCCACCGTTGGGACCTCAGAGCAGAAGGCCCACATTCCCATGGGGTTGGGAACCTGGCAGGAGTGTAGTCGCACCACAGGGCGCACATCAGAAAATTTTGGGAGCCCAGGAGTTAGGGTCTGACGCCAGAGGGCCCTCATTACCGAGGGGTGGAGACCCCCAGCAGGCACCAACTCCCAACTGAGGGCCCACGTCGCCAAGGTGATGTGTGCCAGCCAGGCAGGAGTGACCTCACAGCAGAGGGTCTACCTCACAGAAGGGTGAGGAAACCAGCCAGGATAAGACTCTCACCAGAGAGCCCACATCACCAAGGGGATCGGAAAAAGGCAGCAGTGTCCTCACACCAGTGTGGCCACATTATAGAAAGGTGAGGAACCCAGCACATGTGGCCTAAACCAGAGGACCCACATTTCCAAGGTGCTCCGAGTGAGGCAAGCAGGAGTAGCCTAACAACACAGGGCCCACAGAATAAAAAATGTGAGGAATCCAGCAGTTTGAACCTCCCAGCAGGTGGCCCAGAGCACGGAGTCTATGGGATCCAGGCCACAGTGAACTCACAGCAGAGGGCCCACATCATGAAACTGTGAGCAACCCAGCCGGTGGAACCTCAGAGCAGAAGACCCACATCCCCATGGGGATAGGAACCTCGCAGGAGTGTCCTCGCACAACTTAACACGTATCAGAAAATGTGGGAACCCAGCAGTTAGGGCCTGACGCCAGAGGGCCCTCATCACCGAGGAGAGGAGGCTACCAGCAGGCTCCAAATGCCACCAGAGGGCCGACGTCACCAAGGCAATGGGAGCAAGCCAGGCAGGAGTTACCTCACAGCAGAGGGCCCACCTCACAGAAGTGTGAGGAACCCAACCAGGATCAGACTCTAACCAGAGGGCCCACATCACCAAGGGGATGGAAACCAGGCAGGAGTGTCCTCACACCAGTGGGGCCACATCAGCCAAAGGTGAGGAACACAGCACATGTGGCCTCAAATAAGGGGACACACATCACGAAAGGGCTGGGAGTGAGGCATGCAGGAGGAGACTCACAACAGAGGGCCCATAGAATAAAAAGGTGAGGAACCCCACAGTTGGAAGCTCCAAGCAGGTGGCCCAGAGCACCGAGGCTATGGGATCCATGCCGGAGTGAACTCACAGCAGAGGGCCCACGTTCTGACACTGTGAGCAACCCAGCCGTTGGGACCTCAGAGCAGAAAGCCAACATCCCCATGGGCATGGGACCCCGGCAGGAGTATACTCGCACGACAGGGCGCACATCAGAAAATTTTGGGAGCCCATGAGTTAGGGCCTGACGCCAGAGGGCCCTCATTACCAAGGGGAGGAGACTCCCAGCAGGCACCAACTCCCAACTGAGGGCCCACATCGCCAAGGTGACGTGTGCCAGCCAGGCAGGAGTGACCTCACAGCAGAGGGTCTACCTCACAGAAGGGTGAGGAATCCAGCCAGGATCAGGCTCTCACCAGAGGGCCCCCATCACCAAGTGGATGGGAACCAGGCAGGAGTGTCCTCACACCAGTGGGGCCACATCAATAAAGGTGAGGAAACCGGCACATGTGGCCTCAAACCAGAGGACCTACATCACAAAGGGGCTGGGAGTGAGTCAGGAAGGAGGAGCATGAAAACACAGAACCCAAAGAATAGAAAAGGTAAGGAATTCAGCAGTAGGAACCTCCCAGCAGGCGGCTCAGAGCACAGACTCTATGGGATCTAGGCCTGAGTGAACTAACACCAGAGAGCCAACATCATGAAACGGTGAAAAACACAGGTGTTGGGACCTTAGAGCAGAAGGCCCACATGCCCATGGGGATGGGAACCTGGCAGGAGTGCCCTCGCACCACTTAGGACGTATCAGAAAATGTGGGAACCCAGCAGTTAGGGCCTGATGCCAGAGGGCCTCATCACCGAGGGGAGGAGGCTCCCAGCAGGCTCCAACTGCCACCAGAGGTCCGACTTCGCCAAGGCGGGGTGTGCTAGCCAGGCAGGAGTGACCTCAGAGAAGAGGGCCCACCTCACAGAAGTGTGAGGAACCCAACCAGGATCAGACTCTCGCCGGAGGGACCACATCACCAAGGGGATGGGAAGCAGGCAGGAGTGTCCTCACACCAGTGGGGCCACATCATCAAAAGATGAGGAACCCATCACATGTGGCCTCAAACCAGAGGACACACATCACCAAGGGGCTGGGAGTGAGGCAGGTGTCTGGAGGGGCACATTTAACTCTAATTTCCCACCAGGAAGAGGAATTAACCAAAGGCTCAGAGTGCCGTGCCACACCCTGATTACGGCCTGAAGCAAACCTGCGGTTTTGTGGCCAGCTTTCAAGGAAGCGAGTTAAGAAAGGAAATCACGGGCACTGTAATTCACAAACCTGCAGAGTTATAAATGACAGCTATTGGCAAAAATATATTGAAGTAAGTCTGCAAAGAGGACTTGAAAACGAGGCAGAATTGAGGAATCATATTTCAGGAGGTAGATTGGAATTGCATTTAAAACATGTGAAAAGCGGCAGATCTTTGACAGTGATGCACTTGGACGAACAGTGCGTATACATTTTTTCCTGAATATATTCAGGAAAAAACGCATATGCCCTTTTTGGCCAACCAAGCACTCGAGCAATGGAAATCCGTACTACAATGAAGTCTCATTTCCCATTCGTCAAAAGGGCCATCTGAAAAAAGTGTAAAAACCAGAAACACAGGACAGGCCATGGAGAACAGGGAGCCTTGTTATGCTGATGGGCGGGATGTAAATTGCCAACAGACACTCTGGAGATGTTTATGGTGTATCCTGAAACATCTGAAAAACAAAGCTACGGAGACTAGGGCACTTCCACTTTTGGCCCTATAGCTTAGGAAAATTAAAATCAACAAGACACAGCCAACACAAAATTTAGGGCTGCTGTGTTTACAAGAACCTCGAGTCCAGTACAAATTAAATATCCCAGAAAGAAAAAAATGGATAAAGCAGTTGTGCTACTTACGTACAATGGAATATCACTCAGCAATGAAATCAATGTCATCAGGCCTGTAGCAGCAAATTGAGTGGATTTAAGTATGATGATTCTAAGAGAAATATGTCACACAGAGAAAGATAATTATCATAAGATATCACTAATAGAGGGAGTGTAAACTTGGCTACACATAAACTGAATTACAAAACCGAACAGTCTCACATTTAGATAAAAACTTATGCTTGCTTAAGGGGAAAGTTGAGTTGGGGTGCTGTATAAAACCAGAGCTTGAAATTAGCACACATACCATTCCATAAGCCAAATATGTAATAGACAAGACCTACTCTTTGCTCAACGAAATAGACTCATCCATGGTGTATCACCTCACACCTGTTAGAATGGGCATCATCAGAAAATCTACAAACAACAAATGCTGGAAAGGGTGTGGAGATAAGGAACCCTCTTCCACTATTGTTGGGAATGTAAATTGATACAGTCACTGTGGAGAACATTATGGAGTTTCTTATAAAACTAAGAATAGAATTACCATATGATCCAGCAATCCCACTACTGGGCATATACCCAGACAAAACCATAAATCAAAAAGAGACATTCACCTCAATGTTCATTGCATCACTATTTACAATATCCAGGTAATGGAAGCAACCTAAATGCCCACAGACAGACGAATGCATAAAGATGTGGTACAAATATAAAATGGAATATTACTAAGCCATAAAAAGGAATGAAATTGGGTCATTTGTAGAGACGTTGATGGATCTAGAGACTGTCATACAGAGTGAAGTAAGTCAGAAATAGAAAAACAAATCTTGTATATTAATGCATATATGTGGAACCTAGAAAAATTATACAGATGAACCGTTTTTTAAGGCAGAAATAGAGCAACAGATGTAGACAACAAACGTATGGACACCAAGGGGGGAAAGCTGTTGGGGGGTGGTGGTGGGAGGATTGAGAGATTGGGATTGGCATGTATACATTTATATGTATAAAATAGATAACCAAAAAGAACCTGCTGTATAAAAAAATAAAATAAAATTCAAAATTACAAAAAGTAAAACAGAAAAAATATTCTTCCCTTCACATACATGTATTTATATGAATAAATTATTTCCATGCTTATATCTGTAAATACAAAAAAGAGGAATAAAATCTACCTTGAACCAAAAATGAAAAAAAGAAAAAAAAAAACAGAACCCACCAGTTACACAGAGGAAAACCGTATCAGGGCACTTGCTCCAGTTGTAAACAATTCTGTAGTTGGCCAGTGGTGGGGAATCATCTCCCATTCAGCCAGCAGGCCCCACGCAACAAGCGTCCTCATTGCAAAGCTGGGGGACCGTGCCAAGGCATCTGTGAGTAAATGTGGGCCGAGCCCCAGGCCAGCTGCTGCTGAAATGTTCCCACCCTTCCCAGGTAAAACACCTGAATATGTACAAGGACTTGAAAGCCTAGAGGAAGGGCCATGGAGCCACATGAGCGACAGCATGCCAGCCGATTTGGTGCCTGCAGGCCAGCCAGGATGGTCCTGGCCCTGGGTACTCTTCTGGAAGCTTTCCATTTCCCTGCCTGAGATACCCCTGCTGTCCGGGCCCCCACTGCTTTCTTCCTCACTCACCTCTGCCCAGGGAGAAATTCCAGAGGCAGGTATGGGTGGCACATCCTCTTCTTTAGCAGGTGGCATCTTGGTAACTGCTGCAGAAAGTCCAGCAGAGCCCCACTCACACTGGGCCACCCACAAAGCCGTGGCCTCTCACTCCCTCCCACCAGTCCAGCCCCGAGGCTGCTGACAGGGCAGAGAAAATGGCGTCAGGCACAGCTGCAGGGGCTCTTGCTGCCTGGAGCGGTGTTTATATTGATCTCAAACAGGCACACCTGGGGAGGGCTGGCCGGCACGGTCAGGCTTCCCAGGCCAGCCAATAATCACCCCTCAGGCGCTCACAGTTGCAGAAACTGGAACTTGCTGAATCGGCCAGGTCCAAGGAACAGGTGTGGGCTCCTGAGAGTCAGGATAGACAAGGGGTTGCAGCTCTGGCTTGTTTTCTAATTATATTATCTGGCTCATGAGTGGGAGACAACTTCAAGAAAACCCTCTCCTAATGAGAGGAACCCAGGAGTCAGGGAGAGGAGGGGTGGGTGGTGGGTGGAGACAGAGGCCTGGTGCCCCGGGTGCAGTGGAAGTCTCTGGAAGACCAGGTGGAGGGAGGCCACACAGAGTGATGCCCAGGGTCACAGACCTGTTGGAGCTGCTGTTTCTTAGTTCAAGTCCTGCTCTGAGGTGCTCTGTGTCAGATCTGAGTGACAGGTGAGCTGGAAGTGCTCTGCAATGAGGGCGATGTGCACGGTACCTGTGTGCCCAGCCCTGCCAGGGTAACTGCAAGGGTAGCTCTGTATCCTGGGAGGGGCCTGACCATGAGAGCCCCATGGGCTGCAGGAGAACTTGCCCAGGGAACCCCATATCCTGGGAGGGGTCTGAACAGGAGAGCACCGTGGGCTGCGGTGGGGGTGGGGTACCTGCCCAGGTGAGCTCCATATCCTGGGATTGGCCTGACCTCGAGAGCCCCATGGGCTGCTGGAGTCCTGGTAAAGGATGCCAGGACAGTCAGTGAAGCCACCGAGGATATACCTCCAGTAGTTCCTAAATCCTACACCCTGCTGGTCATTCTACCAACCACCGGGACATGGTATTCTATATTACTCTTCAATGATGCCTTCTTTTGTATTCTATTAGTCCCAGAGTCACAAGAAATTTTGGCTTGTGAGTGGCAGGACTCAACATACAACTAAAACAATACTTCTGGGCCGTGTTGCCCCAAGGGTTCAAAAATTCCCACACCATCTTTGGGGAAAGCTCAGTTAAAGACCTAAAAGTTCTACCTCTGGAAAAGGAAACACTCCTTCAATATGCAGACGACATTCTGATCGCCAGCCCTACTAAGGAGACCTCTGAACTACCAAGCCAATAAAGGATAGAAGTTGTCAAATAAAAAGCTCAAATATCACAGACTACGGTGACCTGCCTGGGCTTCATTCTCACAGAAGGTCGGAGAAGCCCATCTCAGGAAAGGGAAGAAACAATTTACAGCCTTACCCATTTCTAAAACTAGAAGACAGCTTAGGGGTTCCTGGGGAGGCCAGGGTTGGTGCTTCTGGATCCCTAACTACAGTCTACTAGCTGGGCCTCTATATGAAACACTGAAAGGAAAAGATGATGATCCTTTTGAATAGAATCCAGAAGTGGCCTTTCAAGAATGGAAAGAGCAGTCAATTCAGACCCTTGCCCTGGAACTCCCTAATTTAGCTAAACCCTTTGACCTTTACATTCCTGGTGAATGGTGAATCGCTATTGGAGTATTAGTGCAAAAACTGGGACCACTTGAAATGGAACAATGCAAGAATGCCATCCCGGTAGGATAAACTACGGTCACCAATGGGCTTGGCCCACCGCCACATCTGGCCAAGATACTGGCGGTATCTGAAAACCTGGAAATCAGCAGCACAAAAGGCCACCTCCCTCCTAAGGGAAAAGGACCCCACGTGGTGACCCTAAGCCCCAACCATGCCCTGAAGTTGCAGGGTTTGCTCCGTGGGCACACTGACCTCGAGTGAGGAGGCCCTCCAACTCCAACCTCCAGAGAGATAACCGGGGTAAAGGGGCACCATGACGACTCATGTGACCATCACTTGACCTGGAGTTTCTCTCATAAAACAACAAGAGTGTGTCCCAAAAGAGTAGACTACTGCTTGCAGGACTTACTGCACCCAGAGCGGACCTAATAATCTTGGCGGGGGAAACGTATATCACGCTGTCACCATAGAAGAGCCTACAGACACTGTGATGATGGTGGCCAATAAGACCAGCTGGACTCCTGTTTACTTCAAAAGGCTGTTGACTCAGTGGCCATCATGGTCCTTCATCACCACTGACCCTGGGCTGTCTGGGAGTTGAGCAGGCAGGGTCCTGACACCTGGTGCTCTTTTTACGTTAATTCAGGGGCCTAATTGAAGAAAGTGCAGACTACTGGTCAGAGCATCTAGGCTGGCAGAAACGGTCAGCCTAAGGTGGCCGAACAAATGCAGGGCGGGGTGAAACTGGACTTCACAGCGTCACTGCACATCTCCTTCCTGGACCCTTAAAGGTCATTAGAATCTATTACGCTTCCAATACTGGTGCTCAGGCGGACGAGCGGGGAGGCAGGAGGCCTGGGGACAATCAACGTCACCTGGAGGCTGCTGGGGAGAAGTTCTGACCCTCGCCCACGGGTATGAGGCCTCCTAACTCAGCACTCAGCAGTTACAGAAGAAGGGTCTGCACCCTCAGCACTCTAAGAATGAGGAAGGGGAAAAAAGGCAGAAGAGGGCTTTTTCCCAGGCAAAGCCCCTTAAAAATCCCTGGGAGATAAAAATAGAATCTGGGCAATAAAATAAAGTCTAACCTTTTTTATCCATTGTGCTTTGTCTAATTTCACATGCTCCTAGGGTCCCGCATACAGAGGTTCAACAGCCGGCACTTCAGACCAGACTTCCTAGTGCGGAATGGCTGGGTCGACACCTCAGCTCCTGGGACACAGTGCACACTCTGCGATATAGAGCCTGAGCTGCAGCCAACCGGGCCCTCGAGAGCTCCGCCCCCTCCCTCCCACTGACTCTGACAGGATCTCTACACAGCAGCCCAGCCCACAGCCCACGGGGTAGCACATGCTCTCACCTCTCCATTCTCTGATCAAAATATAAAGTTTCCTTTGCTTCTGAACCAAACTCAGTCTCAATCTGTTGGCTCCAATGACACTGGGCAGGGGGACACTTGTTGGGGTCCACTCTGGAGGATCAGTAACAGAAATTGAGAACATTGTAACTTCAATGAACAGATGTTTGAGCCAAACTGTAATTAACATAGAACAGTGTATAAGGCTCGGGTAAAATAAGATGTTTCTAACACTCCCATTTGATATTTCCATCACTTTATTAGAAGCAAGTTCAGTGAAAAGGTTTGTCTTATTTGTCAGGTCAATATTAGAGAAACGAAGTGATTTCTTTCCAAGGATGTACATCTAATAATCTTGGTTAAAGCTTCAATCTTGTTTTAAATGCTTTTCCATTGAAAATGATACCTCTCTTTCAGCTCCCCCAATTCTGAGAAGTATAAAATCTTATAATTTATTATTACCAAAGGGGAAAGGTGGGAGGAGGGATAAATTAACAGTTTGGGATTAACACATACACAGTGCTATGTATAAAATCGATCGTCAACAAGGAACTACTGTATAGCACCGGGAACTACACTCAATATTTTACAATAACCTATAAGGGGAAATCATCTGAAAAAGAATAGATATTTTTATTGACATCATCTATTCATGACAGTTAAAATGGAACCTAAGGGAAGCCGGTGGTGAGTGCTTCTGACCCTGAAGACTTCAATCATCTAAAGTTTGGACTCTGCCTACTTCCCAAGGCCCTTAATGAACATATGTGTAGCCGTAGCTTAAAAAATTCCCCAGTTTGGGTTGTGGAGAGACACTGATTTTGTAAAAGCCCTGGTGTTCTCCTCACATGAATGGGACCCTTCCTACAGCTAAAACATGCCTGTCACACCCAGAGGATGGTATACCGTCTGATCGGGAAGAGTTTGG
This sequence comes from Delphinapterus leucas, assembly GCF_059928025.1. NCBI lineage: Eukaryota > Metazoa > Chordata > Mammalia > Artiodactyla > Monodontidae > Delphinapterus > Delphinapterus leucas. The sequence goes on from NW_028322244.1 coordinate 1,023,067, forward strand.
AAAAGGCATCTCATCTCCTCATCTCCTGGTGCTCGGGTTCACCCCTCCAGCGTCTTTACGAACAGTCTCCCCACTTGGAGATGTCAGCACTGTCAACATCCTGTTGCAGACAGTTTGGAATTTGTCCAGAGGATGAAGCAGAAGGAGGAGGAACAATGAGAGACAAGTCCTAGGTGTTCGGACAGGCACATGTCACTCTTATTTCCAATCAGGAAGACGAATTGACCAAAGGCTAGGGTTGCCCATGGAAACAGAATAGGGCTTGAGGAAATTCCGCTGCTTTGTGGCCAGTTCCCATAAACACAAGTTGAAAAATGGAACTCAGGGACACTAAAATTCACGAAACTGCAGAGTTGAAAATATCTATCACTGAAAAATGTCTTGAGGAAAGTCAGAGGAAAGGACTTGTAAGCAACGGAGAATGGCAGGAAAGGGATTGGAAGAGGTAGAAAGGACTCGCCATTAAGCACAAGAAAAGGGGCTGAACATTGCCAACATTGCAATTGGCCAAAAAGGGTGTATGCGTCTTTTTCTGTATGTATTCAAGAAAAGGGCATACACTTTTTTAGCCAACCAAACAGGTGGGCACTGGAAATCAATACTACAAAACATATCACTTCGCATCAGTCAGAAGAGCCTTCCTCATAAAGTGTAAACACCAGAAATGCAGGACAGGGCAAGGAGAAAAGGGAGCCCTCTGAGGCTTATACTGGAAATGTATATTGCCAACGGTCACTCTGGAGAAGTGTATTGTGTTTACTAAAGCATCTAAAAAATGAGCTACAGAGCACAGGGCACTTGCACTCATGGACGTATATCTTGGGAAAAACAAAAATCGAGAGGACACAGGCACCCCAATATTTACCGCCTCTATGTTTAAAAGATCCTCGACTAGGATATAATTTATAAGTCTCTGGAGGGAAAAAATGGATAGAGATGTGAGACTTATGTAGAGTGGAATATTACTCAGCCTGGAAATCAATGAAATATGGCCAGTTGTAACAACCACAGAGGAGTTACGTATGATCATTCGAAGTCACATAATTCAAAAAGAAAAAGACACACGATATTACTAATATATGGAATGTAAACGTGGCTACAAATGAACTGAATTACAAAACAGAATGGGGTCTCAAATTTAGAAAACCAACATATGCTTGCTTAAGGATAAAGGAAAGCTGGGGTGCTGCATAAAACCAGAGATAGAAATTAGCACAGATACCTTTCCATAAGCCAAATATGTAATAGTCAAGACCTACCAGTTGCTCAACGAAATGGACTAAACACCCCATATTCAACGCCTAGGAATACACCTGACTAGTAAGAATCTTCAAACCCATGGATTTATATGTCTCCGTAACAGAATCAAGCGTGTGTATAGATTTATGAACGCAGCAGAGAAAATCCGATAAATCCAATTATCAAAATGAATTACAAAAACAAAACATAATGACAGTGAAATAGAGAGCTATTCTTAAATAATTCATTCAGAGCTTGTGATGCAACCTGGATTAACCACATCTGCACCAAGAGCTGAGTGACACATAAGGTTGGACACTTCGGGCGGATAGCACTGGTGAGGTACGATGAAGAAATGCAGATCCTTTGAAGTCATACTGCATGGTACCCATTCCATGGGTCCCAACTCTCCAGGTTTAAGAGATTCTTCCTTCAGCTAAAACATGCATGGGAAACCCAAAGTAAGGTCCACCGTGTGACTGGGAAGCGTTTTCAAATGCATCTCAGTTTTTGTCCCCTTTTACACGGGTTCACCATTCCAGACCCTTTACTAACACTCTCTCCACTTGGAGAGTCAGTGCCTTTAACCTCCTGTTTGGCACAGTTTGGAAATTCTGCGCAAGGTGAACAGGAATAGGGAGAACCAATCAGAGACTAGCTGTAGGTGTCTGCACGTGCAAATTTAATGCTCATTTCCCACCAGGAAGAGGAATTAACCAAAGGCTCAGCATGCCGTGCCAGAACCAGATTAGGGCCTGAAGCAATCATGTGGGTTTGCGGCCAGATCACAAGAAAGCGAGTTGAAGAAAGGAGCTCAGGGGCACTGTAACTCACAAACCTGCAGAGTTATGAATGACAGCTATCGTCCAAAAATGTATTGAAGTAAGTCTTCGAAGAGGACTTGAAAGCGGGGCAGAATTTCAGGAAAACGATTTCAGGGGGTAGACTGGAATTGCACTTAAAGCATAGGAAAAGAGGCAGAATGTGGACAATGATGCACCTGGCCAAAAAGGGCGTATGCGTTTTTTCCTGAATATATTCAGGAAAAAACGCATACGCCCTTTTTGGCCAACCAAGCAAGCGTGTAAAGGAAATCTGCACTACAATGAAGTCTCACTGCCCCCCGGTCAAAAGGGCCATCTGAAAAAAGTGTAAAATCCAGAAAGACAGCACAGGTCATGGAGAACACGGAACGTTATTATGCTGATGGGAGGGATGTAAATTGCCAACAGCCATTCTGGAGAAGTGTATGGTGTTTCCTGAAACACATAGGAAACAAAGCAACACAGCCTATGGCACTTCCACTGATGGTCCTATAACTTAGGGAAATTAAAATCAAAAACACACAGCCACCCCAAAGTTTGGGACGGCTCTGTTTACAAGAACCTCGTCTACGGTACAAGTTAAATATCCGAGAAAGCACAAAATGGATAAAGAAGTCGTGGTACGTACGTACAATGTAATATCACTCAGCAATGCGATCTACGTCATCAGGCCCGTAGCGGCATAATGAGTGGATTCAGGTACGACGATTCTACGAGAAATAAGTCACACAGAAAAAGAAATATCCTAAGATATCACTAATACACGGAACGTAAACTTGTCTAAACATGAACTGAATTACAAAACAGAACAGGGTCTCAAATTTAGAAAACCATCTTATGCTTGCTTATGGGGAAAGGTGCGTTGGGGTGCTGTATAAAACCAGAGATTGAAATTAGCACAGATACCATTCCATAAGGCATATATATAATAGACACGACCTACTCCTTGCTCAACGAAATGGACTCAACACCACATGTTCAACGCCTGGGAATATACCTGACAAGTAAGAATCTTAAGACCCATGGATTTATATGTCTCCATAAGGAAATCAAGCGTGTGTACAGCGGCCTAAACGCAGCAGTGAAAATCCGATAAATCCCATTATCAAAATAAATTTCACAAACAAAACACAATGACAGTGAAATAGAGAGCAATTCTTACATAATTCATTCAGGGCTTGTGATGCAACCTGGATTTACCAAATCTACATCCAGAGCTGGGTGAGACATAAGGCTGGACACTTCGGGCTGATAGCATTGGTGAGGTTCGGTGAGCAAACGCAGACCCTTTGAAGTCATACTGCATGGTAGCCATTCCATGGGTCCCGACTCTCCAGGTTTAAGGGATTCTTCCTTCAGCTAAAACATGCATGGGAAACCCAGAGTATGGTCCACCGTGTGATTGGGAAACATTTTCAAATGCATCTCAGGTTTTGTACCCTGGTACACGGGTTCATCGTTCCAGACGCTTTACTAACACTCTCCCCACTTGGAGAGTCAGTGCCTTTAACCTCCTGTTTGGCACAGTTTGCAATTTCTGCGCAAGATGAACAGGAATAGGGAGAACCAATGAGAGACTAGCTGTAGGTGTCTGCACGGGGAAGTGGAACGCTCATTTCCCATCAGGAAGAGGAATTAACCAAAGGCTCAGCGTGCCCTGCCGGAACCAGATTAGGGCCTGAAGCAATCCTGCGGTTTTGCGGCCAGCTCACAAGAAAGCGAGTTGAAGAATGGAGCTCAGGGGCACTGTAATTCACAAACCTGCAGAGTTATGAATGACAGCTATCGTCCAAAAATATATTGAAGTAAGTCTTCGAAGTGGACTTGAAAGCGGGGCAGAATTTCAGGAAAACGATTTCAGGGGGTAGACTGGAATTGCACTTAAAGCATAGGAAAAGAGGCAGAATGTCCACAATGATGCACTTGGCCAAAAAGTTCGTATGGGTTTTTTCCTGAATATATTCATGAAAAAACGCATACGCCCTTTTTGGCCAACCAAGCAAGCGTGTAAAGGAAATCTGCACTACAATGAAGTCTCACTGCCCCCCGGTCAAAAGGGCCATCTGAAACAAGTGTAAAATCCAGAAAGGCAGGACAGGTCATGGAGAACAGGGAGCCTTGTTATGCTGATGGGCGGGATGTAAATTGCCAACAGCCAATCTGGAGAAGGGTATGGTGTTTCCTGAAACACGTAGGAAGCAAAGCAACACAGCCTGTGGCACTTCCACTTATGGTCCTATAGCTTAGGGAAATTAAAATAAAAAACACACAGCCACCCCAAACTTTGGGACGGCTCTGTTTACAAGAACCTCGTCTACGGTTCAAGTTAAATATCCGAGAAAGCATAAAATGGATAAAGACGTTGTGGTACGTACGTACAATGGAATATCACTCAGCAATGAGATCTACGTCATCAGGCCCGTAGTGGCATAATGAGTGCATTCAGGTACGACGATTCTACGAGAAATAAGTCACACAGAAAGAGAAACATCATAAGATATCACTAATACAGAGAATGTAAACTTGTCTACACATGAACTGATTTACAAACCAGAACAGGGTCTCAAATTTAGAAAACCAACTTATGCTTGCTTATGGGGAAAGGTGAGTTGGGGTGCTGCATAAAACCAGAGATTGAAATTAGCACAGATACCGTTCCATAAGCCAAATATATAATAAACAAGACCTACTCCTTGCTCAACGAAATGGACTCAACACCCCATATTCAACGCCTGGGAATATACCTGACAAGTAAGAATCTTAAGACCCATGGATTTATATGTCTCCATAAGGAAATCAAGCGTGTGTACAGCAGCCGAAACCCAGCAGTGAAAATCCGATAAATCCCATTATCAAAATAACTTTCACAAACAAAACACAATGACAGTGAAATAGAGAGCAATTCTTAAATAATTCATTCAGGGCTTGTGATGCAACCTGGATTTACCACATATACACCCAGACCTGGGTGAGACATAAGGCTGGACACTTCGGGCTGATAGCATTGGTGAGGTTCGGTGAGCAAACGCAGACCCTTTGAAGTCATACTGCATGGTACCCATTCCATGGGTCCCAACTCTCCAGGTTTAAGGGATTCTTCCTTCAGTTAAAACATGCATGGGAATCCCAGAGTATGGTTCACCGTGTGATTGGGAAACGTTTTCAAATGCATCTCAGGTTTCGTCCCCTGGTACTCGGGTTCACCGTTCCAGACGCTTTACTACCACTCTCCGCACTTGGAGAGTCAGTGCCTTTAACCTCCTGTTTGGCCCAGTTTGCAATTTCTGCGCACGATGAACAGCAATAGGGAGAACCAATGAGAGATTACTGTAGGTGCCTGCACGGGCAAATGGAATGCTCATTTCCCACCAGGAAGTGGAATTAACCAAAGGCTCAGCGTGCCCTGCCGGAACCAGATTAGGGCCTGAAACAATCCTGCGGTTTTGCGGCCAGCTCACAAGAAAGCGAGTTGAAGAATGGAGCTCAGGGGCACTGTAATTCACAAACCTGCAGAGTTATGAATGACAGCTATCGTCCTAAAATGTATTGAAGTAAGTCTTGGAAGAGGACTTGAAAGCGGGGTGGAATTTCAGGAAAACGATTTCAGGGGGTAGACTGGAATTGCACTTAAAGCATAGGAAAAGAGGCAGAATGTCCACAATGATGCACTTGGCCAAAAAGGGCGTATGCGTTTTTTCCTGAATATATTCAGGAAAAAACGCATACGCCCTTTTTGGCCAACCAAGCAAGCGTGTAAAGGAAATCTGCACTACAATGAAGTCTCACTGCCCCCCGGTCAAAAGGGCCATCTGAAAAAAGTGTAAAATTCAGAAAGGCAGGACAGGTCATGGAGAACAGGGAGCCTTGTTATGCTGATGGGCGGGATGTAAATTGCCAACAGCCACTCTGGAGAAGTGTATGGTGTTTCCTGAAACACGTAGGAAACACAGCAACACAGCCTATGGCACTTCCACTTAGGGTCCTATAGCTTAGGGAAATTAAAATCAAAAACACACAGCCACCCCAAAGTTTGGGATGGCTCTGTTTACAAGAACCTCGTCTACGGTACAAGTTAAATATATGAGAAAGTAAAAAATGGATAAAGAAGTTGTGGTACGTACGTACAATGGAATATCACTCAGCAATGAAATCTAGGTCATCAGGCCCATAGCGGCATAATGAGTGGATTCAGGTATGACGATTCTACGAGAAATAAGTCACACAGAAAAAGAAACATCATAAGATATCACTAATACACGGAAGGTAAACTTGGCTGCACATGAACTGAATTACAAAACAGAACAGGGTCTCAAATTTAGAAAACCAACCTATGCTTGCTTATGGGGAAAGGTGAGTTGGGGTGCTGCATAAAACCAGAGATTGAAATTAGCACAGATATCGTTCCATAAGCCAAATATATAATAGACAAGACCTACTCCTTGCTCAACGAAATGGAATCAACACCCCATATTCAACGCTTGGGAATATACCTGACAAGTAAGAATCTTAAGACCCATGGATTTATATGTCTCCATAAGGAAATCAAGCGTGTATACAGCGGCCTAAACGCAGCAGTGAAAATCCGATAAATCCCATTATCAAAATAAATTTCAAAAACAAAACACTATGACAGTGAAATAGAGAGCAATTCTTAAATAATTCATTCAGGGCTTGTGATGCAACCTGGATTTACCACATCTACACCCAGAGCTGGGTGAGACATAAGGCTGGACACTTCGGGCTGATTTCATTGCTGAGGTTCGGTGAGCAAACGCAGACCCTTTGAAGTCATACTGCATGGTAGCCATTCCATGGGTCCCAACTCTCCAGGTTTAAGGGATTCTTCCTTCAGCTAAAACATGCATGGGAAACCCAGAGTATGGTCCACCGTGTGATTGGGAAACGTTTTCAAATGCATCTCAGGTTTCGTCCCCTGGTACTCGGGTTCACCGTTCCAGACGCTTTACTAACACTCTCCCCACATGGAGAGTCAGTGCCTTTAACCTCCTGTTTGGCACAGTTTGCAATTTCTGCGCAAGATGAACAGGAATAGGGAGAACCAATGAGAGACTAGCTGTAGGTGTCTGCACGGGCAAATGGAACGCGCATTTCCCACCAGGAAGAGGGATTAACCAAAGGCTCAGCGTGCCCTGCCGGAACCAGATTAGGGCCTGAAGCAATCCTGCGGTTTTGCGGCCAGCTCACAAGAAAGCGAGTTGAAGAAAGGAGCTCAGGGGCACTGTAATTCACAATATTGCAGAGTTATGAATGACAGCTATCGTCCAAAAATATATTGAAGTAAGTCTTCGAAGAGGAATTGAAAGTGGGGCAGAATTTCAGGAAAACGATTTCAGGGGGTAGACTGGAATTGCAGTTAAAGCATAGGAAAAGAGGCAGAATGTCGACAATGATGCACTTGGCCAAAAAGGGCGTATGCGTTTTTTCCTGAATATATTCAGGAAAAAACGCATACGCCCTTTTTGGCCAACCAAGGAAGCGTGTAAAGGAAATCTGCACTACAATGAAGTCTCATTGCCCCCCGTTCCAAAAGGCCATCTGAAACAGGTGTAAAATCCAGAAAGGCAGGACAGGTCATGGAGAACAGGGAGCCTTGTTATGCTGATGGGCGGGATGTAAATTGCCAACAGCCACTCTGGAGAAGTGTATGGTGTTTCCTGAAACACGTATGAAACAAAGCAACACAGCCTATGGCACTTCCACTTAGGGTCCTATAGCTTAGGGAAATTAAAATCAAAAACACACAGGCACCCCAAAGTTTGGGACGGCTGTGTTTACAGGAACATCGTCTACGGTACAAGTTAAATATCCGAGAAAGCAAAAAATGGATAAACAAGTTGTGGTACGTACGTACAATGGAATATCACTCAGCAATGAGATCTACGTTATCAGGCCCATAGCGGCATAATGAGTGGATTCAGGTACGACGATTCTACGAGAAATAAGTCACATAGAAAAAGAAACATCATAAGTTATCACTAATACACGGAAGGTAAACTTGTCTACACATGAACTGAATTACAAAACAGAACAGGGTCTCAAATTTAGAAAACCAACTTATGCTTGCTTATGGGGAAAGGTGAGTTGGGGTGCTGCATAAAACCAGAGATTGAAATTAGCACAGATATCGTTCCATAAGCCAAATATATAATAGACAAAACCTACTCCTTGCTCAACGAAATGGACTCAATACCCCATATTCAACGCCTGGGAATATACCTGACAAGTAAGAATCTTAAGACCCATGGATTTATATGTCTCCATAAGGAAATCAAGCGTGTGTACAGCGGCCTAAACGCAGCAGTGAAAATCCGATAAATCCCATTATCAAAATAAATTTCAAAAACAAAACACAATGACAGTGAAATACAGAGCAATTCTTAAATAATTCATTCAGGGCTTGTGATGCTACCTGGATTTACCACCTCTACACCCAAAGCTGGTTGAGACATAAGGCTGGACACTTCAGGCTGATTGCAATGGTGAGGTTCGGTGAGCAAACGCAGACCCTTTGAAGTCATACTTCATGGTAGCCATTCCATGGGTCCCAACTCTCCAGGTTTAAGGGAATCTTCCTGCAGCTAAAACATGCATGGGAAACCCAGAGTATGGTCCACCGTGTGATTGGGAAACGTTTTCAAATGCATCTCAGATTTCGTACCCTGGTACTCGGGTTCACCATTCCAGACGCTTTACTAACACTCTCCCCACTTGGAGAGTCAGTGCCTTTAACCTCCTGTTTGGCACAGTTTGCAATTTCTGCGCAAGACGAACAGGAATAGGGAGAACCAATGAGAGACTAGCTGTAGGTGTCTGCACGGGCAAATGGAACGCTCATTTCCCACCAGGAAGAGGGATTAACCAAAGGCTCAGCGTGCCCTGCCGGAACCAGATTAGGGCCTGAAACAATCATGCGGTTTTGCGGCCAGCTCACAAGAAAGCGAGTTGAAGAAAGGAGCTCAGGGGCACTGTAATTCACAAACCTGCAGAGGGATGAATGACAGCTATCATCCAAAAATGTATTGAAGTAAGTCTTCGAAGAGGACTTGAAAGCGGGGCAGAATTTCAGGAAAACGATTTCAGGGGGTAGACTGGAATTGCACTTAGAGCATAGGTAAAGAGGGAGAATGTCGACAATGATGCACTTGGCCAAAAAAGGCGTATACGTTTTTCCCTGAATATATTCAGGAAAAACGCATATGCCCTTTTTGGCCAACCAAGCAAGCATGAAAAGGAAATCTGCACTACAATGAAGTCTCACTGCCCTCCGGTCAAAATGGCCATCTGAAAAAAGTGTAAAATCCAGAAAGGCAGGACAGGTCATGGAGAACAGGGAGCCTTGTTATGCTGATGGGCGTGATGTACATTGCCAACAGCCACTCAGGAGAAGTGTATGGTGTTTCCTGAAACACGTAGGAAACAAAGCAACACAGCCTATGGCACTTCCACTTAGGGTCCTATAGCTTAGGGAAATTAAAATCAAAAATACACAGCCACCCCAAAATTTGGAATGGCTCGGTTACAAGAACCTCGTCTACGGTACAAGTTAAATATCTGAGAAAGCAAAACATGGATAAAGAAGTTGTGGTACGTACGTACAATGGAATATCACTCAGCAATGAAATCTGTGTCATCAGGCCCCTAGCGGCATAATGAATTGATTCAAGTACGATGATTCTACGAGAAATAATCACACAGAAAAAGAAAGATCATAAGATATCACTGATACACGGAACGTAAAGTTGGCTACAAATGAACTGAATTACAAAACAGAACAGGGTCTCAAATTTAGAAAACCAACTTATGCTTGCTTATGGGGAAAGGTGAGTTGGGGTGCTGCATAAAACCAGAGATTGAAATTAGTACAGATACCGTTCCATAAGCCAAATATATAATACACAAGACCTACTCCTTGTTCAACGAATTGGACACAACACCCCTTATTCAACGCCAGGGAATATACCTGACAAGTAAGAATCTTAAAACCCATGGATTTATATGTCTCCATAAGGAAATCAAGCATGTGTACAGCGGCCTAAACACAACAGTGAAAATCCGATAAATCCCATTATCAAAATAAATTTCAAAAACAAAACACAATGACAGTGAAATAGAGAGCAATTCTTAAATAATTCATTCAGGGCTTGTGTTGCAACCTGGATTTACCACATCTACACCCAGAGCTGGGTGAGACATAAGGCCGGACACTTTGGGCTGATAGCATTGGTGAGGTTCGGTGAACAAATGCAGACCCTTTGAAGTCATACTTCATGGTACCCATTCCATGGGTCCCAACTCTCCAGGTTTAAGGGATTCTTCCTTCAGCTAAAACATGCATGGGAAACCCAGAGTATGGTCCACCGTGTGATTGGGAAACGTTTTCAAATGCATCTCAGGTTTCGTCCCCTCGTTCTCGGGTTCACCATTCCAGACGCTTTACTAACACTCTCCCCACATGGAGAGTCAGTGCCTTTAACTTCCTGTTTGGCACAGTTTGCAATTTCTGCGCAAGATGAACAGGAATAGGGAGAATCAATGAGAGACTAGCTGTAGGTGTCTGCACGGGCAACTGGAACGCTCGTTTCCCACAAGAAATGGGAAATAGCCAAAGGCTCAGCGTGCCCTGCCAGAACCAGATTAGGGCCTGAAGCAATCCTGCGGTTTTGCGGCCAGCTCACAAGAAAGCGAGTTGAAGAAAGGAGCTCAGGGGCACTGTAATTCACAAACCTGCAGAGTTATAAATGACAGCTATCATCCAAAAATATATTGAAGTAAGGCTACAAAGAGGACTTGAACGTGGAGCAGAATTCCAGGACTACGATTTCAGGCGGTAGAAGGGAAATCCTCTGAAAGTATAGGAAAAGAGTCAGAATGTCGACAATGTTGCACTTGGTCAAAAAGGGCATATGCGTTTTTTCCAGGGCCCTCATTAAAGAGGGTAGGAGGCTCCCAGTATGCTTCAGTGGCCAACAGAAGACCCACGTCGCCAAGGCGACGTGAGCCAGCCATGCAGGAGTGACCTCACATCAGAGGGCCCACCTCACAGAAGGCTAAGGAACCCAGGAAGGATCAGACCCTCACCAGAGTGCCCACAACAGCAAGGGGCTGGGAACCAGGCAGGAGTGTCCTCACACCCGTGGGACCACATCATCGAAAGTTGAGGTACCCAGCACATGTGGCCTCAAACCAGAGGACCCACATCACCATGGGTCTCGGAGCGAGGCAGGCAGGATTAACCTCCCAACACATGGCCCATTGTATAAAAAAGGTGAGGAATCCAGCCGTTGGAACATCCCAGCAGGCGGCCCAGATCACCGAGGCTATGGGATCCAGGCAGTGATGAACTCACAACAGAGGGCCCTCATCGTGATACTGTAAGCAACCCAGCCGTTGTGACCTCAGAGCACAAGGCCCACATCCCCATGGGGGAGGGAACCAAGCAGGAGTGTCATCGCACCAGTGGGCACACATCAGAAAATGTGGGGAGCCCAGCAGTTAGGGCCAGACGCCAGAGGGCCCTCATCACTGAGGAGAGGAGGCTCCCAGCAAGCTCCAACTGCTACCAGAGGGCTGACGTCGCCAATGCGGTGTGTGCCAGCCAGGCAGGAGTGACCTCAGAGCAGAGGGCCAACCACACAAAAGTGTGAGGAACCCAAAGAGGATCAGACTCTCACCAGAGGGCCCACATCACCAAGGGAATGGAAACCAGGCAGGAGTGTCCTCACACCAGTGGGGCCACATCACCAAAATGTGATGGACCCAGCACACGTGGCCTCAAACTAGAGGACACACATCACCAAGGGGCTGGGAGTGAGGCAGGCAGGAGGAGCCTCAAAACAGAGGGCCCATAGAATAAAAAAGGTGAGGAATCCCGCAGTTGGAACCTCCCAGCAGGCGGCCAGGAGCAGCGAGGATATGGGATCCAGGCCTGACTGAACACAAAACAGAGGGCCCTCATCATGAAACTGTGAGCAACCCAGCCGTTGGGACCTCAGAGCAGAAGGCCCACATTCCCATGTGGTTGGGAACCTGGCAGGAGTGTACTCGCACCACAGGGCGCACATTAGAGAATTTTGGGAGCCCAGAAGTTAGGGCCTGACGCCAGAGGGCCCTCATCACCGAGGAGAGGAAGCTCCCAGCGGGCTCCAACTGCCACAAGAGGTCCGACGTTGCCAAGGTGGGGTGTGCCAGCCAGGCAGGAGTGACCTCACAGCAGAGGGTCCACCTCACAGAAGGGTGAGGAACCCAGCCAGGATCAGACTCTCACCAGAGGGCCCACATCACCAAGGGGATAGGAACCAGGCAGGAGTGTCCTCACACCAGTGGGGCCACATAATCGAAAGGTGAGGGACCCAGCACACGTAGCCTCAAACCAGAGGACACACATCACCAAGGGGCTGGGAGTCAGGCAGGCAGGAGGAGTCTCAAAACAGAGGGCCCATAGAAGAAAAAAGGTGAGGAATCCCGCAGTTGGAACATCCCCGCAGGCAGCCAGGAGCAGCGAGGCTATTGGATCCAGGGCGGAGTGAACTCACACCAGAGGACCCTCATCATGAAACTGAGCAACCCACCGTTGGGACCTCAGAGCAGAAGGCCCACATTCCCATGGGGTTGGGAACCTGGCAGGAGTGTAGTCGCACCACAGGGCGCACATCAGAAAATTTTGGGAGCCCAGGAGTTAGGGTCTGACGCCAGAGGGCCCTCATTACCGAGGGGTGGAGACCCCCAGCAGGCACCAACTCCCAACTGAGGGCCCACGTCGCCAAGGTGATGTGTGCCAGCCAGGCAGGAGTGACCTCACAGCAGAGGGTCTACCTCACAGAAGGGTGAGGAAACCAGCCAGGATAAGACTCTCAGCAGAGAGCCCACATCACCAAGGGGATCGGAAAAAGGCAGCAGTGTCCTCACACCAGTGTGGCCACATTATAGAAAGGTGAGGAACCCAGCACATGTGGCCTAAACCAGAGGACCCACATTTCCAAGGTGCTCCGAGTGAGGCAAGCAGGAGTAGCCTAACAACACAGGGCCCACAGAATAAAAAATGTGAGGAATCCAGCAGTTTGAACCTCCCAGCAGGTGGCCCAGAGCACGGAGTCTATGGGATCCAGGCCACAGTGAACTCACAGCAGAGGGCCCACATCATGAAACTGTGAGCAACCCAGCCGGTGGAACCTCAGAGCAGAAGACCCACATCCCCATGGGGATAGGAACCTCGCAGGAGTGTCCTCGCACAACTTAACACGTATCAGAAAATGTGGGAACCCAGCAGTTAGGGCCTGACGCCAGAGGGCCCTCATCACCGAGGAGAGGAGGCTACCAGCAGGCTCCAAATGCCACCAGAGGGCCGACGTCACCAAGGCAATGGGAGCAAGCCAGGCAGGAGTTACCTCACAGCAGAGGGCCCACCTCACAGAAGTGTGAGGAACCCAACCAGGATCAGACTCTAACCAGAGGGCCCACATCACCAAGGGGATGGAAACCAGGCAGGAGTGTCCTCACACCAGTGGGGCCACATCAGCCAAAGGTGAGGAACACAGCACATGTGGCCTCAAATAAGGGGACACACATCACGAAAGGGCTGGGAGTGAGGCATGCAGGAGGAGACTCACAACAGAGGGCCCATAGAATAAAAAGGTGAGGAACCCCACAGTTGGAAGCTCCAAGCAGGTGGCCCAGAGCACCGAGGCTATGGGATCCATGCCGGAGTGAACTCACAGCAGAGGGCCCACGTTCTGACACTGTGAGCAACCCAGCCGTTGGGACCTCAGAGCAGAAAGCCAACATCCCCATGGGCATGGGACCCCGGCAGGAGTGTACTCGCACGACAGGGCGCACATCAGAAAATTTTGGGAGCCCATGAGTTAGGGCCTGACGCCAGAGGGCCCTCATTACCAAGGGGAGGAGACTCCCAGCAGGCACCAACTCCCAACTGAGGGCCCACATCGCCAAGGTGACGTGTGCCAGCCAGGCAGGAGTGACCTCACAGCAGAGGGTCTACCTCACAGAAGGGTGAGGAATCCAGCCAGGATCAGGCTCTCACCAGAGGGCCCCCATCACCAAGTGGATGGGAACCAGGCAGGAGTGTCCTCACACCAGTGGGGCCACATCAATAAAGGTGAGGAAACCGGCACATGTGGCCTCAAACCAGAGGACCTACATCACAAAGGGGCTGGGAGTGAGTCAGGAAGGAGGAGCATGAAAACACAGAACCCAAAGAGTAGAAAAGGTAAGGAATTCAGCAGTAGGAACCTCCCAGCAGGCGGCTCAGAGCACAGAGTCTATGGGATCTAGGCCTGAGTGAACTAACACCAGAGAGCCAACATCATGAAACGGTGAACAACACAGGTGTTGGGACCTTAGAGCAGAAGGCCCACATGCCCATGGGGATGGGAACCTGGCAGGAGTGCCCTCGCACCACTTAGGACGTATCAGAAAATGTGGGAACCCAGCAGTTAGGGCCTGATGCCAGAGGGCCTCATCACCGAGGGGAGGAGGCTCCCAGCAGGCTCCAACTGCCACCAGAGGTCCGACTTCGCCAAGGCGGGGTGTGCTAGCCAGGCAGGAGTGACCTCAGAGAAGAGGGCCCACCTCACAGAAGTGTGAGGAACCCAACCAGGATCAGACTCTCGCCGGAGGGACCACATCACCAAGGGGATGGGAAGCAGGCAGGAGTGTCCTCACACCAGTGGGGCCACATCATCAAAAGATGAGGAACCCATCACATGTGGCCTCAAACCAGAGGACACACATCACCAAGGGGCTGGGAGTGAGGCAGGTGTCTGGAGGGGCACATTTAACTCTAATTTCCCACCAGGAAGAGGAATTAACCAAAGGCTCAGAGTGCCGTGCCACACCCTGATTACGGCCTGAAGCAAACCTGTGGTTTTGTGGCCAGCTTTCAAGGAAGCGAGTTAAGAAAGGAAATCACGGGCACTGTAATTCACAAACCTGCAGAGTTATAAATGACAGCTATTGGCAAAAATATATTGAAGTAAGTCTGCAAAGAGGACTTGAAAACGAGGCAGAATTGAGGAATCATATTTCAGGAGGTAGGTTGGAATTGCATTTAAAACATGTGAAAAGCGGCAGATCTTTGACAGTGATGCACTTGGACGAACAGTGCGTATACATTTTTTCCTGAATATATTCAGGAAAAAACGCATATGCCCTTTTTGGCCAACCAAGCACTCGAGCAATGGAAATCCGTACTACAATGAAGTCTCATTTCCCATTCGTCAAAAGGGCCATCTGAAAAAAGTGTAAAAACCAGAAACACAGGACAGGCCATGGAGAACAGGGAGCCTTGTTATGCTGATGGGAGGGATGTAAATTGCCAACAGACACTCTGGAGATGTTTATGGTGTATCCTGAAACATCTGAAAAACAAAGCTACGGAGACTAGGGCACTTCCACTTTTGGCCCTATAGCTTAGGAAAATTAAAATCAACAAGACACAGCCAACACAAAATTTAGGGCTGCTGTGTTTACAAGAACCTCGAGTCCAGTACAAATTAAATATCCCAGAAAGAAAAAAATGGATAAAGGAGTTGTGCTACTTACGTACAATGGAATATCACTCAGCAATGAAATCAATGTCATCAGGCCTGTAGCAGCAAATTGAGTGGATTTAAGTATGATGATTCTAAGAGAAATATGTCACACAGAGAAAGATAATTATCATAAGATATCACTAATAGAGGGAGTGTAAACTTGGCTACACATAAACTGAATTACAAAACCGAACAGTCTCACATTTAGATAAAAACTTATGCTTGCTTAAGGGGAAAGTTGAGTTGGGGTGCTGTATAAAACCAGAGCTTGAAATTAGCACACATACCATTCCATAAGCCAAATATGTAATAGACAAGACCTACTCTTTGCTCAACGAAATAGACTCATCCATGGTGTATCACCTCACACCTGTTAGAATGGGCATCATCAGAAAATCTACAAACAACAAATGCTGGAAAGGGTGTGGAGATAAGGAACCCTCTTCCACTATTGTTGGGAATGTAAATTGATACAGTCACTGTGGAGAACATTATGGAGTTTCTTATAAAACTAAGAATAGAATTACCATATGATCCAGCAATCCCACTACTGGGCATATACCCAGACAAAACCATAAATCAAAAAGAGACATTCACCTCAATGTTCATTGCATCACTATTTACAATATCCAGGTAATGGAAGCAACCTAAATGCCCACAGACAGACGAATGCATAAAGATGTGGTACAAATATAAAATGGAATATTACTAAGCCATAAAAAGGAATGAAATTGGGTCATTTGTAGAGACGTTGATGGATCTAGAGACTGTCATACAGAGTGAAGTAAGTCAGAAATAGAAAAACAAATCTTGTATATTAATGCATATATGTGGAACCTAGAAAAATTATACAGATGAACCGTTTTTTAAGGCAGAAATAGAGCAACAGATGTAGACAACAAACGTATGGACACCAAGGGGGGAAAGCTGTTGGGGGGTGGTGGTGGGAGGATTGAGAGATTGGGATTGGCATGTATACATTTATATGTATAAAATAGATAACCAAAAAGAACCTGCTGTATAAAAAAATAAAATAAAATTCAAAATTACAAAAAGTAAAACAGAAAAAATATTCTTCCCTTCACATACATGTATTTATATGAATAAATTATTTCCATGCTTATATCTGTAAATACAAAAAAGAGGAATAAAATCTACCTTGAACCAAAAATGAAAAAAAGAAAAAAAAAAACAGAACCCACCAGTTACACAGAGGAAAACCGTATCAGGGCACTTGCTCCAGTTGTAAACAATTCTGTAGTTGGCCAGTGGTGGGGAATCATCTCCCATTCAGCCAGCAGGCCCCACGCAACAAGCGTCCTCATTGCAAAGCTGGGGGACCGTGCCAAGGCATCTGTGAGTAAATGTGGGCCGAGCCCCAGGCCAGCTGCTGCTGAAATGTTCCCACCCTTCCCAGGTAAAACACCTGAATATGTACAAGGACTTGAAAGCCTAGAGGAAGGGCCATGGAGCCACATGAGCGACAGCATGCCAGCCGATTTGGTGACTGCAGGCCAGCCTGGATGGTCCTGGCCCTGGGTACTCTTCTGGAAGCTTTCCATTTCCCTGCCTGAGATACCCCTGCTGTCCGGGCCCCCACTGCTTTCTTCCTCACTCACCTCTGCCCAGGGAGAAATTCCAGAGGCAGGTATGGGTGTCACATCCTCTTCTTTAGCAGGTGGCATCTTGGTAACTGCTGCAGAAAGTCCAGCAGAGCCCCACTCACACTGGGCCACCCACAAAGCCGTGGCCTCTCACTCCCTCCCACCAGTCCAGCCCCGAGGCTGCTGACAGGGCAGAGAAAATGGCGTCAGGCACAGCTGCAGGGGCTCTTGCTGCCTGGAGCGGTGTTTATATTGATCTCAAACAGGCACACCTGGGGAGGGCTGGCCGGCACGGTCAGGCTTCCCAGGCCAGCCAATAATCACCCCTCAGGCGCTCACAGTTGCAGAAACTGGAACTTGCTGAATCGGCCAGGTCCAAGGAACAGGTGTGGGCTCCTGAGAGTCAGGATAGACAAGGGGTTGCAGCTCTGGCTTGTTTTCTAATTATATTATCTGGCTCATGAGTGGGAGACAACTACAAGAAAACCCTCTCCTAATGAGAGGAACCCAGGAGTCAGGGAGAGGAGGGGTGGGTGGTGGGTGGAGACAGAGGCCTGGTGCCCCGGGTGCAGTGGAAGTCTCTGGAAGACCAGGTGGAGGGAGGCCACACAGAGTGATGCCCAGGGTCACAGACCTGTTGGAGCTGCTGTTTCTTAGTTCAAGTCCTGCTCTGAGGTGCTCTGTGTCAGATCTGAGTGACAGGTGAGCTGGAAGTGCTCTGCAATGAGGGCGATGTGCACGGTACCTGTGTGCCCAGCCCTGCCAGGGTAACTGCAAGGGTAGCTCTGTATCCTGGGAGGGGCCTGACCATGAGAGCCCCATGGGCTGCAGGAGAACTTGCCCAGGGAACCCCATATCCTGGGAGGGGTCTGAACAGGAGAGCACCGTGGGCTGCGGTGGGGGTGGGGTACCTGCCCAGGTGAGCTCCATATCCTGGGATTGGCCTGACCTCGAGAGCCCCATGGGCTGCTGGAGTCCTGGTAAAGGATGCCAGGACAGTCAGTGAAGCCACCGAGGATATACCTCCAGTAGTTCCTAAATCCTACACCCTGCTGGTCATTCTACCAACCACCGGGACATGGTATTCTATATTAGTCTTCAATGATGCCTTCTTTTGTATTCTATTAGTCCCAGAGTCACAAGAAATTTTGGCTTGTGAGTGGCAGGACTCAACATACAACTAAAACAATACTTCTGGGCCGTGTTGCCCCAAGGGTTCAAAAATTCCCACACCATCTTTGGGGAAAGCTCAGTTAAAGACCTAAAAGTTCTACCTCTGGAAAACAGAACAGGGTCTCAAATTTAGAAAACCAACTTATGCTTGCTTATGGGGAAATGTGAGTTGGGGTGCTGCATAAAACTAGAGATTGAAATTAGCACAGATATCGTTCCATAAGCCAAATATATAATAGACAAGACCTACTCCTTGCTCAACGAAATGGACTCAACACCCCATATTCAACGCTTGGGAATATACCTGACAAGTAAGAATCTTAAGACCCATGGATTTATATGTCTCCATAAGGAAATCAAGCGTGTGTACAGCGGCCTAAACGCAGCAGTGAAAATCCGATAAATCCCATTATCAAAATAAATTTTAAAAACAAAACACAATGACAGTGAAATAGAGAGCAATTCTTAAATAATTCATTCAGGGCTTGTGATGCAACCTGGATTTACCACCTCTGCACCCAAAGCTGGTTGAGACATAAGGCAGGACACTTTGTGCTGATAGCAATGGTGAGGTTCGTTGAGCAAACGCAGACCCTTTGAAGTCATACTGCATGGTAGCCATTCCAAGGGTCCCAGCTCTCCAGGTTTAAGGGATTCTTCCTTCAGCTAAAACATGCATGGGAAACCCAGAGTATGGTCCACCGTGTGATTGGGAAACGTTTTCAAATGCATCTCAGGTTTCGTCCCCTGGTACTCGGGTTCACCACTCCAGACGCTTTACTAACACTCTCCCCACTTGGAGAGTCAGTGCCTTTAACCTCCTGTTTGGCACAGTTTGCAATTTCCGCGCAAGATGAACAGGAATAGGGAGAACCAATGAGAGACTAGCTGTAGGTGTCTGCACGGGCAAATGGAACGCTCATTTCCCACCAGGAAGAGGAATTAACCAAAGGCTCAGCGTGCCCTGCCGGAACAAGTTTAGGGCCTGAAGCAATACTGCGGTTTTGCGTCCAGCTCACAAGAAAGCGAGTTGAAGAAAGGAGCTCAGGGGCACTGTAATTCACAAACCTGCAGAGTTATGAATGACAGCTATCGTCCAAAAATGTATTGAAGTAAGTCTTCGAAGAGGACTTGAAAGCGGGGCAGAATTTCAGGAAAACGATTTCAGCGTGTAGACTGGAATTGCACTTAAAGCATAGGAAAAGTGGCAAAATGTCGACAGTGATGCACTTGGCCAGAAAGGGCGTATGCGTTTTTTCCTGAATATATTCAGGAAAAAACGCATACGCCCTTTTTGGCCAACCAAGCAAGCGTGTAAAGGAAATCTGCACTACAATGAAGTCTCACTGCCCCCCGGTCAAAAGGGCCATCTGAAAAAAGTGTAAAATCCAGAAAGGCAGGACAGGTCATGGAGAAGAGGGAGCCTTGTTATGCTGATGGGCGGGATGTAAATTGCCAACAGCCTCTCTGGAGAAGTGTATGGTGTTTCCTGAAACACGTAGGAAACAAAGCAACACAGCCTATGGCACTTCCACTTAGGGTCCTATAGCTTAGGGAAATTAAAATCAAAAACACACAGCCACCCCAAAGTTTGGGACGGCTCTGTTTACAAGAACCTCGTCTACAGTACAAGTTAAATATCCGAGAAAGCAAAAAATGGATAAAGAAGTTGTGGTACGTACGTAAAATGGAATATAACTCAGCAATGAATTCTACGTCATCAGGCCCGTAGCGGCATAATTAGTGGGTTCAGGTACGACGATTCTACGAGAAATAAGTCAAACAGAAAAAGAAACATCATAAGATATCATTAATACACGGAAGGTAGACTTGGCTACACATGAACTGAATTACAAAACAGAACATGGTCTTATATTTATAAAACCAACTTATGCTTGCTTATGGGGAAAGGTGAGTTGGGGAGCTGCATCAAACCAGAGATTGAAATTAGCACAGATACCATTCCATAAGCCAAATATATAATAGAAAAGACCTACCCCTTGCTCAACGAAATGGACTCAACACCCCATATTCAACACCTGGAAATATACCTGACAAGTAAGAATGTTAAGACCCATGGATTTATATGTCTCCATAAGGAAATCAAGCGTGTGTACAGCGGCCTAAACGCAGCAGTGAAAATCCGATAAATCCCATTATCAAAATTAATTTCAAAAACAAAACACAATGACAGTGAAATAGAGAGCAATTCTTAAATAATTCATTCAGGGCTTCTGATGCAACCTGGATTTACCACATATACACCCAGAGCTGGGTGAGACATCAGGCTGGACACTTCGGGCTGATAGCAATGGTGAGGTTCGGTGAGCAAACGCAGACCCTTTGAAGTCATACTGCATGGTAGCCATTCCATGGGTCCCAACTCTCCAGGTTTAAGGGATTCTTCCTTCAGCTAAAACATGCATGGGAAACCCAGAGTATGGTCCACCGTGTGATTGGGAAACGTTTTCATATGCATCTCAGGTTTCGTCCCCTGGTACTCGGGTTCACCGCTCCAGACGCTTTACTAACACTCTCCCCACTTGGAGAGTCAGTGTCTTTAACCTCCTGTTTGGCACAGTTTGCAATTTCTGCGCAAGATGAACAGAAATAGGGAGAACCAATGAGAGACTAGCTTTAGGTGTCTGCTCGGGCAAATGGAACGCTCATTTCCCAACAGGAAGAGGAATTAACCAAAGGCTCAGCGTGCACTGCCGGAACCAGATTAGGGCCTGAAGCAATCCTGCGGTTTTGCGGCCAGCTCACAAGATAGCAAGTTGAAGAAAGGAGCCCAGGGGCACGGTAATTCACAAACCTGCAGAGTTATGAATGACAGCTATCGTTCAAAAATGTATTGAAGTAAGTCTTCGAAGAGGACTTGAAAGCGGGGCGGAATTTCAGGAAAACGATTTCAGGGGGTAGACTGGAATTGCACTTAAAGCATAGGAAAAGAGGCAGAATGTCCACAGTGATGCACTTGGCCAAAAAGTGCGTATGCGTTTTTTCCTGAATATATTCAGGAAAAAACGCATACACACTTTTTGGCCAACCAAGCAAGCGTGTAAAGGAAATCTGCACTACAATGAAGTCTCACTGCCCCCCGGTCCAAAGGGCCATCTGACAAAAGTGCAAAATCCAGAAAGGCAGGACAGGTCATGGAGAACAGGGAGCCTTGTTATGCTGATGGGCGGGATGTAAATTGCCAACAGCCACTCTGGAGAAGTGTATGGTGTTTCCTGAATCACGTAGGAAACAAAGCAACACAGCCTATGGCACTTCCACTTAGGGTCCTATAGCTTAGGGAAATTAAAATAAAAAACACACAGCCACCCCAAAGTTTGGGACGGCTCTGTTTACAAAAACCTCGTCTACGGTACAAGTTAAATATCCAAGAAAGCAAAAAATGGATAAAGAAGTTGTGGTACATACGTACAATGGAATATCACTCAGCAATGAGCTCTACGTCATCAGGCCCATAGCGGCATAATGAGTGGATTCAGATACGGCGATTCTACGAGAAATAAGTCACACAGAAAAAGAAACATCATAAGATATCACTAATACACGGAATGTAAACTTGGCTACACATGAACTGAATTACAAAACAGAACAGGGTCTCAAATTTAGAAAACCAACTTACGCTTGCTTATGGGGAAAGATGAGTTGGGGTGCTGCATCAAACCAGAGATTGAAATTAGCACAGATACCGTTCCATAAGCCAAATATATAATAGACAAGACCTACTCCTTGCTCAACGAAATGGACTCAACACCCCATATTCAACGCCTGGGAATATACCTGACAAGTAAGAAACTTAAGACCGATGGATTTATATGTCTCCATAAGGAAGTCAAGCGTGTGTACAGTGGCCTAAATGCAGCAGTGAAAATCCGATAAATCCCAATAACAAAATAAATTTCAAAAACAAAACACAATGACAGTGAAATAGAGAGCAATTCTGAAATAATTCATTCAGGGCTTGTGATGCAACCTGGATTTACCACATCTACACCCAGAGATGGGTGAGACATAAGGCTGGACACTTCGGGCTGATAGCATTGGTGAGGTTCGGTGAGCAAACGCAGACCCTTTGAAGTCATACTTCATGGTAGCCATTCCATGGGTCCCAACTCTCCAGGTTTAAGGGATTCTTCCTTCAGCTAAAACATGCATGGGAAACCCAGAGTATGGTCCACCGTGTGACTGGGAAACGTTTTCAAATGCATCTCAGGTTTCGTCCCCTGGTACTCGGGTTCACCGTTCCAGATGCTTTACTAACACTCTCCCCACTTGGAGAGTCATTGCCTTTAACCTCCTGTTTGGCACAGTTTGCAATTTCTGCGCAAGATGAACAGGAAGAGGGAGAACGAAAAAGAGACTAGCTGTAGGTGTCTGCACGGGCAAACGGAACGCTCATTTCCCACCAGGAAGAGGAATTAACCAAAGGCCCAGCATGCCCTGCCGTAACCAGATTAGGGCCTGAAGCAATCCTGCGGTTTTGCGGCCAGCTCACAAGAAAGCGAGTTGAAGAAAGGAGATCAGGGGCACTGTAATTCACAATCCTGCAGAGTTATGAATGACAGCTATCGTCCAAAAATGTATTGAAGTAAGTCTTCGAAGAGGACTTGAAAGTGGAGCAGAATTTCAGGAAAACGATTTCAGGGGGTAGACTGGAATTGCACTTAAAGCAGAGGAAAAGAGGCCGAATGTCCACAATGATGCACTTGGCCAAAAAGGGCGTATGCGTTTTTTCCTGAATGTATTCAGCAAAAAACGCATACGCACTTTTTGGCCAACCAAGCAAGCGTGTAAAAGAAATCTGCACTACATTGAAGTCTCACTGCCCCCCGGTCAAAAGGGCCATCTGAAAAAAGTGTAAAATCCATCAAGGCAGGACAGGTCATGGAGACCAGGGAGCCTTGTTATGCTGATGGGCGGGATGTAAATTGCCAACAGCCACTCTGGAGAAGTGTATGGTGTTTCCTGAAACACGTAGGAAACAAAGCACCACAGCCTATGGCACTCCAACTTACGGTCCTATACCTTAGGGAAATTGAAATCAAAAACACACAGCCACACCAAAGTTTGGGCCGGCTCTGTTTACAAGAACCTCGTCTACGGTACAAGTTAAATGTCCGAGAAAGCAAAAAATGGATAAAGAAGTTGTGGTACGTACGTACAATGGAATATCACTCAGCAATGACATCTACGTCATCAGTCTCGTAGCGGCATCATGAGTGGATTCAGGTACGACGATTCTACGAGAAATAAGTGACACAGAAAAAGAAACATCATAAGATATCACTAATACACGGAACGTAAACTTGGCTACACATGAACTGAATTACAAAACAGAACAGGGTCTCAAATTTAGAAAATCAACTTATGCTTGCTTATGGGGAAAGGTGAGTTGGGGTGCTGCATAAAACCAGAGATTGAAAGTAGCACAGATACCGTTCCATAAGCCAAATATATAATAGACAAGACCTACTCCTTGCTCAACGAAATGGACTCAACACCCCATATTCAACGCCTGGGAATATACCTGACAAGTAAGAAAGTTAAGACCCATGGATTTATATGTGTCATAAGGAAGTCAAGCGTGTGTACACTGGCTTAAAGGCAGCAGTGACAATCCGATAAATCCCATTAACAAAATAAATTTCAAAAACAATACACAATGACAGTGAAATAGAGAGCAATCCTTAAATAATTCATTCAGGGCTTGTGATGCAACCTGGATTTACCACATCTACACCCAGAGCTGGGTGAGACATAAGGCTGGACACTTCGGGCTGATAGCCGTGGTGAGGTTCGGTGAGCAAACGCAGACCCTTTGAAGTCATACTGCATGGTACCCATTCCATGGGTCCCAACTCTCCAGGTTTAAGGGATTCTTCCTTCAGCTAAAACATGCATGGGAAACCAAGAGTATGGTCCACCGTGTGATTGGGAATCGTTTTCAAATGCATCTCAGGTTTCGACACCTGGTACTCGGGTGCACCGTTCCAGACGCTTTACTAACACTCTCTCCACTTGGAGAGTCAGTGCCTTTAACCTCCTGTTTGGCACAGTTTGCAATTTCTGCGCAAGATGAACAGGAATAGGGAGAACCAATGAGAGACTAGCTGTAGGTGTCTGCACGGGCAAATGGAACGCTCATTTCCCACCAGGAAGAGGGATTAACCAAAGGCTCAGCGTGCCCTGCCGGAACCAGCTTAGGGCTCGAAGCAATCCTGCGGTTTTGCGGCCAGCTCATAAGATAGCGAGTTGAAGAAAAGAGCCCAGGGGCACTGTAATTCACAAACCTGCAGAGTTATGAATGACAGCTATGGTCCAAAAATGTATTGAAGTAAGACTTCGAAGAGGACTGAAAGTGGGGCAGAATTTCAGGAAAACGATTTCAGGGGGTAGACTGGAATTGCACTTAAAGCATAGGAAAAGAGGCAGAATGTCCACAATGATGCACTTGGCCAAAAAGGGCGTATGCGTTTTTTCCTGAATATATTCAGGAAAAAACGCATACGCCCTTTTTGGCCAACCAAGCAAGCCTGTAAAGGAAATCTGCATTACAATGAAGTCTCACTGCCCACCGGGCCAAAGGGCCATCTGAAAAAAGTGTAAAATCCAGAAAGGCAGGACAGGTTATGGAGAATAGGGAGCCTTGTGATGCTGATGGGCAGGATGTAAATTGCCAACAGCCAATCTGGAGAAGTGTATGGTGTTTCCTGAAACACGTAGTAAACAAAGCAACACAGCCTATGGCACTTCCACTTATGGTCATATAGCTTAGGGAAATTAAAATCAAAAACACACAGCCACCCCAAAGTTTGGGACGGCTCTGTTTACAAGAACCTCGTCTACGGTACAAGTTAAATATCCGAGAAAGCAAAAAATGGATAAAGATGTTGTGGTACGTACGTACAATGGAATATCAGTCAGCAATGTGATCTACGTCATCAGGCCCGTAGCGGCATAATGAGTGCATTCAGGTACGACGATTCTACAAGAAATAAGTCACACAGAAAAAGAAACATCATAAGATGTCACTAATACACGGAATGTAAACTTGGCTACACATGAACTGAATTACAAAACCGAACAGGGTCTCAAATTTAGACAACCAACTTATGCTTGCTTATGGGGAAAGGTGAGTTGGGGTGCTGCATCAAACCAGAGATTGAAATTAGCACAGATACCGTTCAATAAGGCAAATATATAATAGACACGACGTACTCCTTGCTCAACGAAATGGACTCAACACCCCATATTCAACGCCTGGGAATATACCTGACAAGTAAGAATCTTAAGACCCATGGATTTATATGTCTCCATAAGGAAATCAAGCATGTGTACAGCGGCCTAAACGCAGCAGTAAAAATCCGATAAATCCCATTATCATAATAAATTTCACAAACAAAACACAATGACAGTGAAATACAGAGCAATTCTTAAATAATTCATTCAGGGCTTGTGATGCAACCTGGAGTTACCACATCTACACCTAGAGCTGGGTGAGACATAAGGCTGGACACTTCGGGCGGATACCATTGGTGAGGTTCAGTGAGCAAATGCAGACCCTTTGAAGTCATACTGCATGGTACCCATTCCATGGGTCTCAACTCTCCAGGTTTAAGGGATTCTTCCTTCAGCTCATACATGCATGGGAATCCCAGAGTATGGTCCACCGTGTGACCGGGAAACGTTTTTAAATGCGTCTCAGTTTTCGTCCACTGGTACTCGGGTTCACCATTCCAGACGCTTTCCTAACACTCTCTCCACTTGGAGAGTCAGTGCCTTTAACATCCTGTTTAGCACAGTTTGCAATTTCTGCGCAAGATGAACAGGAATAGGGAGAACCAATGAGAGACTAGCTGTAGGTGTCTGCACGGGCAAATGGAACGCTCATTTCCCACCAGGAAGAGGGTTTAACCAAAGGCTCATCATGCCCTGCCGGAACCAGATTAGGGCCTGAAGCAATCCTGCGGTTTTGCGGCCAGCTCACAAGAAAGCGAGTTGAAGAAAGCAGCTCAGGGGCACTGTAATTCACAAACCTGCAGAGTTATAAATGACAGCTCTCATCCAAAAATATATTGAAGTAAGGCTACAAAGAGGACTTGAACGTGGGGTAGAATTCCAGGACTAAGATTTCAGGAGGTAGACGGGAAATCCTCTCAAAGTATAGCAAAAGAGTCAGAATGTCGACAATGATGCACTTTGTCAAAAAGGGCATATGCGTTTTTTCCAGGGCCCTCTTTAAAGAGGGTAGGAGGCTCCCAGTATGCTTCAGTGGCCAACAGAAGACCCACGTCGCCAAGGCGACGTGAGCCAGCCATGCAGGAGTGACCTCACATCAGAGGGCCCACCTCACAGAAGGGTAAGGAACCCAGGAAGGATCAGACCCTCACCAGAGTGCCCACAACAGCAAGGGGCTGGGAACCAGGCAGGAGTGTCCTCACACCCGTGGGACCACATCATCGAAAGTTGAGGTACCCAGCACATGTGGCCTCAAACCAGAAGACCCACATCACCATGGGTCTCGGAGCGAGGCAGGCAGGATTAACCTCCCAACACATGGCCCATTGTATAAAAAAGGTGAGGAATCCAGCCGTTGGAACATCCCAGCAGGCGGCCCAGATCACCGAGGCTATGGGATCCAGGCAGTGATGAACTCACAACAGAGGGCCCTCATCATGATACTGTAAGCAACCCAGCCGTTGTGACCTCAGAGCACAAGGCCCACATCCCCATGGGGGAGGGAACCAAGCAGGAGTGTCATCGCACCAGTGGGCACACATCAGAAAATGTGGGGAGCCCAGCAGTTAGGGCCAGACGCCAGAGGGCCCTCATCACTGAGGAGAGGAGGCTCCCAGCAAGCTCCAACTGCTACCAGAGGGCTGACATCACCAATGCGGTGTGTGCCAGCCAGGCAGGAGTGACCTCAGAGCAGAGGGCCAACCACACAAAAGTGTGAGGAACCCAAAGAGGATCAGACTCTCACCAGAGGGCCCACATCACCAAGGGAATGGAAACCAGGCAGGAGTGTCCTCACACCAGTGGGGCCACATCACCGAAATGTGATGGACCCAGCACACGTGGCCTCAAACTAGAGGACACACATCACCAAGGGGCTGGGAGTGAGGCAGGCAGGAGGAGCCTCAAAACAGAGGGCCCATAGAATAAAAAAGGTGAGGAATCCCGCAGTTGGAACCTCCCAGCAGGTGGCCAGGAGCAGCGAGGATATGGGATCCAGGCCTGACTGAACACAAAACAGAGGGCCCTCATCATGAAACTGTGAGCAACCCAGCCGTTGGGACCTCAGAGCAGAAGGCCCACATTCCCATGTGGTTGGGAACCTGGCAGGAGTGTACTCGCACCACAGGGCGCACATTAGAGAATTTTGGGAGCCCAGAAGTTAGGGCCTGACGCCAGAGGGCCCTCATCACCGAGGAAAGGAAGCTCCCAGCAGGCTCCAACTGCCACAAGAGGGCCGACGTTGCCAAGGTGGGGTGTGCCAGCCAGGCAGGAGTGACCTCACAGCAGAGGGTCCACCTCACAGAAGGGTGAGGAACCCAGCCAGGATCAGACTCTCACCAGAGGGCCCACATCACCAAGGGGATAGGAACCAGGCAGGAGTGTCCTCACACCAGTGGGGCCACATAATCGAAAGGTGAGGGACCCAGCACACGTAGCCTCAAACCAGAGGACACACATCACCAACGGGCTGGGAGTCAGGCAGGCAGGAGGAGTCTCAAAAAAGAGGGCCCATAGAAGAAAAAAGGTGAGGAATCCCGCAGTTGGAACCTCCCCGCAGGCAGCCAGGAGCAGCGAGGCTATTGGATCCAGGGCGGAGTGAACTCACACCAGAGGACCCTCATCATGAAACTGAGCAACCCACCGTTGGGACCTCAGAGCAGAAGGCCCACATTCCCATGGGGTTGGGAACCTGGCAGGAGTGTAGTCGCACCACAGGGCGCACATCAGAAAATTTTGGGAGCCCAGGAGTTAGGGTCTGACGCCAGAGGGCCCTCATTACCGAGGGGTGGAGACCCCCAGCAGGCACCAACTCCCAACTGAGGGCCCACGTCGCCAAGGTGATGTGTGCCAGCCAGGCAGGAGTGACCTCACAGCAGAGGGTCTACCTCACAGAAGGGTGAGGAAACCAGCCAGGATAAGACTCTCACCAGAGAGCCCACATCACCAAGGGGATCGGAAAAAGGCAGCAGTGTCCTCACACCAGTGTGGCCACATTATAGAAAGGTGAGGAACCCAGCACATGTGGCCTAAACCAGAGGACCCACATTTCCTCGGTGCTCCGAGTGAGGCAAGCAGGAGTAGCCTAACAACACAGGGCCCACAGAATAAAAAATGTGAGGAATCCAGCAGTTTGAACCTCCCAGCAGGTGGCCCAGAGCACGGAGTCTATGGGATCCAGGCCACAGTGAACTCACAGCAGAGGGCCCACATCATGAAACTGTGAGCAACCCAGCCGGTGGAACCTCAGAGCAGAAGACCCACATCCCCATGGGGATAGGAACCTCGCAGGAGTGTCCTCGCACAACTTAACACGTATCAGAAAATGTGGGAACCCAGCAGTTAGGGCCTGACGCCAGAGGGCCCTCATCACCGAGGAGAGGAGGCTACCAGCAGGCTCCAAATGCCACCAGAGGGCCGACGTTACCAAGGCAATGAGAGCAAGCCAGGCAGGAGTTACCTCACAGCAGAGGGCCCACCTCACAGAAGTGTGAGGAACCCAACCAGGATCAGACTCTAACCAGAGGGCCCACATCACCAAGGGGATGGAAACCAGGCAGGAGTGTCCTCACACCAGTGGGGCCACATCAGCCAAAGGTGAGGAACACAGCACATGTGGCCTCAAATAAGGGGACACACATCACGAAAGGGCTGGGAGTGAGGCATGCAGGAGGAGACTCACAACAGAGGGCCCATAGAATAAAAAGGTGAGGAACCCCGCCGCTGGAAGCTCTAAGCAAGTGGCCCAGAGCACCGAGGCTATGGGATCCATGCCGGAGTGAACTCACAACAGAGGGCCCACATTCGGACACTGTGAGCAACCCAGGCGTTGGGACCTCAGAGCAGAAAGCCAACATCCCCATGGGGATGGGACCCCAGCAGGAGTGTACTCACACGACAGGGCGCACATCAGAAAATTTTGGGAGCCCATGAGTTAGGGCCTGACGCCAGAGGGCCCTCATTACCGAGGGGAGGAGACTCCCAGCAGGCACCAACTCCCAACTGAGGGCCCACATCGCCAAGGTGACGTGTGCCAGCCAGGCAGGAGTGACCTCACAGCAGAGGGTCTACCTCACAGAAGGGTGAGGAATCCAGCCAGGATCAGGCTCTCACCAGAGGGCCCCCATCACCAAGTGGATGGGAACCAGGCAGGAGTGTCCTCACACCAGTGGGGCCACATCAATAAAGGTGAGGAAACCGGCACATGTGGCCTCAAACCAGAGGACCTACATCACAAAGGGGCTGGGAGTGAGTCAGGAAGGAGGAGCATGAAAACACAGAACCCAAAGAATAGAAAAGGTAAGGAATTCAGCAGTAGGAACCTCCCAGCAGGCGGCTCAGAGCACAGAGTCTATGGGATCTAGGCCTGAGTGAACTAACACCAGAGAGCCAACATCATGAAACGGTGAACAACACAGGTGTTGGGACCTTAGAGCAGAAGGCCCACATGCCCATGGGGATGGGAACCTGGCAGGAGTGCCCTCGCACCACTTAGGACGTATCAGAAAATGTGGGAACCCAGCAGTTAGGGCCTGATGCCAGAGGGCCTCATCACCGAGGGGAGGAGGCTCCCAGCAGGCTCCAACTGCCACCAGAGGTCCGACGTCGCCAAGGCGGGGTGTGCTAGCCAGGCAGGAGTGACCTCAGAGGAGAGGGCCCACCTCACAGAAGTGTGAGGAACCCAACCAGGATCAGACTCTCGCCGGAGAGACCACATCACCAAGGGGATGGGAAGCAGGCAGGAGTGTCCTCACACCAGTGGGGCCACATCATCAAAAGATGAGGAACCCATCACATGTGACCTCAAACCAGAGGACACACATCACCAAGGGGCTGGGAGTGAGGCAGGTGTCTGGAGGGGCACATTTAACTCTAATTTCCCACCAGGAAGAGGAATTAACCAAAGGCTCAGAGTGCCGAGCCACACCCTGATTACGGCCTGAAGCAACCCTGCGGTTTTGTGGCCAGCTTTCAAGGAAGCGAGTTAAGAAAGGAAATCACGGGCACTGTAATTCACAAACCTGCAGAGTTATAAATGACAGCTATTGGCAAAAATATATTGAAGTAAGTCTGCAAAGAGGACTTGAAAACGAGGCAGAATTGAGGAATCATATTTCAGGAGGTAGATTGGAATTGCATTTAAAACATGTGAAAAGTGGCAGGTCTTTGACAGTGATGCACTTGGACGAACAGTGCGTATACATTTTTTCCTGAATATATTCAGGAAAAAACGCATATGCCCTTTTTGGCCAACCAAGCACTCGAGCAATGGAAATCCGTACTACAATGAAGTCTCATTTCCCATTCGTCAAAAGGGCCATCTGAAAAAAGTGTAAAAACCAGAAACACAGGACAGGCCATGGAGAACAGGGAGCCTTGTTATGCTGATGGGCGGGATGTAAATTGCCAACAGACACTCTGGAGATGTTGATGGTGTATCCTGAAACATCTGAAAAACAAAGCTACAGAGACTAGGGCACTTCCACTTTTGGCCCTATAGCTTAGGAAAATTAAAATCAACAAGACACAGCCAACACAAAATTTAGGGCTGCTGTGTTTACAAGAACCTCGAGTCCAGTACAAATTAAATATCCCAGAAAGAAAAAAATGGATAAAGGAGTTGTGCTACTTACGTACAACGGGATATCACTCAGCAATGAAATCAATGTCATCAGGCCTGTAGCAGCAAATTGAGTGGATTTAAGTATGATGATTCTAAGAGAAATATGTCACACAGAGAAAGATAATTATCATAAGATATCACTAATAGAGGGAGTGTAAACTTGGCTACACATAAACTGAATTACAAAACCGAACAGAGTCTCACATTTAGATAAAACTTATGCTTGCTTAAGGGGAAAGTTGAGTTGGGGTGCTGTATAAAACCAGAGCTTGAAATTAGCACACATACCATTCCATAAGCCAAATATGTAATAGACAAGACCTACTCTTTGCTCAACGAAATAGACTCATCCATGGTGTATCACCTCACACCTGTTAGAATGGGCATCATCAGAAAATCTACAAACAACAAATGCTGGAAAGGGTGTGGAGATAAGGAACCCTCTTCCACTATTGTTGGGAATGTAAATTGATACAGTCACTGTGGAGAACATTATGGAGTTTCTTATAAAACTAAGAATAGAATTACCATATGATCCAGCAATCCCACTACTGGGCATATACCCAGACAAAACCATAAATCAAAAAGAGACATTCACCTCAATGTTCATTGCATCACTATTTACAATATCCAGGTAATGGAAGCAACCTAAATGCCCAGAGACAGACGAATGCATAAAGATGTGGTACAAATATAAAATGGAATATTACTAAGCCATAAAAAGGAATGAAATTGGGTCATTTGTAGAGACGTTGATGGATCTAGAGACTGTCATACAGAGTGAAGTAAGTCAGAAATAGAAAAACAAATCTTGTATATTAATGCATATATGTGGAACGTAGAAAAATTATACAGATGAACCGTTTTTTAAGGCAGAAATAGAGCAACAGATGTAGACAACAAACGTATGGACACCAAGGGGGGAAAGCTGTTGGGGGGTGGTGGTGGGAGGATTGAGAGATTGGGATTGGCTGTATACATTTATATGTATAAAATAGATAACCAAAAAGAACCTGCTGTATAAAAAAATAAAATAAAATTCAAAATTACAAAAAGTAAAACAGAAAAAATATTCTTCCCTTCACATACATGTATTTATATGAATAAATTATTTCCATGCTTATATCTGTAAATACAAAAAAGAGGAATAAAATCTACCTTGAACCAAAAATGAAAAAAAGAAAAAAAAAACAGAACTCACCAGTTACACAGAGGAAAACCGTATCAGGGCACTTGCTCCAGTTGTAAACAATTCTGTAGTTGGCCAGTGGTGGGGAATCATCTCCCATTCAGCCAGCAGGCCCCACGCAACAAGCGTCCTCATTGCAAAGCTGGGGGACCGTGCCAAGGCATCTGTGAGTAAATGTGGGCCGAGCCCCAGGCCAGCTGCTGCTGAAATGTTCCCACCCTTCCCAGGTAAAACACCTGAATATGTACAAGGACTTGAAAGCCTAGAGGAAGGGCCATGGAGCCACATGAGCGACAGCATGCCAGCCGATTTCGTGCCTGCAGGCCAGCCAGGATGGTCCTGGCCCTGGGTACTCTTCTGGAAGCTTTCCATTTCCCTGTCTGAGATACCCCTGCTGTCCGGGCCCCCACTGCTTTCTTCCTCACTCACCTCTGCCCAGGGAGAAATTCCAGAGGCAGGTATGGGTGACACATCCTCTTCTTTAGCAGGCGGCATCTTGGTAACTGCTGCAGAAAGTCCAGCAGAGCCCCACTCACACTGGGCCACCCACAAAGCCGTGGCCTCTCACTCCCTCCCACCAGTCCAGCCCCGAGGCTGCTGACAGGGCAGAGAAAATGGCGTCAGGCACAGCTGCAGGGGCTCTTGCTGCCTGGAGCGGTGTTTATATTGATCTCAAACAGGCACACCTGGGGAGGGCTGGCCGGCACGGTCAGGCTTCCCAGGCCAGCCAATAATCACCCCTCAGGCGCTCACAGTTGCAGAAACTGGAACTTGCTGAATCGGCCAGGTCCAAGGAACAGGTGTGGGCTCCTGAGAGTCAGGATAGACAAGGGGTTGCAGCTCTGGCTTGTTTTCTAATTATATTATCTGGCTCATGAGTGGGAGACAACTTCAAGAAAACCCTCTCCTAATGAGAGGAACCCAGGAGTCAGGGAGAGGAGGGGTGGGTGGTGGGTGGAGACAGAGGCCTGGTGCCCCGGGTGCAGTGGAAGTCTCTGGAAGACCAGGTGGAGGGAGGCCACACAGAGTGATGCCCAGGGTCACAGACCTGTTGGAGCTGCTGTTTCTTAGTTCAAGTCCTGCTCTGAGGTGCTCTGTGTCAGATCTGAGTGACAGGTGAGCTGGAAGTGCTCTGCAATGAGGGCGATGTGCACGGTACCTGTGTGCCCAGCCCTGCCAGGGTAACTGCAAGGGTAGCTCTGTATCCTGGGAGGGGCCTGACCATGAGAGCCCCATGGGCTGCAGGAGAACTTGCCCAGGGAACCCCATATCCTGGGAGGGGTCTGAACAGGAGAGCACCGTGGGCTGCGGTGGGGGTGGGGTACCTGCCCAGGTGAGCTCCATATCCTGGGATTGGCCTGACCTCGAGAGCCCCATGGGCTGCTGGAGTCCTGGTAAAGGATGCCAGGACAGTCAGTGAAGCCACCGAGGATATACCTCCAGTAGTTCCTAAATCCTACACCCTGCTGGTCATTCTACCAACCACCGGGACATGGTATTCTATATTACTCTTCAATGATGCCTTCTTTTGTATTCTATTAGTCCCAGAGTCACAAGAAATTTTGGCTTGTGAGTGGCAGGACTCAACATACAACTAAAACAATACTTCTGGGCCGTGTTGCCCCAAGGGTTCAAAAATTCCCACACCATCTTTGGGGAAAGCTCAGTTAAAGACCTAAAAGTTCTACCTCTGGAAAAGGAAACACTCCTTCAATATGCAGACGACATTCTGATCGCCAGCCCTACTAAGGAGACCTCTGAACTACCAAGCCAATAAAGGATAGAAGTTGTCAAATAAAAAGCTCAAATATCACAGACTACGGTGACCTGCCTGGGCTTCATTCTCACAGAAGGTCGGAGAAGCCCATCTCAGGAAAGGGAAGAAACAATTTACAGCCTTACCCATTTCTAAAACTAGAAGACAGCTTAGGGGTTCCTGGGGAGGCCAGGGTTGGTGCTTCTGGATCCCTAACTACAGTCTACTAGCTGGGCCTCTATATGAAACACTGAAAGGAAAAGATGATGATCCTTTTGAATAGAATCCAGAAGTGGCCTTTCAAGAATGGAAAGAGCAGTCAATTCAGACCCTTGCCCTGGAACTCCCTAATTTAGCTAAACCCTTTGACCTTTACATTCCTGGTGAATGGTGAATCGCTATTGGAGTATTAGTGCAAAAACTGGGACCACTTGAAATGGAACAATGCAAGAATGCCATCCCGGTAGGATAAACTACGGTCACCAATGGGCTTGGCCCACCGCCACATCTGGCCAAGATACTGGCGGTATCTGAAAACCTGGAAATCAGCAGCACAAAAGGCCACCTCCCTCCTAAGGGAAAAGGACCCCACGTGGTGACCCTAAGCCCCAACCATGCCCTGAAGTTGCAGGGTTTGCTCCGTGGGCACACTGACCTCGAGTGAGGAGGCCCTCCAACTCCAACCTCCAGAGAGATAACCGGGGTAAAGGGGCACCATGACGACTCATGTGACCATCACTTGACCTGGAGTTTCTCTCATAAAACAACAAGAGTGTGTCCCAAAAGAGTAGACTACTGCTTGCAGGACTTACTGCACCCAGAGCGGACCTAATAATCTTGGCGGGGGAAACGTATATCACGCTGTCACCATAGAAGAGCCTACAGACACTGT
This sequence comes from Delphinapterus leucas, assembly GCF_059928025.1. Lineage (NCBI taxonomy): Eukaryota > Metazoa > Chordata > Mammalia > Artiodactyla > Monodontidae > Delphinapterus > Delphinapterus leucas. The sequence goes on from NW_028322244.1 coordinate 1,058,189, forward strand.
GATGATGGTGGCCAATAAGACCAGCTGGACTCCTGTTTACTTCAAAAGGCTGTTGACTCAGTGGCCATCATGGTCCTTCATCACCACTGACCCTGGACTGTCTGGGAGTTGAGCAGGCAGGGTCCTGACACCTGGTGCTCTTTTTACGTTAATTCAGGGGCCTAATTGAAGAAAGTGCAGACTACTGGTCAGAGCATCTAGGCTGGCAGAAACGGTCAGCCTAAGGTGGCCGAACAAATGCAGGGCGGGGTGAAACTGGACTTCACAGCGTCACTGCACATCTCCTTCCTGGACCCTTAAAGGTCATTAGAATCTATAACGCTTCCAATACTGGTGCTCAGGCGGACGAGCGGGGAGGCAGGAGGCCTGGGGACAATCAACGTCACCTGGAGGCTGCTGGGGAGAAGTTCTGACCCTCGCCCACGGGTATGAGGCCTCCTAACTCAGCACTCAGCAGTTACAGAAGAAGGGTCTGCACCCTCAGCACTCTAAGAATGAGGAAGGGGAAAAAAGGCAGAAGAGGGCTTTTTCCCAGGCAAAGCCCCTTAAAAATCCCTGGGAGATAAAAATAGAATCTGGGCAATAAAATAAAGTCTAACCTTTTTTATCCTTTGTGCTTTGTCTAATTTCACGTGCTCCTAGGGTCCCGCATACAGAGGTTCAACAGCCGGCACTTCAGACCAGATTTCCTAGTGCGGAATGGCTGGGTCGACACCTCAGCTCCTGGGACACAGTGCACACTCTGCGATATAGAGCCTGAGCTGCAGCCAACCGGGCCCTCGAGAGCTCCGCCCCCTCCCTCCCACTGACTCTGACAGGATCTCTACACAGCAGCCCAGCCCACAGCCCACGGGGTAGCACATGCTCTCACCTCTCCATTCTCTGATCAAAATATAAAGTTTCCTTTGCTTCTGAACCAAACTCAGTCTCAATCTGTTGGCTCCAATGACACTGGGCAGGGGGACACTTGTTGGGGTCCACTCTGGAGGATCAGTAACAGAAATTGAGAACATTGTAACTTCAATGAACAGATGTTTGAGCCAAACTGTAATTAACATAGAACAGTGTATAAGGCTCGGGTAAAATAAGATGTTTCTAACACTCCCATTTGATATTTCCATCACTTTATTAGAAGCAAGTTCAGTGAAAAGGTTTGTCTTATTTCTCAGGTCAATATTAGAGAAACGAAGTGATTTCTTTCCAAGGATGTACATCTAAAAATCTTGGTTAAAGCTTCAATCTTGTTTTAAATGCTTTTCCATTGAAAATGATACCTCTCTTTCAGTTCCCCCAATTCTGAGAAGTATAAAATCTTATAATTTATTATTACCAAAGGGGAAAGGTGGGAGGAGGGATAAATTAACAGTTTGGGATTAACACATACACACTGCTATGTATAAAATCGATCATCAACAAGGAACTACTGTATAGCCCCGGGAACTACACTCAATATTTTACAATAACCTATAAGGGGAAATCATCTGAAAAAGAATAGATATTTTTATTGACATCATCTATTAATGACAGTTAAAATGGAACCTAAGGGAAGCCGGTGGTGAGTGCTTCTGACCCTGAAGACTTCAATCATCTAAAGTTTGGACTCTGCCTACTTCCCAAGGCCCTTAATGAACATATGTGTAGCCGTAGCTTAAAAAATTCCCCAGTTTGGGTTGTGGAGAGACACTGATTTTGTAAAAGCCCTGGTGTTCTCCTCACATGAATGGGACACTTCCTACAGCTAAAACATGCCTGTCACACCCAGAGGATGGTATACCGTCTGATCGGGAAGAGTTTGGAAAAGGCATCTCATCTCCTCATCTCCTGGTGCTCGGGTTCACCCCTCCAGCCTCTTTACGAACAGTCTCCCCACTTGGAGATGTCAGCACTGTCAACATCCTGTTGCAGACAGTTTGGAATTTGTCCAGAGGATGAAGCAGAAGGAGGAGGAACAATGAGAGACAAGTCCTAGGTGTTCGGACAGGCACATGTCACTCTTATTTCCAATCAGGAAGACGAATTGACCAAAGGCTAGGGTTGCCCATGGAAACAGAATAGGGCTTGAGGAAATTCCGCTGCTTTGTGGCCAGTTCCCATAAACACAAGTTGAAAAATGGAACTCAGGGACACTAAAATTCACGAAACTGCAGAGTTGAAAATATCTATCACTGAAAAATGTCTTGAGGAAAGTCAGAGGAAAGGACTTGTAAGCAACGGAGAATGGCAGGAAAGGGATTGGAAGAGGTAGAAAGGACTCGCCATTAAGCACAAGAAAAGGGGCTGAACATTGCCAACATTGCAATTGGCCAAAAAGGGTGTATGCGTCTTTTTCTGTATGTATTCAAGAAAAGGGCATACACTTTTTTAGCCAACCAAACAGGTGGGCACTGGAAATCAATACTACAAAACATATCACTTCGCATCAGTCAGAAGAGCCTTCCTCATAAAGTGTAAACACCAGAAATGCAGGACAGGGCAAGGAGAAAAGGGAGCCCTCTGAGGCTTATACTGGAAATGTATATTGCCAACGGTCACTCTGGAGAAGTGTATTGTGTTTACTAAAGCATCTAAAAAATGAGCTACAGAGCACAGGGCACTTGCACTCATGGACGTATATCTTGGGAAAAACAAAAATCGAGAGGACACAGGCACCCCAATGTTTACCGCCTCTATGTTTAAAAGATCCTCGACTAGGATATAATTTATAAGTCTCTGGAGGGAAAAACTGGATAGAGATGTGGCACTTATGTAGAGTGGAATATTACTCAGCCTGGAAATCAATGAAATATGGCCAGTTGTAACAACCACAGAGGAGTTACGTATGATCATTCGAAGTCACATAATTCAAAAAGAAAAAGACACACGATATTACTAATACATGGAATGTAAACGTGGCTACAAATGAACTGAATTACAAAACAGAACGGGGTCTCAAATTTAGAAAACCAACATATGCTTGCTTAAGGATAAAGGAGAGTTGGGGTGCTGCATAAAACCAGAGATAGAAATTAGCACAGATATCTTTCCATAAGCCAAATATGTAATAGTCAAGACCTACCAGTTGCTCAACGAAATGGACTAAACACCCCATATTCAACGCCTAGGAATACACCTGACTAGTAAGAATCTTCAAACCCATGGATTTATATGTCTCCGTAAGAGAATCAAGCGTGTGTATAGATTTATGAACGCAGCAGAGAAAATCCGATAAATCCAATTATCAAAATGAATTAAAAAAAAAACCACAATGACAGTGAAATAGAGAGCTATTCTTAAATAATTCATTCAGAGCTTGTGATGCAACCTGGATTAACCACATCTGCACCAAGAGCTGACTGAGACATAAGGTTGGACACTTCGGGCGGATAGCACTGGTGAGGTACGATGAGCAAATGCAGACCCTTTGAAGTCATACTGCATGGTACCCATTCCATGGGTCCCAACTCTACAGGTTTAAGAGGTTCTTCCTTCAGCTAAAACATGCATGGGAAACCCAAAGTATGGTCCACCGTGTGACTGGGAAGCGTTTTCAAATGCATCTCAGTTTTCGTCCCCTTTTACACGGGTTCACCATTCCAGACCCTTTACTAACACTCTCTCCACTTGGAGAGTCAGTGCCTTTAACCTCCTGTTTGGCACAGTTTGGAAATTCTGCGCAAGGTGAACAGGAATAGGGAGAACCAATAAGAGACTAGCTGTAGGTGTCTGCACGGGCAAATGAACGCTCATTTCCCACCAGGGAGAGGAATTAACCAAAGGCTCAACGTGCCCTGCCGGAACCAGATGAGCGCCTGAAGCAATCCTGCGGTTTTGCAGCCAGCTCACAGGAAAGAGAGTTGAAGAAAGGAGCTCAGGGGCACTGTAATTCACAAACCTGCAGAGTTATGAATGACAGCTATCGTCCAAAAATGTATTGAAGTAAGTCTTCGAAGAGGACTTGAAAGCGGGGCAGAATTTCAGGAATACGATTTCAGGGGGTAGACTGGAATTGCACTTAAAGCATAGGAAAAGAGGCAGAATGTCGACAATGATGCACTTGGTCAGAAAGGGCGTACGGGTTTTTTCCTGGATATATTCATGAAAATACGCATAGGCACTTTTTGTCCACACAAGCAAACGTGTAAGGGAAATCTGCACTACAATGAAGTCTCACTGCCCCCCGGTCAAAAGGGCCATCTGAAAAAAGTGTAAAATCCAGAAAGGCAGGACAGGTCATGGAGAACAGGGAGCCTTGTTATGCTGATGGGCGGGATGTAAATTGCCAACAGCCACTCTGGAGAAGTGTATGGTGTTTCCTGAAACACGTAGGAAACAAAGCAACACAGCTTATGGCACTTCCACTTAGGGTCCTATAGCTTAGGGAAATTAAAATCAAAAACACACAGCCACCCCAAAGTTTGGGACGGCTCTGTTTACAAGAACCTCGTCTACGGTACAAGTTAAATATCCGAGAAAGCAAAAATGGATAAAGATGTTGTGGTACGTACGTACAATGGAATATCACTCAGCAATGAGATCTACGTCATCAGGCCCATAGTGGCATAATGAGTGGATTCAGGTACGACGATTCTACGAGAAATAAGTCACACAGAAAAAGAAACATCATAAGATATCACTAATACACGGAACTTAAACTTGGCTACACATGAACTGAATTACAAAACAGAACAGGGTCTCAAATTTAGAAAACCAACTTATGCTTGCTTATGGGGAAAGGTGAGTTGGCGTGCTGCATCAAACCAGAGATTGAAATTAGCACAGATACCGTTCCATAAGCCAAATATATAATAGACAAGACCTACTCCTTGCTCAACGAAATGGACTCAACACCCCATATTCAACGCCTGGGAATATACCTGACAAGTGAGAATCTTAAGACCCATGGATTTATATGTCTCCATAAGGAAATCAAGCGTGTGTACAGCGGCCTAAACGCAGCAGTGAAAATCCGATAAATCCCATTATCAAAATAAATTTCAAAAACAAAACACAATGACAGTGAAATAGAGAGCAATTCTTAAATAATTCATTCAGGGCTTGTGATGCAACCTGGATTTACCACATCTACACCCAGAGCTGGGTGAGACATAAGGCTGGACACTTCGGGCTGATAGCATTGGTGAGGTTCGGTGAGCAAACGCAGACGCTTTGAAGTCATACTGCATGGTACCCATTCCATGGGTCCCAACTCTCCAGATTTAAGGGATTCTTCCTTCAGCTAAAACATGCATGGGAAACCCAGAGTATGGTCCACCGTGTGATTGGGAAACGTTTTCAAATGCATCTCAGGTTTCGTCCCCTGATACTCGGGTTCACCGTTCCAGACGCTTTACTAACACTCTCCCCACATGGAGAGTCAGTGCCTTTAACTTCCTGTTGGGCACAGTTTGCAATTTCTGCGCAAGATGAACAGGAATAGGGAGAACCAATGAGAGACTAGCTGTAGGTGCCTGCACGGGCAAATGGAACGCTCGTTTCCCACAAGGAAGGGGAATTAGCCAAAGGCTCAGTGTGCCCTGCCAGAACCAGATTAGGGCCTGAAGCAATCCTGCGGGTTTTGGCCAGCTCCCAAGAAAGCGAGTTGAAGAAAGGAACTCAGGGGCACTGTAATTCACAAACCTGCAGAGTTAAGAATGACAGCTATCGTCCAAAAATGTATTGAAGTCTTCGTAGAGGACTTGAAAGCGGGGCAGAATTTCAGGAAAACGATTTCAGGGGGTAGACTGGAATTGCACTTAAAGCATAGGAAAAGAGGCAGAATGTCCACAATGATGCACTTGGCCAAAAAGGGCGTATGCGTTTTTTCCTGAATATATTCAGGATAAAACGCATACGCCCTTTTTGGCCAACCAAGCAAGCGTGTAAAGGAAATCTGCACTACAATGAAGTCTCACTGCCCCCCGGTCAAAAGGGCCATCTGAAAAAAGTGTAAAATCCAGAAAGGCAGGACAGGTCATGGAGAACAGGGAGCCTTGTTATGCTGATGGGCGGGATGTAAATTGCCAACAGCCACTCTGGAGAAGTGTATGGTGTTTCCTGAAACACGTAGGAAACAAAGCAACACAGCCTATGGCACTTCCACTTAGGGTCCTATACCTTAGGGAAATTAAAATCAAAAACACACAGCCACCCCAAAGTTTGGGACGGCTCTGTTTACAAGAACCTCGTCTACGGTACAAGTTAAATATCCGAGAAAGCAAAAAATGGATAAAGAAGTTGTGGTACATATGTACAATGGAATATCACTCAGCAATGAAATCTACGTCATCAGGCCCGTAGAGGCATAATGAGTGGATTCAGGTACGACGATTCTACGAGAAATAATCACACAGAAAAAGAAACATCATAAGATATCACTAATACACGGAATGTAAACTTGGCTACACATGAACTGAATTACAAAACAGAACAGGGTCTCAAATTTAGAAAACCAACTTATGCTTGCTTATGGGGAAAGGTGAGTTGGGGTGCTGCATAAAACCAGAGATTGAAATTAGCACAGATATCGTTCCATAAGCCAAATATATAATAGACAATTCCTACTCCTTGCTCAACCAAATGGACTCAACACCCCATATTCAACGCCTGGGAATATACCTGACAAGTAAGAATCTCAAGACCCATGGATTTATATGTCTCTATAAGGAAATCAGTCGTGTGTACAGCGGCCTAAACGCAGCAGTGAAAATCCGATAAATCCCATTATAAAAATGAAGTTCAAAAACAAAACACAATGACAGTGAAATAGAGAGCAATTCTTAATTATTCCTTCAGGGCATGTGATGCAACCTGGATTTACCACCTCTACACCCAAAGCTGGTTGAGACATAAGGCTGGACACTTCGGGCTGATAGCAATGGTGAGGATCGTTGAGAAAACGCAGACCCTTTGAAGTCATAGTGCATGGTAGCCATTCCATGGGTCCGAACTCTCCAGGTTTAAGGGATTCTTCCTTCAGCTAAAACATGCATGGGGAACCCAGAGTATGGTCCACCGTGTGATTGGGAAACGTTTTCAAATGCATCTCAGGTTTCGTCCCCTGGTACTCGGGTTCACCGCTCTAGACGCTTTACTAACACTCTCCCCACTTGGAGAGTCACTGCCTTTAACCTCCTGTTTGGCACAGTTTGCAATTTCTGCGCAAGATGAACAGGAATAGGGAGAACCAATGAGAGACTAGCTGTAGGTGTCTGCACGGGCAAATGGAACGCTCATTTCCCACCAGGAAGAGGAATTAACCAAAGGCTCAGCGTGCCCTGCCGGAACCAGATTAGGGCCTGAAGCAATACTGTGGTTTTGCGGCCAGCTCCCAAGAAAGCGAGTTGAAGAAAGGAACTCAGGGGCACTGTAATTCACAAACCTGCAGAGTTAAGAATGACAGCTATCGTCCAAAAATGTATTGAAGTAAGTCTTCGTAGAGGACTTGAAAGCGGGGCAGAATTTCAGGAAAACGATTTCAGGGGGTAGACTGGAATTGCACTTAAAGCATAGGAAAAGAGGCAGAATGTCCACAATGATGCACTTGGCCAAAAAGGGCGTATGCGTTTTTTCCTGAATATATTCAGGAAAAAACGCATACGCCCTTTTTGGCCAACCAAGCAAGCGTGTAAAGGAAATCTGCACTACAATGAAGTCTCACTGCCCCCCGGTCAAAAGGGCCATCTGAAAAAAGTGTAAAATCCAGAAAGGCAGGACAGGTCATGGAGAACAGGGAGCCTTGTTATGCTGATGGGCGGGATGTAAATTGCCAACAGCCACTCTGGAGAAGTGTATGGTGTTTCCTGAAACACGTAGGAAACAAAGCAACACAGCCTATGGCACTTCCACTTAGGGTCCTATACCTTAGGGAAATTAAAATCAAAAACACACAGCCACCCCAAAGTTTGGGACGGCTCTGTTTACAAGAACCTCGTCTACGGTACAAGTTAAATATCCGAGAAAGCAAAAAATGGATAAAGAAGTTGTGGTACATATGTACAATGGAATATCACTCAGCAATGAAATCTACGTCATCAGGCCCGTAGAGGCATAATGAGTGGATTCAGGTACGACGATTCTACGAGAAATAATCACACAGAAAAAGAAACATCATAAGATATCACTAATACACGGAATGTAAACTTGGCTACACATGAACTGAATTACAAAACAGAACAGGGTCTCAAATTTAGAAAACCAACTTATGCTTGCTTATGGGGAAAGGTGAGTTGGGGTGCTGCATAAAACCAGAGATTGAAATTAGCACAGATATCGTTCCATAAGCCAAATATATAATAGACAATTCCTACTCCTTGCTCAACCAAATGGACTCAACACCCCATATTCAACGCCTGGGAATATACCTGACAAGTAAGAATCTCAAGACCCATGGATTTATATGTCTCTATAAGGAAATCAGTCGTGTGTACAGCGGCCTAAACGCAGCAGTGAAAATCCGATAAATCCCATTATAAAAATGAATTTCAAAAACAAAACACAATGACAGTGAAATAGAGAGCAATTCTTAATTATTCCTTCAGGGCATGTGATGCAACCTGGATTTACCACCTCTACACCCAAAGCTGGTTGAGACATAAGGCTGGACACTTCGGGCTGATAGCAATGGTGAGGATCGTTGAGAAAACGCAGACCCTTTGAAGTCATAGTGCATGGTAGCCATTCCATGGGTCCGAACTCTCCAGGTTTAAGGGATTCTTCCTTCAGCTAAAACATGCATGGGGAACCCAGAGTATGGTCCACCGTGTGATTGGGAAACGTTTTCAAATGCATCTCAGGTTTCGTCCCCTGGTACTCGGGTTCACCGCTCTAGACGCTTTACTAACACTCTCCCCACTTGGAGAGTCACTGCCTTTAACCTCCTGTTTGGCACAGTTTGCAATTTCTGCGCAAGATGAACAGGAATAGGGAGAACCAATGAGAGACTAGCTGTAGGTGTCTGCACGGGCAAATGGAACGCTCATTTCCCACCAGGAAGAGGAATTAACCAAAGGCTCAGCGTGCCCTGCCGGAACCAGATTAGGGCCTGAAGCAATACTGTGGTTTTGCGGCCAGCTCCCAAGAAAGCGAGTTGAAGAAAGGAACTCAGGGGCACTGTAATTCACAAACCTGCAGAGTTAAGAATGACAGCTATCGTCCAAAAATGTATTGAAGTAAGTCTTCGTAGAGGACTTGAAAGCGGGGCAGAATTTCAGGAAAACGATTTCAGGGGGTAGACTGGAATTGCACTTAAAGCATAGGAAAAGAGGCAGAATGTCCACAATGATGCACTTGGCCAAAAAGGGCGTATGCGTTTTTTCCTGAATATATTCAGGAAAAAACGCATACGCCCTTTTTGGCCAACCAAGCAAGCGTGTAAAGGAAATCTGCACTACAATGAAGTCTCACTGCCCCCCGGTCAAAAGGGCCATCTGAAAAAAGTGTAAAATCCAGAAAGGCAGGACAGGTCATGGAGAACAGGGAGCCTTGTTATGCTGATGGGCGGGATGTAAATTGCCAACAGCCACTCTGGAGAAGTGTATGGTGTTTCCTGAAACACGTAGGAAACAAAGCAACACAGCCTATGGCACTTCCACTTAGGGTCCTATACCTTAGGGAAATTAAAATCAAAAACACACAGCCACCCCAAAGTTTGGGACGGCTCTGTTTACAAGAACCTCGTCTATGGTACAAGTTAAATATCCGAGAAAGCAAAAAATGGATAAAGAAGTTGTGGTACATATGTACAATGGAATATCACTCAGCAATGAAATCTACGTCATCAGGCCCGTAGAGGCATAATGAGTGGATTCAGGTACGACGATTCTACGAGAAATAATCACACAGAAAAAGAAACATCATAAGATATCACTAATACACGGAATGTAAACTTGGCTACACATGAACTGAATTACAAAACAGAACAGGGTCTCAAATTTAGAAAACCAACTTATGCTTGCTTATGGGGAAAGGTGAGTTGGGGTGCTGCATAAAACCAGAGATTGAAATTAGCACAGATATCGTTCCATAAGCCAAATATATAATAGACAATTCCTACTCCTTGCTCAACCAAATGGACTCAACACCCCATATTCAACGCCTGGGAATATACCTGACAAGTAAGAATCTCAAGACCCATGGATTTATATGTCTCTATAAGGAAATCAGTCGTGTGTACAGCGGCCTAAACGCAGCAGTGAAAATCCGATAAATCCCATTATAAAAATGAATTTCAAAAACAAAACACAATGACAGTGAAATAGAGAGCAATTCTTAATTATTCCTTCAGGGCATGTGATGCAACCTGGATTTACCACCTCTACACCCAAAGCTGGTTGAGACATAAGGCTGGACACTTCGGGCTGATAGCAATGGTGAGGATCGTTGAGAAAACGCAGACCCTTTGAAGTCATAGTGCATGGTAGCCATTCCATGGGTCCGAACTCTCCAGGTTTAAGGGATTCTTCCTTCAGCTAAAACATGCATGGGGAACCCAGAGTATGGTCCACCGTGTGATTGGGAAACGTTTTCAAATGCATCTCAGGTTTCGTCCCCTGGTACTCGGGTTCACCGCTCTAGACGCTTTACTAACACTCTCCCCACTTGGAGAGTCACTGCCTTTAACCTCCTGTTTGGCACAGTTTGCAATTTCTGCGCAAGATGAACAGGAATAGGGAGAACCAATGAGAGACTAGCTGTAGGTGTCTGCACGGGCAAATGGAACGCTCATTTCCCACCAGGAAGAGGAATTAACCAAAGGCTCAGCGTGCCCTGCCGGAACCAGATTAGGGCCTGAAGCAATACTGTGGTTTTGCGGCCAGCTCCCAAGAAAGCGAGTTGAAGAAAGGAACTCAGGGGCACTGTAATTCACAAACCTGCAGAGTTAAGAATGACAGCTATCGTCCAAAAATGTATTGAAGTAAGTCTTCGTAGAGGACTTGAAAGCGGGGCAGAATTTCAGGAAAACGATTTCAGGGGGTAGACTGGAATTGCACTTAAAGCATAGGAAAAGAGGCAGAATGTCCACAATGATGCACTTGGCCAAAAAGGGTGTATGCGTTTTTTCCTGAATATATTCAGGAAAAAACGCATACGCCCTTTTTGGCCAACCAAGCAAGCGTGTAAAGGAAATCTGCACTACAATGAAGTCTCACTGCCCCCCGGTCAAAAGGGCCATCTGAAAAAAGTGTAAAATCCAGAAAGGCAGGACAGGTCATGGAGAACAGGGAGCCTTGTTATGCTGATGGGCGGGATGTAAATTGCCAACAGCCACTCTGGAGAAGTGTATGGTGTTTCCTGAAACACGTAGGAAACAAAGCAACACAGCCTATGGCACTTCCACTTAGGGTCCTATACCTTAGGGAAATTAAAATCAAAAACACACAGCCACCCCAAAGTTTGGGACGGCTCTGTTTACAAGAACCTCGTCTACGGTACAAGTTAAATATCCGAGAAAGCAAAAAATGGATAAAGAAGTTGTGGTACATATGTACAATGGAATATCACTCAGCAATGAAATCTACGTCATCAGGCCCGTAGAGGCATAATGAGTGGATTCAGGTACGACGATTCTACGAGAAATAATCACACAGAAAAAGAAACATCATAAGATATCACTAATACACGGAATGTAAACTTGGCTACACATGAACTGAATTACAAAACAGAACAGGGTCTCAAATTTAGAAAACCAACTTATGCTTGCTTATGGGGAAAGGTGAGTTGGGGTGCTGCATAAAACCAGAGATTGAAATTAGCACAGATATCGTTCCATAAGCCAAATATATAATAGACAATTCCTACTCCTTGCTCAACCAAATGGACTCAACACCCCATATTCAACGCCTGGGAATATACCTGACAAGTAAGAATCTCAAGACCCATGGATTTATATGTCTCTATAAGGAAATCAGTCGTGTGTACAGCGGCCTAAACGCAGCAGTGAAAATCCGATAAATCCCATTATAAAAATGAATTTCAAAAACAAAACACAATGACAGTGAAATAGAGAGCAATTCTTAATTATTCCTTCAGGGCATGTGATGCAACCTGGATTTACCACCTCTACACCCAAAGCTGGTTGAGACATAAGGCTGGACACTTCGGGCTGATAGCAATGGTGAGGATCGTTGAGAAAACGCAGACCCTTTGAAGTCATAGTGCATGGTAGCCATTCCATGGGTCCGAACTCTCCAGGTTTAAGGGATTCTTCCTTCAGCTAAAACATGCATGGGGAACCCAGAGTATGGTCCACCGTGTGATTGGGAAACGTTTTCAAATGCATCTCAGGTTTCGTCCCCTGGTACTCGGGTTCACCGCTCTAGACGCTTTACTAACACTCTCCCCACTTGGAGAGTCACTGCCTTTAACCTCCTGTTTGGCACAGTTTGCAATTTCTGCGCAAGATGAACAGGAATAGGGAGAACCAATGAGAGACTAGCTGTAGGTGTCTGCACGGGCAAATGGAACGCTCATTTCCCACCAGGAAGAGGAATTAACCAAAGGCTCAGCGTGCCCTGCCGGAACCAGATTAGGGCCTGAAGCAATACTGTGGTTTTGCGGCCAGCTCCCAAGAAAGCGAGTTGAAGAAAGGAACTCAGGGGCACTGTAATTCACAAACCTGCAGAGTTAAGAATGACAGCTATCGTCCAAAAATGTATTGAAGTAAGTCTTCGTAGAGGACTTGAAAGCGGGGCAGAATTTCAGGAAAACGATTTCAGGGGGTAGACTGGAATTGCACTTAAAGCATAGGAAAAGAGGCAGAATGTCCACAATGATGCACTTGGCCAAAAAGGGCGTATGCGTTTTTTCCTGAATATATTCAGGAAAAAACGCATACGCCCTTTTTGGCCAACCAAGCAAGCGTGTAAAGGAAATCTGCACTACAATGAAGTCTCACTGCCCCCCGGTCAAAAGGGCCATCTGAAAAAAGTGTAAAATCCAGAAAGGCAGGACAGGTCATGGAGAACAGGGAGCCTTGTTATGCTGATGGGCGGGATGTAAATTGCCAACAGCCACTCTGGAGAAGTGTATGGTGTTTCCTGAAACACGTAGGAAACAAAGCAACACAGCCTATGGCACTTCCACTTAGGGTCCTATACCTTAGGGAAATTAAAATCAAAAACACACAGCCACCCCAAAGTTTGGGACGGCTCTGTTTACAAGAACCTCGTCTACGGTACAAGTTAAATATCCGAGAAAGCAAAAAATGGATAAAGAAGTTGTGGTACATATGTACAATGGAATATCACTCAGCAATGAAATCTACGTCATCAGGCCCGTAGAGGCATAATGAGTGGATTCAGGTACGACGATTCTACGAGAAATAATCACACAGAAAAAGAAACATCATAAGATATCACTAATACACGGAATGTAAACTTGGCTACACATGAACTGAATTACAAAACAGAACAGGGTCTCAAATTTAGAAAACCAACTTATGCTTGCTTATGGGGAAAGGTGAGTTGGGGTGCTGCATAAAACCAGAGATTGAAATTAGCACAGATATCGTTCCATAAGCCAAATATATAATAGACAATTCCTACTCCTTGCTCAACCAAATGGACTCAACACCCCATATTCAACGCCTGGGAATATACCTGACAAGTAAGAATCTCAAGACCCATGGATTTATATGTCTCTATAAGGAAATCAGTCGTGTGTACAGCGGCCTAAACGCAGCAGTGAAAATCCGATAAATCCCATTATAAAAATGAATTTCAAAAACAAAACACAATGACAGTGAAATAGAGAGCAATTCTTAATTATTCCTTCAGGGCATGTGATGCAACCTGGATTTACCACCTCTACACCCAAAGCTGGTTGAGACATAAGGCTGGACACTTCGGGCTGATAGCAATGGTGAGGATCGTTGAGAAAACGCAGACCCTTTGAAGTCATAGTGCATGGTAGCCATTCCATGGGTCCGAACTCTCCAGGTTTAAGGGATTCTTCCTTCAGCTAAAACATGCATGGGGAACCCAGAGTATGGTCCACCGTGTGATTGGGAAACGTTTTCAAATGCATCTCAGGTTTCGTCCCCTGGTACTCGGGTTCACCGCTCTAGACGCTTTACTAACACTCTCCCCACTTGGAGAGTCACTGCCTTTAACCTCCTGTTTGGCACAGTTTGCAATTTCTGCGCAAGATGAACAGGAATAGGGAGAACCAATGAGAGACTAGCTGTAGGTGTCTGCACGGGCAAATGGAACGCTCATTTCCCACCAGGAAGAGGAATTAACCAAAGGCTCAGCGTGCCCTGCCGGAACCAGATTAGGGCCTGAAGCAATACTGTGGTTTTGCGGCCAGCTCCCAAGAAAGCGAGTTGAAGAAAGGAACTCAGGGGCACTGTAATTCACAAACCTGCAGAGTTAAGAATGACAGCTATCGTCCAAAAATGTATTGAAGTAAGTCTTCGTAGAGGACTTGAAAGCGGGGCAGAATTTCAGGAAAACGATTTCAGGGGGTAGACTGGAATTGCACTTAAAGCATAGGAAAAGAGGCAGAATGTCCACAATGATGCACTTGGCCAAAAAGGGCGTATGCGTTTTTTCCTGAATATATTCAGGAAAAAACGCATACGCCCTTTTTGGCCAACCAAGCAAGCGTGTAAAGGAAATCTGCACTACAATGAAGTCTCACTGCCCCCCGGTCAAAAGGGCCATCTGAAAAAAGTGTAAAATCCAGAAAGGCAGGACAGGTCATGGAGAACAGGGAGCCTTGTTATGCTGATGGGCGGGATGTAAATTGCCAACAGCCACTCTGGAGAAGTGTATGGTGTTTCCTGAAACACGTAGGAAACAAAGCAACACAGCCTATGGCACTTCCACTTAGGGTCCTATAGCTTAGGGAAATTAAAATCAAAAACACACAGCCACCCCAAAGTTTGGGACGGCTCTGTTTACAAGAACCTCGTCTACGGTACAAGTTAAATATCCGAGAAAGCAAAAAATGGATAAAGAAGTTGTGGTACATATGTACAATGGAATATCACTCAGCAATGAAATCTACGTCATCAGGCCCGTAGAGGCATAATGAGTGGATTCAGGTACGACGATTCTACGAGAAATAATCACACAGAAAAAGAAACATCATAAGATATCACTAATACACGGAATGTAAACTTGGCTACACATGAACTGAATTACAAAACAGAACAGGGTCTCAAATTTAGAAAACCAACTTATGCTTGCTTATGGGGAAAGGTGAGTTGGGGTGCTGCATAAAACCAGAGATTGAAATTAGCACAGATATCGTTCCATAAGCCAAATATATAATAGACAATTCCTACTCCTTGCTCAACCAAATGGACTCAACACCCCATATTCAACGCCTGGGAATATACCTGACAAGTAAGAATCTCAAGACCCATGGATTTATATGTCTCTATAAGGAAATCAGTCGTGTGTACAGCGGCCTAAACGCAGCAGTGAAAATCCGATAAATCCCATTATAAAAATGAATTTCAAAAACAAAACACAATGACAGTGAAATAGAGAGCAATTCTTAATTATTCCTTCAGGGCATGTGATGCAACCTGGATTTACCACCTCTACACCCAAAGCTGGTTGAGACATAAGGCTGGACACTTCGGGCTGATAGCAATGGTGAGGATCGTTGAGAAAACGCAGACCCTTTGAAGTCATAGTGCATGGTAGCCATTCCATGGGTCCGAACTCTCCAGGTTTAAGGGATTCTTCCTTCAGCTAAAACATGCATGGGGAACCCAGAGTATGGTCCACCGTGTGATTGGGAAACGTTTTCAAATGCATCTCAGGTTTCGTCCCCTGGTACTCGGGTTCACCGCTCTAGACGCTTTACTAACACTCTCCCCACTTGGAGAGTCACTGCCTTTAACCTCCTGTTTGGCACAGTTTGCAATTTCTGCGCAAGATGAACAGGAATAGGGAGAACCAATGAGAGACTAGCTGTAGGTGTCTGCACGGGCAAATGGAACGCTCATTTCCCACCAGGAAGAGGAATTAACCAAAGGCTCAGCGTGCCCTGCCGGAACCAGATTAGGGCCTGAAGCAATACTGTGGTTTTGCGGCCAGCTCCCAAGAAAGCGAGTTGAAGAAAGGAACTCAGGGGCACTGTAATTCACAAACCTGCAGAGTTAAGAATGACAGCTATCGTCCAAAAATGTATTGAAGTAAGTCTTCGTAGAGGACTTGAAAGCGGGGCAGAATTTCAGGAAAACGATTTCAGGGGGTAGACTGGAATTGCACTTAAAGCATAGGAAAAGAGGCAGAATGTCCACAATGATGCACTTGGCCAAAAAGGGCGTATGCGTTTTTTCCTGAATATATTCAGGAAAAAACGCATACGCCCTTTTTGGCCAACCAAGCAAGCGTGTAAAGGAAATCTGCACTACAATGAAGTCTCACTGCCCCCCGGTCAAAAGGGCCATCTGAAAAAAGTGTAAAATCCAGAAAGGCAGGACAGGTCATGGAGAACAGGGAGCCTTGTTATGCTGATGGGCGGGATGTAAATTGCCAACAGCCACTCTGGAGAAGTGTATGGTGTTTCCTGAAACACGTAGGAAACAAAGCAACACAGCCTATGGCACTTCCACTTAGGGTCCTATAGCTTAGGGAAATTAAAATCAAAAACACACAGCCACCCCAAAGTTTGGGACGGCTCTGTTTACAAGAACCTCGTCTACGGTACAAGTTAAATATCCGAGAAAGCAAAAAGTGGATAAAGAAGTTGTGGTACATATGTACAATGGAATATCACTCAGCAATGAAATCTACGTCATCAGGCCCGTAGAGGCATAATGAGTGGATTCAGGTACGACGATTCTACGAGAAATAATCACACAGAAAAAGAAACATCATAAGATATCACTAATACACGGAATGTAAACTTGGCTACACATGAACTGAATTACAAAACAGAACAGGGTCTCAAATTTAGAAAACCAACTTATGCTTGCTTATGGGGAAAGGTGAGTTGGGGTGCTGCATAAAACCAGAGATTGAAATTAGCACAGATATCGTTCCATAAGCCAAATATATAATAGACAATTCCTACTCCTTGCTCAACCAAATGGACTCAACACCCCATATTCAACGCCTGGGAATATACCTGACAAGTAAGAATCTCAAGACCCATGGATTTATATGTCTCTATAAGGAAATCAGTCGTGTGTACAGCGGCCTAAACGCAGCAGTGAAAATCCGATAAATCCCATTATAAAAATGAATTTCAAAAACAAAACACAATGACAGTGAAATAGAGAGCAATTCTTAATTATTCCTTCAGGGCATGTGATGCAACCTGGATTTACCACCTCTACACCCAAAGCTGGTTGAGACATAAGGCTGGACACTTCGGGCTGATAGCAATGGTGAGGATCGTTGAGAAAACGCAGACCCTTTGAAGTCATAGTGCATGGTAGCCATTCCATGGGTCCGAACTCTCCAGGTTTAAGGGATTCTTCCTTCAGCTAAAACATGCATGGGGAACCCAGAGTATGGTCCACCGTGTGATTGGGAAACGTTTTCAAATGCATCTCAGGTTTCGTCCCCTGGTACTCGGGTTCACCGCTCTAGACGCTTTACTAACACTCTCCCCACTTGGAGAGTCACTGCCTTTAACCTCCTGTTTGGCACAGTTTGCAATTTCTGCGCAAGATGAACAGGAATAGGGAGAACCAATGAGAGACTAGCTGTAGGTGTCTGCACGGGCAAATGGAACGCTCATTTCCCACCAGGAAGAGGAATTAACCAAAGGCTCAGCGTGCCCTGCCGGAACCAGATTAGGGCCTGAAGCAATACTGTGGTTTTGCGGCCAGCTCCCAAGAAAGCGAGTTGAAGAAAGGAACTCAGGGGCACTGTAATTCACAAACCTGCAGAGTTAAGAATGACAGCTATCGTCCAAAAATGTATTGAAGTAAGTCTTCGTAGAGGACTTGAAAGCGGGGCAGAATTTCAGGAAAACGATTTCAGGGGGTAGACTGGAATTGCACTTAAAGCATAGGAAAAGAGGCAGAATGTCCACAATGATGCACTTGGCCAAAAAGGGCGTATGCGTTTTTTCCTGAATATATTCAGGAAAAAACGCATACGCCCTTTTTGGCCAACCAAGCAAGCGTGTAAAGGAAATCTGCACTACAATGAAGTCTCACTGCCCCCCGGTCAAAAGGGCCATCTGAAAAAAGTGTAAAATCCAGAAAGGCAGGACAGGTCATGGAGAACAGGGAGCCTTGTTATGCTGATGGGCGGGATGTAAATTGCCAACAGCCACTCTGGAGAAGTGTATGGTGTTTCCTGAAACACGTAGGAAACAAAGCAACACAGCCTATGGCACTTCCACTTAGGGTCCTATAGCTTAGGGAAATTAAAATCAAAAACACACAGCCACCCCAAAGTTTGGGACGGCTCTGTTTACAAGAACCTCGTCTACGGTACAAGTTAAATATCCGAGAAAGCAAAAAGTGGATAAAGAAGTTGTGGTACATATGTACAATGGAATATCACTCAGCAATGAAATCTACGTCATCAGGCCCGTAGAGGCATAATGAGTGGATTCAGGTACGACGATTCTACGAGAAATAATCACACAGAAAAAGAAACATCATAAGATATCACTAATACACGGAATGTAAACTTGGCTACACATGAACTGAATTACAAAACAGAACAGGGTCTCAAATTTAGAAAACCAACTTATGCTTGCTTATGGGGAAAGGTGAGTTGGGGTGCTGCATAAAACCAGAGATTGAAATTAGCACAGATATCGTTCCATAAGCCAAATATATAATAGACAATTCCTACTCCTTGCTCAACCAAATGGACTCAACACCCCATATTCAACGCCTGGGAATATACCTGACAAGTAAGAATCTCAAGACCCATGGATTTATATGTCTCTATAAGGAAATCAGTCGTGTGTACAGCGGCCTAAACGCAGCAGTGAAAATCCGATAAATCCCATTATAAAAATGAATTTCAAAAACAAAACACAATGACAGTGAAATAGAGAGCAATTCTTAATTATTCCTTCAGGGCATGTGATGCAACCTGGATTTACCACCTCTACACCCAAAGCTGGTTGAGACATAAGGCTGGACACTTCGGGGTGATAACAATGGTGAGGATCGTTGAGAAAACGCAGACCCTTTGAAGTCATAGTGCATGGTAGCCATTCCATGGGTCCGAACTCTCCAGGTTTAAGGGATTCTTCCTTCAGCTAAAACATGCATGGGGAACCCAGAGTATGGTCCACCGTGTGATTGGGAAACGTTTTCAAATGCATCTCAGGTTTCGTCCCCTGGTACTCGGGTTCACCGCTCTAGACGCTTTACTAACACTCTCCCCACTTGGAGAGTCACTGCCTTTAACCTCCTGTTTGGCACAGTTTGCAATTTCTGCGCAAGATGAACAGGAATAGGGAGAACCAATGAGAGACTAGCTGTAGGTGTCTGCACGGGCAAATGGAACGCTCATTTCCCACCAGGAAGAGGAATTAACCAAAGGCTCAGCGTGCCCTGCCGGAACCAGATTAGGGCCTGAAGCAATACTGTGGTTTTGCGGCCAGCTCCCAAGAAAGCGAGTTGAAGAAAGGAACTCAGGGGCACTGTAATTCACAAACCTGCAGAGTTAAGAATGACAGCTATCGTCCAAAAATGTATTGAAGTAAGTCTTCGTAGAGGACTTGAAAGCGGGGCAGAATTTCAGGAAAACGATTTCAGGGGGTAGACTGGAATTGCACTTAAAGCATAGGAAAAGAGGCAGAATGTCCACAATGATGCACTTGGCCAAAAAGGGCGTATGCGTTTTTTCCTGAATATATTCAGGAAAAAACGCATACGCCCTTTTTGGCCAACCAAGCAAGCGTGTAAAGGAAATCTGCACTACAATGAAGTCTCACTGCCCCCCGGTCAAAAGGGCCATCTGAAAAAAGTGTAAAATCCAGAAAGGCAGGACAGGTCATGGAGAACAGGGAGCCTTGTTATGCTGATGGGCGGGATGTAAATTGCCAACAGCCACTCTGGAGAAGTGTATGGTGTTTCCTGAAACACGTAGGAAACAAAGCAACACAGCCTATGGCACTTCCACTTAGGGTCCTATACCTTAGGGAAATTAAAATCAAAAACACACAGCCACCCCAAAGTTTGGGACGGCTCTGTTTACAAGAACCTCGTCTACGGTACAAGTTAAATATCCGAGAAATCAAAAAATGGATAAAGAAGTTGTGGTACATATGTACAATGGAATATCACTCAGCAATGAAATCTACGTCATCAGGCCCGTAGAGGCATAATGAGTGGATTCAGGTACGACGATTCTACGAGAAATAATCACACAGAAAAAGAAACATCATAAGATATCACTAATACACGGAATGTAAACTTGGCTACACATGAACTGAATTACAAAACAGAACAGGGTCTCAAATTTAGAAAACCAACTTATGCTTGCTTATGGGGAAAGGTGAGTTGGGGTGCTGCATAAAACCAGAGATTGAAATTAGCACAGATATCGTTCCATAAGCCAAATATATAATAGACAATTCCTACTCCTTGCTCAACCAAATGGACTCAACACCCCATATTCAACGCCTGGGAATATACCTGACAAGTAAGAATCTCAAGACCCATGGATTTATATGTCTCTATAAGGAAATCAGTCGTGTGTACAGCGGCCTAAACGCAGCAGTGAAAATCCGATAAATCCCATTATAAAAATGAATTTCAAAAACAAAACACAATGACAGTGAAATAGAGAGCAATTCTTAATTATTCCTTCAGGGCATGTGATGCAACCTGGATTTACCACCTCTACACCCAAAGCTGGTTGAGACATAAGGCTGGACACTTCGGGCTGATAGCAATGGTGAGGATCGTTGAGAAAACGCAGACCCTTTGAAGTCATAGTGCATGGTAGCCATTCCATGGGTCCGAACTCTCCAGGTTTAAGGGATTCTTCCTTCAGCTAAAACATGCATGGGGAACCCAGAGTATGGTCCACCGTGTGATTGGGAAACGTTTTCAAATGCATCTCAGGTTTCGTCCCCTGGTACTCGGGTTCACCGCTCTAGACGCTTTACTAACACTCTCCCCACTTGGAGAGTCACTGCCTTTAACCTCCTGTTTGGCACAGTTTGCAATTTCTGCGCAAGATGAACAGGAATAGGGAGAACCAATGAGAGACTAGCTGTAGGTGTCTGCACGGGCAAATGGAACGCTCATTTCCCACCAGGAAGAGGAATTAACCAAAGGCTCAGCGTGCCCTGCCGGAACCAGATTAGGGCCTGAAGCAATACTGTGGTTTTGCGGCCAGCTCCCAAGAAAGCGAGTTGAAGAAAGGAACTCAGGGGCACTGTAATTCACAAACCTGCAGAGTTAAGAATGACAGCTATCGTCCAAAAATGTATTGAAGTAAGTCTTCGTAGAGGACTTGAAAGCGGGGCAGAATTTCAGGAAAACGATTTCAGGGGGTAGACTGGAATTGCACTTAAAGCATAGGAAAAGAGGCAGAATGTCCACAATGATGCACTTGGCCAAAAAGGGCGTATGCGTTTTTTCCTGAATATATTCAGGAAAAAACGCATACGCCCTTTTTGGCCAACCAAGCAAGCGTGTAAAGGAAATCTGCACTACAATGAAGTCTCACTGCCCCCCGGTCAAAAGGGCCATCTGAAAAAAGTGTAAAATCCAGAAAGGCAGGACAGGTCATGGAGAACAGGGAGCCTTGTTATGCTGATGGGCGGGATGTAAATTGCCAACAGCCACTCTGGAGAAGTGTATGGTGTTTCCTGAAACACGTAGGAAACAAAGCAACACAGCCTATGGCACTTCCACTTAGGGTCCTATACCTTAGGGAAATTAAAATCAAAAACACACAGCCACCCCAAAGTTTGGGACGGCTCTGTTTACAAGAACCTCGTCTACGGTACAAGTTAAATATCCGAGAAAGCAAAAAATGGATAAAGAAGTTGTGGTACATATGTACAATGGAATATCACTCAGCAATGAAATCTACGTCATCAGGCCCGTAGAGGCATAATGAGTGGATTCAGGTACGACGATTCTACGAGAAATAATCACACAGAAAAAGAAACATCATAAGATATCACTAATACACGGAATGTAAACTTGGCTACACATGAACTGAATTACAAAACAGAACAGGGTCTCAAATTTAGAAAACCAACTTATGCTTGCTTATGGGGAAAGGTGAGTTGGGGTGCTGCATAAAACCAGAGATTGAAATTAGCACAGATATCGTTCCATAAGCCAAATATATAATAGACAATTCCTACTCCTTGCTCAACCAAATGGACTCAACACCCCATATTCAACGCCTGGGAATATACCTGACAAGTAAGAATCTCAAGACCCATGGATTTATATGTCTCTATAAGGAAATCAGTCGTGTGTACAGCGGCCTAAACGCAGCAGTGAAAATCCGATAAATCCCATTATAAAAATGAATTTCAAAAACAAAACACAATGACAGTGAAATAGAGAGCAATTCTTAATTATTCCTTCAGGGCATGTGATGCAACCTGGATTTACCACCTCTACACCCAAAGCTGGTTGAGACATAAGGCTGGACACTTCGGGCTGATAGCAATGGTGAGGATCGTTGAGAAAACGCAGACCCTTTGAAGTCATAGTGCATGGTAGCCATTCCATGGGTCCGAACTCTCCAGGTTTAAGGGATTCTTCCTTCAGCTAAAACATGCATGGGGAACCCAGAGTATGGTCCACCGTGTGATTGGGAAACGTTTTCAAATGCATCTCAGGTTTCGTCCCCTGGTACTCGGGTTCACCACTCTAGACGCTTTACTAACACTCTCCCCACTTGGAGAGTCACTGCCTTTAACCTCCTGTTTGGCACAGTTTGCAATTTCTGCGCAAGATGAACAGGAATAGGGAGAACCAATGAGAGACTAGCTGTAGGTGTCTGCACGGGCAAATGGAACGCTCATTTCCCACCAGGAAGAGGAATTAACCAAAGGCTCAGCGTGCCCTGCCGGAACCAGATTAGGGCCTGAAGCAATACTGTGGTTTTGCGGCCAGCTCCCAAGAAAGCGAGTTGAAGAAAGGAACTCAGGGGCACTGTAATTCACAAACCTGCAGAGTTAAGAATGACAGCTATCGTCCAAAAATGTATTGAAGTAAGTCTTCGTAGAGGACTTGAAAGCGGGGCAGAATTTCAGGAAAACGATTTCAGGGGGTAGACTGGAATTGCACTTAAAGCATAGGAAAAGAGGCAGAATGTCCACAATGATGCACTTGGCCAAAAAGGGCGTATGCGTTTTTTCCTGAATATATTCAGGAAAAAACGCATACGCCCTTTTTGGCCAACCAAGCAAGCGTGTAAAGGAAATCTGCACTACAATGAAGTCTCACTGCCCCCCGGTCAAAAGGGCCATCTGAAAAAAGTGTAAAGTCCAGAAAGGCAGGACAGGTCATGGAGAACAGGGAGCCTTGTTATGCTGATGGGCGGGATGTAAATTGCCAACAGCCACTCTGGAGAAGTGTATGGTGTTTCCTGAAACACGTAGGAAACAAAGCAACACAGCCTATGGCACTTCCACTTAGGGTCCTATACCTTAGGGAAATTAAAATCAAAAACACACAGCCACCCCAAAGTTTGGGACGGCTCTGTTTACAAGAACCTCGTCTACGGTACAAGTTAAATATCCGAGAAAGCAAAAAATGGATAAAGAAGTTGTGGTACATATGTACAATGGAATATCACTCAGCAATGAAATCTACGTCATCAGGCCCGTAGAGGCATAATGAGTGGATTCAGGTACGACGATTCTACGAGAAATAATCACACAGAAAAAGAAACATCATAAGATATCACTAATACACGGAATGTAAACTTGGCTACACGTGAACTGAATTACAAAACAGAACAGGGTCTCAAATTTAGAAAACCAACTTATGCTTGCTTATGGGGAAAGGTGAGTTGGGGTGCTGCATAAAACCAGAGATTGAAATTAGCACAGATATCGTTCCATAAGCCAAATATATAATAGACAATTCCTACTCCTTGCTCAACCAAATGGACTCAACACCCCATATTCAACGCCTGGGAATATACCTGACAAGTAAGAATCTCAAGACCCATGGATTTATATGTCTCTATAAGGAAATCAGTCGTGTGTACAGCGGCCTAAACGCAGCAGTGAAAATCCGATAAATCCCATTATAAAAATGAATTTCAAAAACAAAACACAATGACAGTGAAATAGAGAGCAATTCTTAATTATTCCTTCAGGGCATGTGATGCAACCTGGATTTACCACCTCTACACCCAAAGCTGGTTGAGACATAAGGCTGGACACTTCGGGCTGATAGCAATGGTGAGGATCGTTGAGAAAACGCAGACCCTTTGAAGTCATAGTGCATGGTAGCCATTCCATGGGTCCGAACTCTCCAGGTTTAAGGGATTCTTCCTTCAGCTAAAACATGCATGGGGAACCCAGAGTATGGTCCACCGTGTGATTGGGAAACGTTTTCAAATGCATCTCAGGTTTCGTCCCCTGGTACTCGGGTTCACCGCTCTAGACGCTTTACTAACACTCTCCCCACTTGGAGAGTCACTGCCTTTAACCTCCTGTTTGGCACAGTTTGCAATTTCTGCGCAAGATGAACAGGAATAGGGAGAACCAATGAGAGACTAGCTGTAGGTGTCTGCACGGGCAAATGGAACGCTCATTTCCCACCAGGAAGAGGAATTAACCAAAGGCTCAGCGTGCCCTGCCGGAACCAGATTAGGGCCTGAAGCAATACTGTGGTTTTGCGGCCAGCTCCCAAGAAAGCGAGTTGAAGAAAGGAACTCAGGGGCACTGTAATTCACAAACCTGCAGAGTTAAGAATGACAGCTATCGTCCAAAAATGTATTGAAGTAAGTCTTCGTAGAGGACTTGAAAGCGGGGCAGAATTTCAGGAAAACGATTTCAGGGGGTAGACTGGAATTGCACTTAAAGCATAGGAAAAGAGGCAGAATGTCCACAATGATGCACTTGGCCAAAAAGGGCGTATGCGTTTTTTCCTGAATATATTCAGGAAAAAACGCATACGCCCTTTTTGGCCAACCAAGCAAGCGTGTAAAGGAAATCTGCACTACAATGAAGTCTCACTGCCCCCCGGTCAAAAGGGCCATCTGAAAAAAGTGTAAAATCCAGAAAGGCAGGACAGGTCATGGAGAACAGGGAGCCTTGTTATGCTGATGGGCGGGATGTAAATTGCCAACAGCCACTCTGGAGAAGTGTATGGTGTTTCCTGAAACATGTAGGAAACAAAGCAACACAGCCTATGGCACTTCCACTTAGGGTCCTATACCTTAGGGAAATTAAAATCAAAAACACACAGCCACCCCAAAGTTTGGGACGGCTCTGTTTACAAGAACCTCGTCTACGGTACAAGTTAAATATCCGAGAAAGCAAAAAATGGATAAAGAAGTTGTGGTACATATGTACAATGGAATATCACTCAGCAATGAAATCTACGTCATCAGGCCCGTAGAGGCATAATGAGTGGATTCAGGTACGACGATTCTACGAGAAATAATCACACAGAAAAAGAAACATCATAAGATATCACTAATACACGGAATGTAAACTTGGCTACACATGAACTGAATTACAAAACAGAACAGGGTCTCAAATTTAGAAAACCAACTTATGCTTGCTTATGGGGAAAGGTGAGTTGGGGTGCTGCATAAAACCAGAGATTGAAATTAGCACAGATATCGTTCCATAAGCCAAATATATAATAGACAATTCCTACTCCTTGCTCAACCAAATGGACTCAACACCCCATATTCAACGCCTGGGAATATACCTGACAAGTAAGAATCTCAAGACCCATGGATTTATATGTCTCTATAAGGAAATCAGTCGTGTGTACAGCGGCCTAAACGCAGCAGTGAAAATCCGATAAATCCCATTATAAAAATGAATTTCAAAAACAAAACACAATGACAGTGAAATAGAGAGCAATTCTTAATTATTCCTTCAGGGCATGTGATGCAACCTGGATTTACCACCTCTACACCCAAAGCTGGTTGAGACATAAGGCTGGACACTTCGGGCTGATAGCAATGGTGAGGATCGTTGAGAAAACGCAGACCCTTTGAAGTCATAGTGCATGGTAGCCATTCCATGGGTCCGAACTCTCCAGGTTTAAGGGATTCTTCCTTCAGCTAAAACATGCATGGGGAACCCAGAGTATGGTCCACCGTGTGATTGGGAAACGTTTTCAAATGCATCTCAGGTTTCGTCCCCTGGTACTCGGGTTCACCGCTCTAGACGCTTTACTAACACTCTCCCCACTTGGAGAGTCACTGCCTTTAACCTCCTGTTTGGCACAGTTTGCAATTTCTGCGCAAGATGAACAGGAATAGGGAGAACCAATGAGAGACTAGCTGTAGGTGTCTGCACGGGCAAATGGAACGCTCATTTCCCACCAGGAAGAGGAATTAACCAAAGGCTCAGCGTGCCCTGCCGGAACCAGATTAGGGCCTGAAGCAATACTGTGGTTTTGCGGCCAGCTCCCAAGAAAGCGAGTTGAAGAAAGGAACTCAGGGGCACTGTAATTCACAAACCTGCAGAGTTAAGAATGACAGCTATCGTCCAAAAATGTATTGAAGTAAGTCTTCGTAGAGGACTTGAAAGCGGGGCAGAATTTCAGGAAAACGATTTCAGGGGGTAGACTGGAATTGCACTTAAAGCATAGGAAAAGAGGCAGAATGTCCACAATGATGCACTTGGCCAAAAAGGGCGTATGCGTTTTTTCCTGAATATATTCAGGAAAAAACGCATACGCCCTTTTTGGCCAACCAAGCAAGCGTGTAAAGGAAATCTGCACTACAATGAAGTCTCACTGCCCCCCGGTCAAAAGGGCCATCTGAAAAAAGTGTAAAATCCAGAAAGGCAGGACAGGTCATGGAGAACAGGGAGCCTTGTTATGCTGATGGGCGGGATGTAAATTGCCAACAGCCACTCTGGAGAAGTGTATGGTGTTTCCTGAAACATGTAGGAAACAAAGCAACACAGCCTATGGCACTTCCACTTAGGGTCCTATACCTTAGGGAAATTAAAATGAAAAACACACAGCCACCCCAAAGTTTGGGACGGCTCTGTTTACAAGAACCTCGTCTACGGTACAAGTTAAATATCCGAGAAAGCAAAAAATGGATAAAGAAGTTGTGGTACATATGTACAATGGAATATCACTCAGCAATGAAATCTACGTCATCAGGCCCGTAGAGGCATAATGAGTGGATTCAGGTACGACGATTCTACGAGAAATAATCACACAGAAAAAGAAACATCATAAGATATCACTAATACACGGAATGTAAACTTGGCTACACATGAACTGAATTACAAAACAGAACAGGGTCTCAAATTTAGAAAACCAACTTATGCTTGCTTATGGGGAAAGGTGAGTTGGGGTGCTGCATAAAACCAGAGATTGAAATTAGCACAGATATCGTTCCATAAGCCAAATATATAATAGACAATTCCTACTCCTTGCTCAACCAAATGGACTCAACACCCCATATTCAACGCCTGGGAATATACCTGACAAGTAAGAATCTCAAGACCCATGGATTTATATGTCTCTATAAGGAAATCAGTCGTGTGTACAGCGGCCTAAACGCAGCAGTGAAAATCCGATAAATCCCATTATAAAAATGAATTTCAAAAACAAAACACAATGACAGTGAAATAGAGAGCAATTCTTAATTATTCCTTCAGGGCATGTGATGCAACCTGGATTTACCACCTCTACACCCAAAGCTGGTTGAGACATAAGGCTGGACACTTCGGGCTGATAGCAATGGTGAGGATCGTTGAGAAAACGCAGACCCTTTGAAGTCATAGTGCATGGTAGCCATTCCATGGGTCCGAACTCTCCAGGTTTAAGGGATTCTTCCTTCAGCTAAAACATGCATGGGGAACCCAGAGTATGGTCCACCGTGTGATTGGGAAACGTTTTCAAATGCATCTCAGGTTTCGTCCCCTGGTACTCGGGTTCACCGCTCTAGACGCTTTACTAACACTCTCCCCACTTGGAGAGTCACTGCCTTTAACCTCCTGTTTGGCACAGTTTGCAATTTCTGCGCAAGATGAACAGAAATAGGGAGAACCAATGAGAGACTAGCTGTAGGTGTCTGCACGGGCAAATGGAACGCTCATTTCCCACCAGGAAGAGGAATTAACCAAAGGCTCAGCGTGCCCTGCCGGAACCAGATTAGGGCCTGAAGCAATACTGTGGTTTTGCGGCCAGCTCCCAAGAAAGCGAGTTGAAGAAAGGAACTCAGGGGCACTGTAATTCACAAACCTGCAGAGTTAAGAATGACAGCTATCGTCCAAAAATGTATTGAAGTAAGTCTTCGTAGAGGACTTGAAAGCGGGGCAGAATTTCAGGAAAACGATTTCAGGGGGTAGACTGGAATTGCACTTAAAGCATAGGAAAAGAGGCAGAATGTCCACAATGATGCACTTGGCCAAAAAGGGCGTATGCGTTTTTTCCTGAATATATTCAGGAAAAAACGCATACGCCCTTTTTGGCCAACCAAGCAAGCGTGTAAAGGAAATCTGCACTACAATGAAGTCTCACTGCCCCCCGGTCAAAAGGGCCATCTGTAAAAAGTGTAAAATCCAGAAAGGCAGGACAGGTCATGGAGAACAGGGAGCCTTGTTATGCTGATGGGCGGGATGTAAATTGCCAACAGCCACTCTGGAGAAGTGTATGGTGTTTCCTGAAACACGTAGGAAACAAAGCAACACAGCCTATGGCACTTCCACTTAGGGTCCTATACCTTAGGGAAATTAAAATCAAAAACACACAGCCACCCCAAAGTTTGGGACGGCTCTGTTTACAAGAACCTCGTCTACGGTACAAGTTAAATATCCGAGAAAGCAAAAAATGGATAAAGAAGTTGTGGTACATATGTACAATGGAATATCACTCAGCAATGAAATCTACGTCATCAGGCCCGTAGAGGCATAATGAGTGGATTCAGGTACGACGATTCTACGAGAAATAATCACACAGAAAAAGAAACATCATAAGATATCACTAATACACGGAATGTAAACTTGGCTACACATGAACTGAATTACAAAACAGAACAGGGTCTCAAATTTAGAAAACCAACTTATGCTTGCTTATGGGGAAAGGTGAGTTGGGGTGCTGCATAAAACCAGAGATTGAAATTAGCACAGATATCGTTCCATAAGCCAAATATATAATAGACAATTCCTACTCCTTGCTCAACCAAATGGACTCAACACCCCATATTCAACGCCTGGGAATATACCTGACAAGTAAGAATCTCAAGACCCATGGATTTATATGTCTCTATAAGGAAATCAGTCGTGTGTACAGCGGCCTAAACGCAGCAGTGAAAATCCGATAAATCCCATTATAAAAATGAATTTCAAAAACAAAACACAATGACAGTGAAATAGAGAGCAATTCTTAATTATTCCTTCAGGGCATGTGATGCAACCTGGATTTACCACCTCTACACCCAAAGCTGGTTGAGACATAAGGCTGGACACTTCGGGCTGATAGCAATGGTGAGGATCGTTGAGAAAACGCAGACCCTTTGAAGTCATAGTGCATGGTAGCCATTCCATGGGTCCGAACTCTCCAGGTTTAAGGGATTCTTCCTTCAGCTAAAACATGCATGGGGAACCCAGAGTATGGTCCACCGTGTGATTGGGAAACGTTTTCAAATGCATCTCAGGTTTCGTCCCCTGGTACTCGGGTTCACCGCTCTAGACGCTTTACTAACACTCTCCCCACTTGGAGAGTCACTGCCTTTAACCTCCTGTTTGGCACAGTTTGCAATTTCTGCGCAAGATGAACAGGAATAGGGAGAACCAATGAGAGACTAGCTGTAGGTGTCTGCACGGGCAAATGGAACGCTCATTTCCCACCAGGAAGAGGAATTAACCAAAGGCTCAGCGTGCCCTGCCGGAACCAGATTAGGGCCTGAAGCAATACTGTGGTTTTGCGGCCAGCTCCCAAGAAAGCGAGTTGAAGAAAGGAACTCAGGGGCACTGTAATTCACAAACCTGCAGAGTTAAGAATGACAGCTATCGTCCAAAAATGTATTGAAGTAAGTCTTCGTAGAGGACTTGAAAGCGGGGCAGAATTTCAGGAAAACGATTTCAGGGGGTAGACTGGAATTGCACTTAAAGCATAGGAAAAGAGGCAGAATGTCCACAATGATGCACTTGGCCAAAAAGGGCGTATGCGTTTTTTCCTGAATATATTCAGGAAAAAACGCATACGCCCTTTTTGGCCAACCAAGCAAGCGTGTAAAGGAAATCTGCACTACAATGAAGTCTCACTGCCCCCCGGTCAAAAGGGCCATCTGAAAAAAGTGTAAAATCCAGAAAGGCAGGACAGGTCATGGAGAACAGGGAGCCTTGTTATGCTGATGGGCGGGATGTAAATTGCCAACAGCCACTCTGGAGAAGTGTATGGTGTTTCCTGAAACACGTAGGAAACAAAGCAACACAGCCTATGGCACTTCCACTTAGGGTCCTATAGCTTAGGGAAATTAAAATCAAAAACACACAGCCACCCCAAAGTTTGGGACGGCTCTGTTTACAAGAACCTCGTCTACGGTACAAGTTAAATATCCGAGAAAGCAAAAAATGGATAAAGAAGTTGTGGTACATATGTACAATGGAATATCACTCAGCAATGAAATCTACGTCATCAGGCCCGTAGAGGCATAATGAGTGGATTCAGGTACGACGATTCTACGAGAAATAATCACACAGAAAAAGAAACATCATAAGATATCACTAATACACGGAATGTAAACTTGGCTACACATGAACTGAATTACAAAACAGAACAGGGTCTCAAATTTAGAAAACCAACTTATGCTTGCTTATGGGGAAAGGTGAGTTGGGGTGCTGCATAAAACCAGAGATTGAAATTAGCACAGATATCGTTCCATAAGCCAAATATATAATAGACAATTCCTACTCCTTGCTCAACCAAATGGACTCAACACCCCATATTCAACGCCTGGGAATATACCTGACAAGTAAGAATCTCAAGACCCATGGATTTATATGTCTCTATAAGGAAATCAGTCGTGTGTACAGCGGCCTAAACGCAGCAGTGAAAATCCGATAAATCCCATTATAAAAATGAATTTCAAAAACAAAACACAATGACAGTGAAATAGAGAGCAATTCTTAATTATTCCTTCAGGGCATGTGATGCAACCTGGATTTACCACCTCTACACCCAAAGCTGGTTGAGACATAAGGCTGGACACTTCGGGCTGATAGCAATGGTGAGGATCGTTGAGAAAACGCAGACCCTTTGAAGTCATAGTGCATGGTAGCCATTCCATGGGTCCGAACTCTCCAGGTTTAAGGGATTCTTCCTTCAGCTAAAACATGCATGGGGAACCCAGAGTATGGTCCACCGTGTGATTGGGAAACGTTTTCAAATGCATCTCAGGTTTCGTCCCCTGGTACTCGGGTTCACCGCTCTAGACGCTTTACTAACACTCTCCCCACTTGGAGAGTCACTGCCTTTAACCTCCTGTTTGGCACAGTTTGCAATTTCTGCGCAAGATGAACAGGAATAGGGAGAACCAATGAGAGACTAGCTGTAGGTGTCTGCACGGGCAAATGGAACGCTCATTTCCCACCAGGAAGAGGAATTAACCAAAGGCTCAGCGTGCCCTGCCGGAACCAGATTAGGGCCTGAAGCAATACTGTGGTTTTGCGGCCAGCTCCCAAGAAAGCGAGTTGAAGAAAGGAACTCAGGGGCACTGTAATTCACAAACCTGCAGAGTTAAGAATGACAGCTATCGTCCAAAAATGTATTGAAGTAAGTCTTCGTAGAGGACTTGAAAGCGGGGCAGAATTTCAGGAAAACGATTTCAGGGGGTAGACTGGAATTGCACTTAAAGCATAGGAAAAGAGGCAGAATGTCCACAATGATGCACTTGGCCAAAAAGGGCGTATGCGTTTTTTCCTGAATATATTCAGGAAAAAACGCATACGCCCTTTTTGGCCAACCAAGCAAGCGTGTAAAGGAAATCTGCACTACAATGAAGTCTCACTGCCCCCCGCTCAAAAGGGCCATCTGAAAAAAGTGTAAAATCCAGAAAGGCAGGACAGGTCATGGAGAACAGGGAGCCTTGTTATGCTGATGGGCGGGATGTAAATTGCCAACAGCCACTCTGGAGAAGTGTATGGTGTTTCCTGAAACACGTAGGAAACAAAGCAACACAGCCTATGGCACTTCCACTTAGGGTCCTATACCTTAGGGAAATTAAAATCAAAAACACACAGCCACCCCAAAGTTTGGGACGGCTCTGTTTACAAGAACCTCGTCTACGGTACAAGTTAAATATCCGAGAAAGCAAAAAATGGATAAAGAAGTTGTGGTACATATGTACAATGGAATATCACTCAGCAATGAAATCTACGTCATCAGGCCCGTAGAGGCATAATGAGTGGATTCAGGTACGACGATTCTACGAGAAATAATCACACAGAAAAAGAAACATCATAAGATATCACTAATACACGGAATGTAAACTTGGCTACACATGAACTGAATTACAAAACAGAACAGGGTCTCAAATTTAGAAAACCAACTTATGCTTGCTTATGGGGAAAGGTGAGTTGGGGTGCTGCATAAAACCAGAGATTGAAATTAGCACAGATATCGTTCCATAAGCCAAATATATAATAGACAATTCCTACTCCTTGCTCAACCAAATGGACTCAACACCCCATATTCAACGCCTGGGAATATACCTGACAAGTAAGAATCTCAAGACCCATGGATTTATATGTCTCTATAAGGAAATCAGTCGTGTGTACAGCGGCCTAAACGCAGCAGTGAAAATCCGATAAATCCCATTATAAAAATGAATTTCAAAAACAAAACACAATGACAGTGAAATAGAGAGCAATTCTTAATTATTCCTTCAGGGCATGTGATGCAACCTGGATTTACCACCTCTACACCCAAAGCTGGTTGAGACATAAGGCTGGACACTTCGGGCTGATAGCAATGGTGAGGATCGTTGAGAAAACGCAGACCCTTTGAAGTCATAGTGCATGGTAGCCATTCCATGGGTCCGAACTCTCCAGGTTTAAGGGATTCTTCCTTCAGCTAAAACATGCATGGGGAACCCAGAGTATGGTCCACCGTGTGATTGGGAAACGTTTTCAAATGCATCTCAGGTTTCGTCCCCTGGTACTCGGGTTCACCGCTCTAGACGCTTTACTAACACTCTCCCCACTTGGAGAGTCACTGCCTTTAACCTCCTGTTTGGCACAGTTTGCAATTTCTGCGCAAGATGAACAGGAATAGGGAGAACCAATGAGAGACTAGCTGTAGGTGTCTGCACGGGCAAATGGAACGCTCATTTCCCACCAGGAAGAGGAATTAACCAAAGGCTCAGCGTGCCCTGCCGGAACCAGATTAGGGCCTGAAGCAATACTGTGGTTTTGCGGCCAGCTCCCAAGAAAGCGAGTTGAAGAAAGGAACTCAGGGGCACTGTAATTCACAAACCTGCAGAGTTAAGAATGACAGCTATCGTCCAAAAATGTATTGAAGTAAGTCTTCGTAGAGGACTTGAAAGCGGGGCAGAATTTCAGGAAAACGATTTCAGGGGGTAGACTGGAATTGCACTTAAAGCATAGGAAAAGAGGCAGAATGTCCACAATGATGCACTTGGCCAAAAAGGGCGTATGCGTTTTTTCCTGAATATATTCAGGAAAAAACGCATACGCCCTTTTTGGCCAACCAAGCAAGCGTGTAAAGGAAATCTGCACTACAATGAAGTCTCACTGCCCCCCGGTCAAAAGGGCCATCTGAAAAAAGTGTAAAATCCAGAAAGGCAGGACAGGTCATGGAGAACAGGGAGCCTTGTTATGCTGATGGGCGGGATGTAAATTGCCAACAGCCACTCTGGAGAAGTGTATGGTGTTTCCTGAAACATGTAGGAAACAAAGCAACACAGCCTATGGCACTTCCACTTAGGGTCCTATACCTTAGGGAAATTAAAATGAAAAACACACAGCCACCCCAAAGTTTGGGACGGCTCTGTTTACAAGAACCTCGTCTACGGTACAAGTTAAATATCCGAGAAAGCAAAAAATGGATAAAGAAGTTGTGGTACATATGTACAATGGAATATCACTCAGCAATGAAATCTACGTCATCAGGCCCGTAGAGGCATAATGAGTGGATTCAGGTACGACGATTCTACGAGAAATAATCACACAGAAAAAGAAACATCATAAGATATCACTAATACACGGAATGTAAACTTGGCTACACATGAACTGAATTACAAAACAGAACAGGGTCTCAAATTTAGAAAACCAACTTATGCTTGCTTATGGGGAAAGGTGAGTTGGGGTGCTGCATAAAACCAGAGATTGAAATTAGCACAGATATCGTTCCATAAGCCAAATATATAATAGACAATTCCTACTCCTTGCTCAACCAAATGGACTCAACACCCCATATTCAACGCCTGGGAATATACCTGACAAGTAAGAATCTCAAGACCCATGGATTTATATGTCTCTATAAGGAAATCAGTCGTGTGTACAGCGGCCTAAACGCAGCAGTGAAAATCCGATAAATCCCATTATAAAAATGAATTTCAAAAACAAAACACAATGACAGTGAAATAGAGAGCAATTCTTAATTATTCCTTCAGGGCATGTGATGCAACCTGGATTTACCACCTCTACACCCAAAGCTGGTTGAGACATAAGGCTGGACACTTCGGGCTGATAGCAATGGTGAGGATCGTTGAGAAAACGCAGACCCTTTGAAGTCATAGTGCATGGTAGCCATTCCATGGGTCCGAACTCTCCAGGTTTAAGGGATTCTTCCTTCAGCTAAAACATGCATGGGGAACCCAGAGTATGGTCCACCGTGTGATTGGGAAACGTTTTCAAATGCATCTCAGGTTTCGTCCCCTGGTACTCGGGTTCACCGCTCTAGACGCTTTACTAACACTCTCCCCACTTGGAGAGTCACTGCCTTTAACCTCCTGTTTGGCACAGTTTGCAATTTCTGCGCAAGATGAACAGGAATAGGGAGAACCAATGAGAGACTAGCTGTAGGTGTCTGCACGGGCAAATGGAACGCTCATTTCCCACCAGGAAGAGGAATTAACCAAAGGCTCAGCGTGCCCTGCCGGAACCAGATTAGGGCCTGAAGCAATACTGTGGTTTTGCGGCCAGCTCCCAAGAAAGCGAGTTGAAGAAAGGAACTCAGGGGCACTGTAATTCACAAACCTGCAGAGTTAAGAATGACAGCTATCGTCCAAAAATGTATTGAAGTAAGTCTTCGTAGAGGACTTGAAAGTGGGGCAGAATTTCAGGAAAACGATTTCAGGGGGTAGACTGGAATTGCACTTAAAGCATAGGAAAAGAGGCAGAATGTCCACAATGATGCACTTGGCCAAAAAGGGCGTATGCGTTTTTTCCTGAATATATTCAGGAAAAAACGCATACGCCCTTTTTGGCCAACCAAGCAAGCGTGTAAAGGAAATCTGCACTACAATGAAGTCTCACTGCCCCCCGGTCAAAAGGGCCATCTGAAAAAAGTGTAAAATCCAGAAAGGCAGGACAGGTCATGGAGAACAGGGAGCCTTGTTATGCTGATGGGCGGGATGTAAATTGCCAACAGCCACTCTGGAGAAGTGTATGGTGTTTCCTGAAACACGTAGGAAACAAAGCAACACAGCCTATGGCACTTCCACTTAGGGTCCTATACCTTAGGGAAATTAAAATCAAAAACACACAGCCACCCCAAAGTTTGGGACGGCTCTGTTTACAAGAACCTCGTCTACGGTACAAGTTAAATATCCGAGAAAGCAAAAAATGGATAAAGAAGTTGTGGTACATATGTACAATGGAATATCACTCAGCAATGAAATCTACGTCATCAGGCCCGTAGAGGCATAATGAGTGGATTCAGGTATGACGATTCTACGAGAAATAATCACACAGAAAAAGAAACATCATAAGATATCACTAATACACGGAATGTAAACTTGGCTACACATGAACTGAATTACAAAACAGAACAGGGTCTCAAATTTAGAAAACCAACTTATGCTTGCTTATGGGGAAAGGTGAGTTGGGGTGCTGCATAAAACCAGAGATTGAAATTAGCACAGATATCGTTCCATAAGCCAAATATATAATAGACAATTCCTACTCCTTGCTCAACCAAATGGACTCAACACCCCATATTCAACGCCTGGGAATATACCTGACAAGTAAGAATCTCAAGACCCATGGATTTATATGTCTCTATAAGGAAATCAGTCGTGTGTACAGCGGCCTAAACGCAGCAGTGAAAATCCGATAAATCCCATTATAAAAATGAATTTCAAAAACAAAACACAATGACAGTGAAATAGAGAGCAATTCTTAATTATTCCTTCAGGGCATGTGATGCAACCTGGATTTACCACCTCTACACCCAAAGCTGGTTGAGACATAAGGCTGGACACTTCGGGCTGATAGCAATGGTGAGGATCGTTGAGAAAACGCAGACCCTTTGAAGTCATAGTGCATGGTAGCCATTCCATGGGTCCGAACTCTCCAGGTTTAAGGGATTCTTCCTTCAGCTAAAACATGCATGGGGAACCCAGAGTATGGTCCACCGTGTGATTGGGAAACGTTTTCAAATGCATCTCAGGTTTCGTCCCCTGGTACTCGGGTTCACCGCTCTAGACGCTTTACTAACACTCTCCCCACTTGGAGAGTCACTGCCTTTAACCTCCTGTTTGGCACAGTTTGCAATTTCTGCGCAAGATGAACAGGAATAGGGAGAACCAATGAGAGACTAGCTGTAGGTGTCTGCACGGGCAAATGGAACGCTCATTTCCCACCAGGAAGAGGAATTAACCAAAGGCTCAGCGTGCCCTGCCGGAACCAGATTAGGGCCTGAAGCAATACTGTGGTTTTGCGGCCAGCTCCCAAGAAAGCGAGTTGAAGAAAGGAACTCAGGGGCACTGTAATTCACAAACCTGCAGAGTTAAGAATGACAGCTATCGTCCAAAAATGTATTGAAGTAAGTCTTCGTAGAGGACTTGAAAGCGGGGCAGAATTTCAGGAAAACGATTTCAGGGGGTAGACTGGAATTGCACTTAAAGCATAGGAAAAGAGGCAGAATGTCCACAATGATGCACTTGGCCAAAAAGGGCGTATGCGTTTTTTCCTGAATATATTCAGGAAAAAACGCATACGCCCTTTTTGGCCAACCAAGCAAGCGTGTAAAGGAAATCTGCACTACAATGAAGTCTCACTGCCCCCCGGTCAAAAGGGCCATCTGAAAAAAGTGTAAAATCCAGAAAGGCAGGACAGGTCATGGAGAACAGGGAGCCTTGTTATGCTGATGGGCGGGATGTAAATTGCCAACAGCCACTCTGGAGAAGTGTATGGTGTTTCCTGAAACACGTAGGAAACAAAGCAACACAGCCTATGGCACTTCCACTTAGGGTCCTATACCTTAGGGAAATTAAAATCAAAAACACACAGCCACCCCAAAGTTTGGGACGGCTCTGTTTACAAGAACCTCGTCTACGGTACAAGTTAAATATCCGAGAAAGCAAAAAATGGATAAAGAAGTTGTGGTACATATGTACAATGGAATATCACTCAGCAATGAAATCTACGTCATCAGGCCCGTAGAGGCATAATGAGTGGATTCAGGTATGACGATTCTACGAGAAATAATCACACAGAAAAAGAAACATCATAAGATATCACTAATACACGGAATGTAAACTTGGCTACACATGAACTGAATTACAAAACAGAACAGGGTCTCAAATTTAGAAAACCAACTTATGCTTGCTTATGGGGAAAGGTGAGTTGGGGTGCTGCATAAAACCAGAGATTGAAATTAGCACAGATATCGTTCCATAAGCCAAATATATAATAGACAATTCCTACTCCTTGCTCAACCAAATGGACTCAACACCCCATATTCAACGCCTGGGAATATACCTGACAAGTAAGAATCTCAAGACCCATGGATTTATATGTCTCTATAAGGAAATCAGTCGTGTGTACAGCGGCCTAAACGCAGCAGTGAAAATCCGATAAATCCCATTATAAAAATGAATTTCAAAAACAAAACACAATGACAGTGAAATAGAGAGCAATTCTTAATTATTCCTTCAGGGCATGTGATGCAACCTGGATTTACCACCTCTACACCCAAAGCTGGTTGAGACATAAGGCTGGACACTTCGGGCTGATAGCAATGGTGAGGATCGTTGAGAAAACGCAGACCCTTTGAAGTCATAGTGCATGGTAGCCATTCCATGGGTCCGAACTCTCCAGGTTTAAGGGATTCTTCCTTCAGCTAAAACATGCATGGGGAACCCAGAGTATGGTCCACCGTGTGATTGGGAAACGTTTTCAAATGCATCTCAGGTTTCGTCCCCTGGTACTCGGGTTCACCGCTCTAGACGCTTTACTAACACTCTC
Organism: Delphinapterus leucas; assembly: GCF_059928025.1. Lineage (NCBI taxonomy): Eukaryota > Metazoa > Chordata > Mammalia > Artiodactyla > Monodontidae > Delphinapterus > Delphinapterus leucas. The sequence continues at coordinate 1,096,679 of NW_028322244.1, forward strand.
CCCACTTGGAGAGTCACTGCCTTTAACCTCCTGTTTGGCACAGTTTGCAATTTCTGCGCAAGATGAACAGGAATAGGGAGAACCAATGAGAGACTAGCTGTAGGTGTCTGCACGGGCAAATGGAACGCTCATTTCCCACCAGGAAGAGGAATTAACCAAAGGCTCAGCGTGCCCTGCCGGAACCAGATTAGGGCCTGAAGCAATACTGTGGTTTTGCGGCCAGCTCCCAAGAAAGCGAGTTGAAGAAAGGAACTCAGGGGCACTGTAATTCACAAACCTGCAGAGTTAAGAATGACAGCTATCGTCCAAAAATGTATTGAAGTAAGTCTTCGTAGAGGACTTGAAAGCGGGGCAGAATTTCAGGAAAACGATTTCAGGGGGTAGACTGGAATTGCACTTAAAGCATAGGAAAAGAGGCAGAATGTCCACAATGATGCACTTGGCCAAAAAGGGTGTATGCGTTTTTTCCTGAATATATTCAGGAAAAAACGCATACGCCCTTTTTGGCCAACCAAGCAAGCGTGTAAAGGAAATCTGCACTACAATGAAGTCTCACTGCCCCCCGGTCAAAAGGGCCATCTGAAAAAAGTGTAAAATCCAGAAAGGCAGGACAGGTCATGGAGAACAGGGAGCCTTGTTATGCTGATGGGCGGGATGTAAATTGCCAACAGCCACTCTGGAGAAGTGTATGGTGTTTCCTGAAACACGTAGGAAACAAAGCAACACAGCCTATGGCACTTCCACTTAGGGTCCTATACCTTAGGGAAATTAAAATCAAAAACACACAGCCACCCCAAAGTTTGGGACGGCTCTGTTTACAAGAACCTCGTCTACGGTACAAGTTAAATATCCGAGAAAGCAAAAAATGGATAAAGAAGTTGTGGTACATATGTACAATGGAATATCACTCAGCAATGAAATCTACGTCATCAGGCCCGTAGAGGCATAATGAGTGGATTCAGGTACGACGATTCTACGAGAAATAATCACACAGAAAAAGAAACATCATAAGATATCACTAATACACGGAATGTAAACTTGGCTACACATGAACTGAATTACAAAACAGAACAGGGTCTCAAATTTAGAAAACCAACTTATGCTTGCTTATGGGGAAAGGTGAGTTGGGGTGCTGCATAAAACCAGAGATTGAAATTAGCACAGATATCGTTCCATAAGCCAAATATATAATAGACAATTCCTACTCCTTGCTCAACCAAATGGACTCAACACCCCATATTCAACGCCTGGGAATATACCTGACAAGTAAGAATCTCAAGACCCATGGATTTATATGTCTCTATAAGGAAATCAGTCGTGTGTACAGCGGCCTAAACGCAGCAGTGAAAATCCGATAAATCCCATTATAAAAATGAATTTCAAAAACAAAACACAATGACAGTGAAATAGAGAGCAATTCTTAATTATTCCTTCAGGGCATGTGATGCAACCTGGATTTACCACCTCTACACCCAAAGCTGGTTGAGACATAAGGCTGGACACTTCGGGCTGATAGCAATGGTGAGGATCGTTGAGAAAACGCAGACCCTTTGAAGTCATAGTGCATGGTAGCCATTCCATGGGTCCGAACTCTCCAGGTTTAAGGGATTCTTCCTTCAGCTAAAACATGCATGGGGAACCCAGAGTATGGTCCACCGTGTGATTGGGAAACGTTTTCAAATGCATCTCAGGTTTCGTCCCCTGGTACTCGGGTTCACCGCTCTAGACGCTTTACTAACACTCTCCCCACTTGGAGAGTCACTGCCTTTAACCTCCTGTTTGGCACAGTTTGCAATTTCTGCGCAAGATGAACAGGAATAGGGAGAACCAATGAGAGACTAGCTGTAGGTGTCTGCACGGGCAAATGGAACGCTCATTTCCCACCAGGAAGAGGAATTAACCAAAGGCTCAGCGTGCCCTGCCGGAACCAGATTAGGGCCTGAAGCAATACTGTGGTTTTGCGGCCAGCTCCCAAGAAAGCGAGTTGAAGAAAGGAACTCAGGGGCACTGTAATTCACAAACCTGCAGAGTTAAGAATGACAGCTATCGTCCAAAAATGTATTGAAGTAAGTCTTCGTAGAGGACTTGAAAGCGGGGCAGAATTTCAGGAAAACGATTTCAGGGGGTAGACTGGAATTGCACTTAAAGCATAGGAAAAGAGGCAGAATGTCCACAATGATGCACTTGGCCAAAAAGGGCGTATGCGTTTTTTCCTGAATATATTCAGGAAAAAACGCATACGCCCTTTTTGGCCAACCAAGCAAGCGTGTAAAGGAAATCTGCACTACAATGAAGTCTCACTGCCCCCCGGTCAAAAGGGCCATCTGAAAAAAGTGTAAAATCCAGAAAGGCAGGACAGGTCATGGAGAACAGGGAGCCTTGTTATGCTGATGGGCGGGATGTAAATTGCCAACAGCCACTCTGGAGAAGTGTATGGTGTTTCCTGAAACACGTAGGAAACAAAGCAACACAGCCTATGGCACTTCCACTTAGGGTCCTATACCTTAGGGAAATTAAAATCAAAAACACACAGCCACCCCAAAGTTTGGGACGGCTCTGTTTACAAGAACCTCGTCTACGGTACAAGTTAAATATCCGAGAAAGCAAAAAATGGATAAAGAAGTTGTGGTACATATGTACAATGGAATATCACTCAGCAATGAAATCTACGTCATCAGGCCCGTAGAGGCATAATGAGTGGATTCAGGTACGACGATTCTACGAGAAATAATCACACAGAAAAAGAAACATCATAAGATATCACTAATACACGGAATGTAAACTTGGCTACACATGAACTGAATTACAAAACAGAACAGGGTCTCAAATTTAGAAAACCAACTTATGCTTGCTTATGGGGAAAGGTGAGTTGGGGTGCTGCATAAAACCAGAGATTGAAATTAGCACAGATATCGTTCCATAAGCCAAATATATAATAGACAATTCCTACTCCTTGCTCAACCAAATGGACTCAACACCCCATATTCAACGCCTGGGAATATACCTGACAAGTAAGAATCTCAAGACCCATGGATTTATATGTCTCTATAAGGAAATCAGTCGTGTGTACAGCGGCCTAAACGCAGCAGTGAAAATCCGATAAATCCCATTATAAAAATGAATTTCAAAAACAAAACACAATGACAGTGAAATAGAGAGCAATTCTTAATTATTCCTTCAGGGCATGTGATGCAACCTGGATTTACCACCTCTACACCCAAAGCTGGTTGAGACATAAGGCTGGACACTTCGGGCTGATAGCAATGGTGAGGATCGTTGAGAAAACGCAGACCCTTTGAAGTCATAGTGCATGGTAGCCATTCCATGGGTCCGAACTCTCCAGGTTTAAGGGATTCTTCCTTCAGCTAAAACATGCATGGGGAACCCAGAGTATGGTCCACCGTGTGATTGGGAAACGTTTTCAAATGCATCTCAGGTTTCGTCCCCTGGTACTCGGGTTCACCGCTCTAGACGCTTTACTAACACTCTCCCCACTTGGAGAGTCACTGCCTTTAACCTCCTGTTTGGCACAGTTTGCAATTTCTGCGCAAGATGAACAGGAATAGGGAGAACCAATGAGAGACTAGCTGTAGGTGTCTGCACGGGCAAATGGAACGCTCATTTCCCACCAGGAAGAGGAATTAACCAAAGGCTCAGCGTGCCCTGCCGGAACCAGATTAGGGCCTGAAGCAATACTGTGGTTTTGCGGCCAGCTCCCAAGAAAGCGAGTTGAAGAAAGGAACTCAGGGGCACTGTAATTCACAAACCTGCAGAGTTAAGAATGACAGCTATCGTCCAAAAATGTATTGAAGTAAGTCTTCGTAGAGGACTTGAAAGCGGGGCAGAATTTCAGGAAAACGATTTCAGGGGGTAGACTGGAATTGCACTTAAAGCATAGGAAAAGAGGCAGAATGTCCACAATGATGCACTTGGCCAAAAAGGGCGTATGCGTTTTTTCCTGAATATATTCAGGAAAAAACGCATACGCCCTTTTTGGCCAACCAAGCAAGCGTGTAAAGGAAATCTGCACTACAATGAAGTCTCACTGCCCCCCGGTCAAAAGGGCCATCTGAAAAAAGTGTAAAATCCAGAAAGGCAGGACAGGTCATGGAGAACAGGGAGCCTTGTTATGCTGATGGGCGGGATGTAAATTGCCAACAGCCACTCTGGAGAAGTGTATGGTGTTTCCTGAAACACGTAGGAAACAAAGCAACACAGCCTATGGCACTTCCACTTAGGGTCCTATACCTTAGGGAAATTAAAATCAAAAACACACAGCCACCCCAAAGTTTGGGACGGCTCTGTTTACAAGAACCTCGTCTACGGTACAAGTTAAATATCCGAGAAAGCAAAAAATGGATAAAGAAGTTGTGGTACATATGTACAATGGAATATCACTCAGCAATGAAATCTACGTCATCAGGCCCGTAGAGGCATAATGAGTGGATTCAGGTACGACGATTCTACGAGAAATAATCACACAGAAAAAGAAACATCATAAGATATCACTAATACACGGAATGTAAACTTGGCTACACATGAACTGAATTACAAAACAGAACAGGGTCTCAAATTTAGAAAACCAACTTATGCTTGCTTATGGGGAAAGGTGAGTTGGGGTGCTGCATAAAACCAGAGATTGAAATTAGCACAGATATCGTTCCATAAGCCAAATATATAATAGACAATTCCTACTCCTTGCTCAACCAAATGGACTCAACACCCCATATTCAACGCCTGGGAATATACCTGACAAGTAAGAATCTCAAGACCCATGGATTTATATGTCTCTATAAGGAAATCAGTCGTGTGTACAGCGGCCTAAACGCAGCAGTGAAAATCCGATAAATCCCATTATAAAAATGAATTTCAAAAACAAAACACAATGACAGTGAAATAGAGAGCAATTCTTAATTATTCCTTCAGGGCATGTGATGCAACCTGGATTTACCACCTCTACACCCAAAGCTGGTTGAGACATAAGGCTGGACACTTCGGGCTGATAGCAATGGTGAGGATCGTTGAGAAAACGCAGACCCTTTGAAGTCATAGTGCATGGTAGCCATTCCATGGGTCCGAACTCTCCAGGTTTAAGGGATTCTTCCTTCAGCTAAAACATGCATGGGGAACCCAGAGTATGGTCCACCGTGTGATTGGGAAACGTTTTCAAATGCATCTCAGGTTTCGTCCCCTGGTACTCGGGTTCACCGCTCTAGACGCTTTACTAACACTCTCCCCACTTGGAGAGTCACTGCCTTTAACCTCCTGTTTGGCACAGTTTGCAATTTCTGCGCAAGATGAACAGGAATAGGGAGAACCAATGAGAGACTAGCTGTAGGTGTCTGCACGGGCAAATGGAACGCTCATTTCCCACCAGGAAGAGGAATTAACCAAAGGCTCAGCGTGCCCTGCCGGAACCAGATTAGGGCCTGAAGCAATACTGTGGTTTTGCGGCCAGCTCCCAAGAAAGCGAGTTGAAGAAAGGAACTCAGGGGCACTGTAATTCACAAACCTGCAGAGTTAAGAATGACAGCTATCGTCCAAAAATGTATTGAAGTAAGTCTTCGTAGAGGACTTGAAAGCGGGGCAGAATTTCAGGAAAACGATTTCAGGGGGTAGACTGGAATTGCACTTAAAGCATAGGAAAAGAGGCAGAATGTCCACAATGATGCACTTGGCCAAAAAGGGTGTATGCGTTTTTTCCTGAATATATTCAGGAAAAAACGCATACGCACTTTTTGGCCAACCAAGCAAGCGTGTAAAGGAAATCTGCACTACAATGAAGTCTCACTGCCCCCCGGTCAAAAGGGCCATCTGAAAAAAGTGTAAAATCCAGAAAGGCAGGACAGGTCATGGAGAACAGGGAGCCTTGTTATGCTGATGGGCGGGATGTAAATTGCCAACAGCCACTCTGGAGAAGTGTATGGTGTTTCCTGAAACACGTAGGAAACAAAGCAACACAGCCTATGGCACTTCCACTTAGGGTCCTATAGCTTAGGGAAATTAAAATCAAAAACACACAGCCACCCCAAAGTTTGGGACGGCTCTGTTTACAAGAACCTCGTCTACGGTACAAGTTAAATATCCGAGAAAGCAAAAAATGGATAAAGAAGTTGTGGTACATATGTACAATGGAATATCACTCAGCAATGAAATCTACGTCATCAGGCCCGTAGAGGCATAATGAGTGGATTCAGGTACGACGATTCTACGAGAAATAATCACACAGAAAAAGAAACATCATAAGATATCACTAATACACGGAATGTAAACTTGGCTACACATGAACTGAATTACAAAACAGAACAGGGTCTCAAATTTAGAAAACCAACTTATGCTTGCTTATGGGGAAAGGTGAGTTGGGGTGCTGCATAAAACCAGAGATTGAAATTAGCACAGATATCGTTCCATAAGCCAAATATATAATAGACAATTCCTACTCCTTGCTCAACCAAATGGACTCAACACCCCATATTCAACGCCTGGGAATATACCTGACAAGTAAGAATCTCAAGACCCATGGATTTATATGTCTCTATAAGGAAATCAGTCGTGTGTACAGCGGCCTAAACGCAGCAGTGAAAATCCGATAAATCCCATTATAAAAATGAATTTCAAAAACAAAACACAATGACAGTGAAATAGAGAGCAATTCTTAATTATTCCTTCAGGGCATGTGATGCAACCTGGATTTACCACCTCTACACCCAAAGCTGGTTGAGACATAAGGCTGGACACTTCGGGCTGATAGCAATGGTGAGGATCGTTGAGAAAACGCAGACCCTTTGAAGTCATAGTGCATGGTAGCCATTCCATGGGTCCGAACTCTCCAGGTTTAAGGGATTCTTCCTTCAGCTAAAACATGCATGGGGAACCCAGAGTATGGTCCACCGTGTGATTGGGAAACGTTTTCAAATGCATCTCAGGTTTCGTCCCCTGGTACTCGGGTTCACCGCTCTAGACGCTTTACTAACACTCTCCCCACTTGGAGAGTCACTGCCTTTAACCTCCTGTTTGGCACAGTTTGCAATTTCTGCGCAAGATGAACAGGAATAGGGAGAACCAATGAGAGACTAGCTGTAGGTGTCTGCACGGGCAAATGGAACGCTCATTTCCCACCAGGAAGAGGAATTAACCAAAGGCTCAGCGTGCCCTGCCGGAACCAGATTAGGGCCTGAAGCAATACTGTGGTTTTGCGGCCAGCTCCCAAGAAAGCGAGTTGAAGAAAGGAACTCAGGGGCACTGTAATTCACAAACCTGCAGAGTTAAGAATGACAGCTATCGTCCAAAAATGTATTGAAGTAAGTCTTCGTAGAGGACTTGAAAGCGGGGCAGAATTTCAGGAAAACGACTTCAGGGGGTAGACTGGAATTGCACTTAAAGCATAGGAAAAGAGGCAGAATGTCCACAATGATGCACTTGGCCAAAAAGGGTGTATGCGTTTTTTCCTGAATATATTCAGGAAAAAACGCATACGCCCTTTTTGGCCAACCAAGCAAGCGTGTAAAGGAAATCTGCACTACAATGAAGTCTCACTGCCCCCCGGTCAAAAGGGCCATCTGAAAAAAGTGTAAAATCCAGAAAGGCAGGACAGGTCATGGAGAACAGGGAGCCTTGTTATGCTGATGGGCGGGATGTAAATTGCCAACAGCCACTCTGGAGAAGTGTATGGTGTTTCCTGAAACACGTAGGAAACAAAGCAACACAGCCTATGGCACTTCCACTTAGGGTCCTATAGCTTAGGGAAATTAAAATCAAAAACACACAGCCACCCCAAAGTTTGGGACGGCTCTGTTTACAAGAACCTCGTCTACAGTACAAGTTAAATATCCGAGAAAGCAAAAAATGGATAAAGAAGTTGTGGTACATATGTACAATGGAATATCACTCAGCAATGAAATCTACGTCATCAGGCCCGTAGAGGCATAATGAGTGGATTCAGGTACGACGATTCTACGAGAAATAATCACACAGAAAAAGAAACATCATAAGATATCACTAATACACGGAATGTAAACTTGGCTACACATGAACTGAATTACAAAACAGAACAGGGTCTCAAATTTAGAAAACCAACTTATGCTTGCTTATGGGGAAAGGTGAGTTGGGGTGCTGCATAAAACCAGAGATTGAAATTAGCACAGATATCGTTCCATAAGCCAAATATATAATAGACAATTCCTACTCCTTGCTCAACCAAATGGACTCAACACCCCATATTCAACGCCTGGGAATATACCTGACAAGTAAGAATCTCAAGACCCATGGATTTATATGTCTCTATAAGGAAATCAGTCGTGTGTACAGCGGCCTAAACGCAGCAGTGAAAATCCGATAAATCCCATTATAAAAATGAATTTCAAAAACAAAACACAATGACAGTGAAATAGAGAGCAATTCTTAATTATTCCTTCAGGGCATGTGATGCAACCTGGATTTACCACCTCTACACCCAAAGCTGGTTGAGACATAAGGCTGGACACTTCGGGCTGATAGCAATGGTGAGGATCGTTGAGAAAACGCAGACCCTTTGAAGTCATAGTGCATGGTAGCCATTCCATGGGTCCGAACTCTCCAGGTTTAAGGGATTCTTCCTTCAGCTAAAACATGCATGGGGAACCCAGAGTATGGTCCACCGTGTGATTGGGAAACGTTTTCAAATGCATCTCAGGTTTCGTCCCCTGGTACTCGGGTTCACCGCTCTAGACGCTTTACTAACACTCTCCCCACTTGGAGAGTCACTGCCTTTAACCTCCTGTTTGGCACAGTTTGCAATTTCTGCGCAAGATGAACAGGAATAGGGAGAACCAATGAGAGACTAGCTGTAGGTGTCTGCACGGGCAAATGGAATGCTCATTTCCCACCAGGAAGAGGAATTAACCAAAGGCTCAGCGTGCCCTGCCGGAACCAGATTAGGGCCTGAAGCAATACTGTGGTTTTGCGGCCAGCTCCCAAGAAAGCGAGTTGAAGAAAGGAACTCAGGGGCACTGTAATTCACAAACCTGCAGAGTTAAGAATGACAGCTATCGTCCAAAAATGTATTGAAGTAAGTCTTCGTAGAGGACTTGAAAGCGGGGCAGAATTTCAGGAAAACGATTTCAGGGGGTAGACTGGAATTGCACTTAAAGCATAGGAAAAGAGGCAGAATGTCCACAATGATGCACTTGGCCAAAAAGGGCGTATGCGTTTTTTCCTGAATATATTCAGGAAAAAACGCATACGCCCTTTTTGGCCAACCAAGCAAGCGTGTAAAGGAAATCTGCACTACAATGAAGTCTCACTGCCCCCCGCTCAAAAGGGCCATCTGAAAAAAGTGTAAAATCCAGAAAGGCAGGACAGGTCATGGAGAACAGGGAGCCTTGTTATGCTGATGGGCGGGATGTAAATTGCCAACAGCCACTCTGGAGAAGTGTATGGTGTTTCCTGAAACACGTAGGAAACAAAGCAACACAGCCTATGGCACTTCCACTTAGGGTCCTATAGCTTAGGGAAATTAAAATCAAAAACACACAGCCACCCCAAAGTTTGGGACGGCTCTGTTTACAAGAACCTCGTCTACGGTACAAGTTAAATATCCGAGAAAGCAAAAAATGGATAAAGAAGTTGTGGTACATATGTACAATGGAATATCACTCAGCAATGAAATCTACGTCATCAGGCCCGTAGAGGCATAATGAGTGGATTCAGGTACGACGATTCTACGAGAAATAATCACACAGAAAAAGAAACATCATAAGATATCACTAATACACGGAATGTAAACTTGGCTACACATGAACTGAATTACAAAACAGAACAGGGTCTCAAATTTAGAAAACCAACTTATGCTTGCTTATGGGGAAAGGTGAGTTGGGGTGCTGCATAAAACCAGAGATTGAAATTAGCACAGATATCGTTCCATAAGCCAAATATATAATAGACAATTCCTACTCCTTGCTCAACCAAATGGACTCAACACCCCATATTCAACGCCTGGGAATATACCTGACAAGTAAGAATCTCAAGACCCATGGATTTATATGTCTCTATAAGGAAATCAGTCGTGTGTACAGCGGCCTAAACGCAGCAGTGAAAATCCGATAAATCCCATTATAAAAATGAATTTCAAAAACAAAACACAATGACAGTGAAATAGAGAGCAATTCTTAATTATTCCTTCAGGGCATGTGATGCAACCTGGATTTACCACCTCTACACCCAAAGCTGGTTGAGACATAAGGCTGGACACTTCGGGCTGATAGCAATGGTGAGGATCGTTGAGAAAACGCAGACCCTTTGAAGTCATAGTGCATGGTAGCCATTCCATGGGTCCGAACTCTCCAGGTTTAAGGGATTCTTCCTTCAGCTAAAACATGCATGGGGAACCCAGAGTATGGTCCACCGTGTGATTGGGAAACGTTTTCAAATGCATCTCAGGTTTCGTCCCCTGGTACTCGGGTTCACCGCTCTAGACGCTTTACTAACACTCTCCCCACTTGGAGAGTCACTGCCTTTAACCTCCTGTTTGGCACAGTTTGCAATTTCTGCGCAAGATGAACAGGAATAGGGAGAACCAATGAGAGACTAGCTGTAGGTGTCTGCACGGGCAAATGGAACGCTCATTTCCCACCAGGAAGAGGAATTAACCAAAGGCTCAGCGTGCCCTGCCGGAACCAGATTAGGGCCTGAAGCAATACTGTGGTTTTGCGGCCAGCTCCCAAGAAAGCGAGTTGAAGAAAGGAACTCAGGGGCACTGTAATTCACAAACCTGCAGAGTTAAGAATGACAGCTATCGTCCAAAAATGTATTGAAGTAAGTCTTCGTAGAGGACTTGAAAGCGGGGCAGAATTTCAGGAAAACGATTTCAGGGGGTAGACTGGAATTGCACTTAAAGCATAGGAAAAGAGGCAGAATGTCCACAATGATGCACTTGGCCAAAAAGGGTGTATGCGTTTTTTCCTGAATATATTCAGGAAAAAACGCATACGCACTTTTTGGCCAACCAAGCAAGCGTGTAAAGGAAATCTGCACTACAATGAAGTCTCACTGCCCCCCGGTCAAAAGGGCCATCTGAAAAAAGTGTAAAATCCAGAAAGGCAGGACAGGTCATGGAGAACAGGGAGCCTTGTTATGCTGATGGGCGGGATGTAAATTGCCAACAGCCACTCTGGAGAAGTGTATGGTGTTTCCTGAAACACGTAGGAAACAAAGCAACACAGCCTATGGCACTTCCACTTAGGGTCCTATAGCTTAGGGAAATTAAAATCAAAAACACACAGCCACCCCAAAGTTTGGGACGGCTCTGTTTACAAGAACCTCGTCTACGGTACAAGTTAAATATCCGAGAAAGCAAAAAATGGATAAAGAAGTTGTGGTACATATGTACAATGGAATATCACTCAGCAATGAAATCTACGTCATCAGGCCCGTAGAGGCATAATGAGTGGATTCAGGTACGACGATTCTACGAGAAATAATCACACAGAAAAAGAAACATCATAAGATATCACTAATACACGGAATGTAAACTTGGCTACACATGAACTGAATTACAAAACAGAACAGGGTCTCAAATTTAGAAAACCAACTTATGCTTGCTTATGGGGAAAGGTGAGTTGGGGTGCTGCATAAAACCAGAGATTGAAATTAGCACAGATATCGTTCCATAAGCCAAATATATAATAGACAATTCCTACTCCTTGCTCAACCAAATGGACTCAACACCCCATATTCAACGCCTGGGAATATACCTGACAAGTAAGAATCTCAAGACCCATGGATTTATATGTCTCTATAAGGAAATCAGTCGTGTGTACAGCGGCCTAAACGCAGCAGTGAAAATCCGATAAATCCCATTATAAAAATGAATTTCAAAAACAAAACACAATGACAGTGAAATAGAGAGCAATTCTTAATTATTCCTTCAGGGCATGTGATGCAACCTGGATTTACCACCTCTACACCCAAAGCTGGTTGAGACATAAGGCTGGACACTTCGGGCTGATAGCAATGGTGAGGATCGTTGAGAAAACGCAGACCCTTTGAAGTCATAGTGCATGGTAGCCATTCCATGGGTCCGAACTCTCCAGGTTTAAGGGATTCTTCCTTCAGCTAAAACATGCATGGGGAACCCAGAGTATGGTCCACCGTGTGATTGGGAAACGTTTTCAAATGCATCTCAGGTTTCGTCCCCTGGTACTCGGGTTCACCGCTCTAGACGCTTTACTAACACTCTCCCCACTTGGAGAGTCACTGCCTTTAACCTCCTGTTTGGCACAGTTTGCAATTTCTGCGCAAGATGAACAGGAATAGGGAGAACCAATGAGAGACTAGCTGTAGGTGTCTGCACGGGCAAATGGAACGCTCATTTCCCACCAGGAAGAGGAATTAACCAAAGGCTCAGCGTGCCCTGCCGGAACCAGATTAGGGCCTGAAGCAATACTGTGGTTTTGCGGCCAGCTCCCAAGAAAGCGAGTTGAAGAAAGGAACTCAGGGGCACTGTAATTCACAAACCTGCAGAGTTAAGAATGACAGCTATCGTCCAAAAATGTATTGAAGTAAGTCTTCGTAGAGGACTTGAAAGCGGGGCAGAATTTCAGGAAAACGATTTCAGGGGGTAGACTGGAATTGCACTTAAAGCATAGGAAAAGAGGCAGAATGTCCACAATGATGCACTTGGCCAAAAAGGGTGTATGCGTTTTTTCCTGAATATATTCAGGAAAAAACGCATACGCACTTTTTGGCCAACCAAGCAAGCGTGTAAAGGAAATCTGCACTACAATGAAGTCTCACTGCCCCCCGGTCAAAAGGGCCATCTGAAAAAAGTGTAAAATCCAGAAAGGCAGGACAGGTCATGGAGAACAGGGAGCCTTGTTATGCTGATGGGCGGGATGTAAATTGCCAACAGCCACTCTGGAGAAGTGTATGGTGTTTCCTGAAACACGTAGGAAACAAAGCAACACAGCCTATGGCACTTCCACTTAGGGTCCTATAGCTTAGGGAAATTAAAATCAAAAACACACAGCCACCCCAAAGTTTGGGACGGCTCTGTTTACAAGAACCTCGTCTACGGTACAAGTTAAATATCCGAGAAAGCAAAAAATGGATAAAGAAGTTGTGGTACATATGTACAATGGAATATCACTCAGCAATGAAATCTACGTCATCAGGCCCGTAGAGGCATAATGAGTGGATTCAGGTACGACGATTCTACGAGAAATAATCACACAGAAAAAGAAACATCATAAGATATCACTAATACACGGAATGTAAACTTGGCTACACATGAACTGAATTACAAAACAGAACAGGGTCTCAAATTTAGAAAACCAACTTATGCTTGCTTATGGGGAAAGGTGAGTTGGGGTGCTGCATAAAACCAGAGATTGAAATTAGCACAGATATCGTTCCATAAGCCAAATATATAATAGACAATTCCTACTCCTTGCTCAACCAAATGGACTCAACACCCCATATTCAACGCCTGGGAATATACCTGACAAGTAAGAATCTCAAGACCCATGGATTTATATGTCTCTATAAGGAAATCAGTCGTGTGTACAGCGGCCTAAACGCAGCAGTGAAAATCCGATAAATCCCATTATAAAAATGAATTTCAAAAACAAAACACAATGACAGTGAAATAGAGAGCAATTCTTAATTATTCCTTCAGGGCATGTGATGCAACCTGGATTTACCACCTCTACACCCAAAGCTGGTTGAGACATAAGGCTGGACACTTCGGGCTGATAGCAATGGTGAGGATCGTTGAGAAAACGCAGACCCTTTGAAGTCATAGTGCATGGTAGCCATTCCATGGGTCCGAACTCTCCAGGTTTAAGGGATTCTTCCTTCAGCTAAAACATGCATGGGGAACCCAGAGTATGGTCCACCGTGTGATTGGGAAACGTTTTCAAATGCATCTCAGGTTTCGTCCCCTGGTACTCGGGTTCACCGCTCTAGACGCTTTACTAACACTCTCCCCACTTGGAGAGTCACTGCCTTTAACCTCCTGTTTGGCACAGTTTGCAATTTCTGCGCAAGATGAACAGGAATAGGGAGAACCAATGAGAGACTAGCTGTAGGTGTCTGCACGGGCAAATGGAACGCTCATTTCCCACCAGGAAGAGGAATTAACCAAAGGCTCAGCGTGCCCTGCCGGAACCAGATTAGGGCCTGAAGCAATACTGTGGTTTTGCGGCCAGCTCCCAAGAAAGCGAGTTGAAGAAAGGAACTCAGGGGCACTGTAATTCACAAACCTGCAGAGTTAAGAATGACAGCTATCGTCCAAAAATGTATTGAAGTAAGTCTTCGTAGAGGACTTGAAAGCGGGGCAGAATTTCAGGAAAACGATTTCAGGGGGTAGACTGGAATTGCACTTAAAGCATAGGAAAAGAGGCAGAATGTCCACAATGATGCACTTGGCCAAAAAGGGCGTATGCGTTTTTTCCTGAATATATTCAGGAAAAAACGCATACGCCCTTTTTGGCCAACCAAGCAAGCGTGTAAAGGAAATCTGCACTACAATGAAGTCTCACTGCCCCCCGCTCAAAAGGGCCATCTGAAAAAAGTGTAAAATCCAGAAAGGCAGGACAGGTCATGGAGAACAGGGAGCCTTGTTATGCTGATGGGCGGGATGTAAATTGCCAACAGCCACTCTGGAGAAGTGTATGGTGTTTCCTGAAACACGTAGGAAACAAAGCAACACAGCCTATGGCACTTCCACTTAGGGTCCTATACCTTAGGGAAATTAAAATCAAAAACACACAGCCACCCCAAAGTTTGGGACGGCTCTGTTTACAAGAACCTCGTCTACGGTACAAGTTAAATATCCGAGAAAGCAAAAAATGGATAAAGAAGTTGTGGTACATATGTACAATGGAATATCACTCAGCAATGAAATCTACGTCATCAGGCCCGTAGAGGCATAATGAGTGGATTCAGGTACGACGATTCTACGAGAAATAATCACACAGAAAAAGAAACATCATAAGATATCACTAATACACGGAATGTAAACTTGGCTACACATGAACTGAATTACAAAACAGAACAGGGTCTCAAATTTAGAAAACCAACTTATGCTTGCTTATGGGGAAAGGTGAGTTGGGGTGCTGCATAAAACCAGAGATTGAAATTAGCACAGATATCGTTCCATAAGCCAAATATATAATAGACAATTCCTACTCCTTGCTCAACCAAATGGACTCAACACCCCATATTCAACGCCTGGGAATATACCTGACAAGTAAGAATCTCAAGACCCATGGATTTATATGTCTCTATAAGGAAATCAGTCATGTGTACAGCGGCCTAAACGCAGCAGTGAAAATCCGATAAATCCCATTATAAAAATGAATTTCAAAAACAAAACACAATGACAGTGAAATAGAGAGCAATTCTTAATTATTCCTTCAGGGCATGTGATGCAACCTGGATTTACCACCTCTACACCCAAAGCTGGTTGAGACATAAGGCTGGACACTTCGGGCTGATAGCAATGGTGAGGATCGTTGAGAAAACGCAGACCCTTTGAAGTCATAGTGCATGGTAGCCATTCCATGGGTCCGAACTCTCCAGGTTTAAGGGATTCTTCCTTCAGCTAAAACATGCATGGGGAACCCAGAGTATGGTCCACCGTGTGATTGGGAAACGTTTTCAAATGCATCTCAGGTTTCGTCCCCTGGTACTCGGGTTCACCGCTCTAGACGCTTTACTAACACTCTCCCCACTTGGAGAGTCACTGCCTTTAACCTCCTGTTTGGCACAGTTTGCAATTTCTGCGCAAGATGAACAGGAATAGGGAGAACCAATGAGAGACTAGCTGTAGGTGTCTGCACGGGCAAATGGAACGCTCATTTCCCACCAGGAAGAGGAATTAACCAAAGGCTCAGCGTGCCCTGCCGGAACCAGATTAGGGCCTGAAGCAATACTGTGGTTTTGCGGCCAGCTCCCAAGAAAGCGAGTTGAAGAAAGGAACTCAGGGGCACTGTAATTCACAAACCTGCAGAGTTAAGAATGACAGCTATCGTCCAAAAATGTATTGAAGTAAGTCTTCGTAGAGGACTTGAAAGCGGGGCAGAATTTCAGGAAAACGATTTCAGGGGGTAGACTGGAATTGCACTTAAAGCATAGGAAAAGAGGCAGAATGTCCACAATGATGCACTTGGCCAAAAAGGGCGTATGCGTTTTTTCCTGAATATATTCAGGAAAAAACGCATACGCCCTTTTTGGCCAACCAAGCAAGCGTGTAAAGGAAATCTGCACTACAATGAAGTCTCACTGCCCCCCGGTCAAAAGGGCCATCTGAAAAAAGTGTAAAATCCAGAAAGGCAGGACAGGTCATGGAGAACAGGGAGCCTTGTTATGCTGATGGGCGGGATGTAAATTGCCAACAGCCACTCTGGAGAAGTGTATGGTGTTTCCTGAAACACGTAGGAAACAAAGCAACACAGCCTATGGCACTTCCACTTAGGGTCCTATACCTTAGGGAAATTAAAATCAAAAACACACAGCCACCCCAAAGTTTGGGACGGCTCTGTTTACAAGAACCTCGTCTACGGTACAAGTTAAATATCCGAGAAAGCAAAAAATGGATAAAGAAGTTGTGGTACATATGTACAATGGAATATCACTCAGCAATGAAATCTACGTCATCAGGCTCGTAGAGGCATAATGAGTGGATTCAGGTACGACGATTCTACGAGAAATAATCACACAGAAAAAGAAACATCATAAGATATCACTAATACACGGAATGTAAACTTGGCTACACATGAACTGAATTACAAAACAGAACAGGGTCTCAAATTTAGAAAACCAACTTATGCTTGCTTATGGGGAAAGGTGAGTTGGGGTGCTGCATAAAACCAGAGATTGAAATTAGCACAGATATCGTTCCATAAGCCAAATATATAATAGACAATTCCTACTCCTTGCTCAACCAAATGGACTCAACACCCCATATTCAACGCCTGGGAATATACCTGACAAGTAAGAATCTCAAGACCCATGGATTTATATGTCTCTATAAGGAAATCAGTCGTGTGTACAGCGGCCTAAACGCAGCAGTGAAAATCCGATAAATCCCATTATAAAAATGAATTTCAAAAACAAAACACAATGACAGTGAAATAGAGAGCAATTCTTAATTATTCCTTCAGGGCATGTGATGCAACCTGGATTTACCACCTCTACACCCAAAGCTGGTTGAGACATAAGGCTGGACACTTCGGGCTGATAGCAATGGTGAGGATCGTTGAGAAAACGCAGACCCTTTGAAGTCATAGTGCATGGTAGCCATTCCATGGGTCCGAACTCTCCAGGTTTAAGGGATTCTTCCTTCAGCTAAAACATGCATGGGGAACCCAGAGTATGGTCCACCGTGTGATTGGGAAACGTTTTCAAATGCATCTCAGGTTTCGTCCCCTGGTACTCGGGTTCACCGCTCTAGACGCTTTACTAACACTCTCCCCACTTGGAGAGTCACTGCCTTTAACCTCCTGTTTGGCACAGTTTGCAATTTCTGCGCAAGATGAACAGGAATAGGGAGAACCAATGAGAGACTAGCTGTAGGTGTCTGCACGGGCAAATGGAACGCTCATTTCCCACCAGGAAGAGGAATTAACCAAAGGCTCAGCGTGCCCTGCCGGAACCAGATTAGGGCCTGAAGCAATACTGTGGTTTTGCGGCCAGCTCCCAAGAAAGCGAGTTGAAGAAAGGAACTCAGGGGCACTGTAATTCACAAACCTGCAGAGTTAAGAATGACAGCTATCGTCCAAAAATGTATTGAAGTAAGTCTTCGTAGAGGACTTGAAAGCGGGGCAGAATTTCAGGAAAACGACTTCAGGGGGTAGACTGGAATTGCACTTAAAGCATAGGAAAAGAGGCAGAATGTCCACAATGATGCACTTGGCCAAAAAGGGCGTATGCGTTTTTTCCTGAATATATTCAGGAAAAAACGCATACGCCCTTTTTGGCCAACCAAGCAAGCGTGTAAAGGAAATCTGCACTACAATGAAGTCTCACTGCCCCCCGGTCAAAAGGGCCATCTGAAAAAAGTGTAAAATCCAGAAAGGCAGGACAGGTCATGGAGAACAGGGAGCCTTGTTATGCTGATGGGCGGGATGTAAATTGCCAACAGCCACTCTGGAGAAGTGTATGGTGTTTCCTGAAACACGTAGGAAACAAAGCAACACAGCCTATGGCACTTCCACTTAGGGTCCTATACCTTAGGGAAATTAAAATCAAAAACACACAGCCACCCCAAAGTTTGGGACGGCTCTGTTTACAAGAACCTCGTCTACGGTACAAGTTAAATATCCGAGAAAGCAAAAAATGGATAAAGAAGTTGTGGTACATATGTACAATGGAATATCACTCAGCAATGAAATCTACGTCATCAGGCTCGTAGAGGCATAATGAGTGGATTCAGGTACGACGATTCTACGAGAAATAATCACACAGAAAAAGAAACATCATAAGATATCACTAATACACGGAATGTAAACTTGGCTACACATGAACTGAATTACAAAACAGAACAGGGTCTCAAATTTAGAAAACCAACTTATGCTTGCTTATGGGGAAAGGTGAGTTGGGGTGCTGCATAAAACCAGAGATTGAAATTAGCACAGATATCGTTCCATAAGCCAAATATATAATAGACAATTCCTACTCCTTGCTCAACCAAATGGACTCAACACCCCATATTCAACGCCTGGGAATATACCTGACAAGTAAGAATCTCAAGACCCATGGATTTATATGTCTCTATAAGGAAATCAGTCGTGTGTACAGCGGCCTAAACGCAGCAGTGAAAATCCGATAAATCCCATTATAAAAATGAATTTCAAAAACAAAACACAATGACAGTGAAATAGAGAGCAATTCTTAATTATTCCTTCAGGGCATGTGATGCAACCTGGATTTACCACCTCTACACCCAAAGCTGGTTGAGACATAAGGCTGGACACTTCGGGCTGATAGCAATGGTGAGGATCGTTGAGAAAACGCAGACCCTTTGAAGTCATAGTGCATGGTAGCCATTCCATGGGTCCGAACTCTCCAGGTTTAAGGGATTCTTCCTTCAGCTAAAACATGCATGGGGAACCCAGAGTATGGTCCACCGTGTGATTGGGAAACGTTTTCAAATGCATCTCAGGTTTCGTCCCCTGGTACTCGGGTTCACCGCTCTAGACGCTTTACTAACACTCTCCCCACTTGGAGAGTCACTGCCTTTAACCTCCTGTTTGGCACAGTTTGCAATTTCTGCGCAAGATGAACAGGAATAGGGAGAACCAATGAGAGACTAGCTGTAGGTGTCTGCACGGGCAAATGGAACGCTCATTTCCCACCAGGAAGAGGAATTAACCAAAGGCTCAGCGTGCCCTGCCGGAACCAGATTAGGGCCTGAAGCAATACTGTGGTTTTGCGGCCAGCTCCCAAGAAAGCGAGTTGAAGAAAGGAACTCAGGGGCACTGTAATTCACAAACCTGCAGAGTTAAGAATGACAGCTATCGTCCAAAAATGTATTGAAGTAAGTCTTCGTAGAGGACTTGAAAGCGGGGCAGAATTTCAGGAAAACGATTTCAGGGGGTAGACTGGAATTGCACTTAAAGCATAGGAAAAGAGGCAGAATGTCCACAATGATGCACTTGGCCAAAAAGGGCGTATGCGTTTTTTCCTGAATATATTCAGGAAAAAACGCATACGCCCTTTTTGGCCAACCAAGCAAGCGTGTAAAGGAAATCTGCACTACAATGAAGTCTCACTGCCCCCCGGTCAAAAGGGCCATCTGAAAAAAGTGTAAAATCCAGAAAGGCAGGACAGGTCATGGAGAACAGGGAGCCTTGTTATGCTGATGGGCGGGATGTAAATTGCCAACAGCCACTCTGGAGAAGTGTATGGTGTTTCCTGAAACACGTAGGAAACAAAGCAACACAGCCTATGGCACTTCCACTTAGGGTCCTATAGCTTAGGGAAATTAAAATCAAAAACACACAGCCACCCCAAAGTTTGGGACGGCTCTGTTTACAAGAACCTCGTCTACGGTACAAGTTAAATATCCGAGAAAGCAAAAAATGGATAAAGAAGTTGTGGTACATATGTACAATGGAATATCACTCAGCAATGAAATCTACGTCATCAGGCCCGTAGAGGCATAATGAGTGGATTCAGGTACGACGATTCTACGAGAAATAATCACACAGAAAAAGAAACATCATAAGATATCACTAATACACGGAATGTAAACTTGGCTACACATGAACTGAATTACAAAACAGAACAGGGTCTCAAATTTAGAAAACCAACTTATGCTTGCTTATGGGGAAAGGTGAGTTGGGGTGCTGCATAAAACCAGAGATTGAAATTAGCACAGATATCGTTCCATAAGCCAAATATATAATAGACAATTCCTACTCCTTGCTCAACCAAATGGACTCAACACCCCATATTCAACGCCTGGGAATATACCTGACAAGTAAGAATCTCAAGACCCATGGATTTATATGTCTCTATAAGGAAATCAGTCGTGTGTACAGCGGCCTAAACGCAGCAGTGAAAATCCGATAAATCCCATTATAAAAATGAATTTCAAAAACAAAACACAATGACAGTGAAATAGAGAGCAATTCTTAATTATTCCTTCAGGGCATGTGATGCAACCTGGATTTACCACCTCTACACCCAAAGCTGGTTGAGACATAAGGCTGGACACTTCGGGCTGATAGCAATGGTGAGGATCGTTGAGAAAACGCAGACCCTTTGAAGTCATAGTGCATGGTAGCCATTCCATGGGTCCGAACTCTCCAGGTTTAAGGGATTCTTCCTTCAGCTAAAACATGCATGGGGAACCCAGAGTATGGTCCACCGTGTGATTGGGAAACGTTTTCAAATGCATCTCAGGTTTCGTCCCCTGGTACTCGGGTTCACCGCTCTAGACGCTTTACTAACACTCTCCCCACTTGGAGAGTCACTGCCTTTAACCTCCTGTTTGGCACAGTTTGCAATTTCTGCGCAAGATGAACAGGAATAGGGAGAACCAATGAGAGACTAGCTGTAGGTGTCTGCACGGGCAAATGGAACGCTCATTTCCCACCAGGAAGAGGAATTAACCAAAGGCTCAGCGTGCCCTGCCGGAACCAGATTAGGGCCTGAAGCAATACTGTGGTTTTGCGGCCAGCTCCCAAGAAAGCGAGTTGAAGAAAGGAACTCAGGGGCACTGTAATTCACAAACCTGCAGAGTTAAGAATGACAGCTATCGTCCAAAAATGTATTGAAGTAAGTCTTCGTAGAGGACTTGAAAGCGGGGCAGAATTTCAGGAAAACGATTTCAGGGGGTAGACTGGAATTGCACTTAAAGCATAGGAAAAGAGGCAGAATGTCCACAATGATGCACTTGGCCAAAAAGGGCGTATGCGTTTTTTCCTGAATATATTCAGGAAAAAACGCATACGCCCTTTTTGGCCAACCAAGCAAGCGTGTAAAGGAAATCTGCACTACAATGAAGTCTCACTGCCCCCCGGTCAAAAGGGCCATCTGAAAAAAGTGTAAAATCCAGAAAGGCAGGACAGGTCATGGAGAACAGGGAGCCTTGTTATGCTGATGGGCGGGATGTAAATTGCCAACAGCCACTCTGGAGAAGTGTATGGTGTTTCCTGAAACACGTAGGAAACAAAGCAACACAGCCTATGGCACTTCCACTTAGGGTCCTATAGCTTAGGGAAATTAAAATCAAAAACACACAGCCACCCCAAAGTTTGGGACGGCTCTGTTTACAAGAACCTCGTCTACGGTACAAGTTAAATATCCGAGAAAGCAAAAAATGGATAAAGAAGTTGTGGTACATATGTACAATGGAATATCACTCAGCAATGAAATCTACGTCATCAGGCCCGTAGAGGCATAATGAGTGGATTCAGGTACGACGATTCTACGAGAAATAATCACACAGAAAAAGAAACATCATAAGATATCACTAATACACGGAATGTAAACTTGGCTACACATGAACTGAATTACAAAACAGAACAGGGTCTCAAATTTAGAAAACCAACTTATGCTTGCTTATGGGGAAAGGTGAGTTGGGGTGCTGCATAAAACCAGAGATTGAAATTAGCACAGATATCGTTCCATAAGCCAAATATATAATAGACAATTCCTACTCCTTGCTCAACCAAATGGACTCAACACCCCATATTCAACGCCTGGGAATATACCTGACAAGTAAGAATCTCAAGACCCATGGATTTATATGTCTCTATAAGGAAATCAGTCGTGTGTACAGCGGCCTAAACGCAGCAGTGAAAATCCGATAAATCCCATTATAAAAATGAATTTCAAAAACAAAACACAATGACAGTGAAATAGAGAGCAATTCTTAATTATTCCTTCAGGGCATGTGATGCAACCTGGATTTACCACCTCTACACCCAAAGCTGGTTGAGACATAAGGCTGGACACTTCGGGCTGATAGCAATGGTGAGGATCGTTGAGAAAACGCAGACCCTTTGAAGTCATAGTGCATGGTAGCCATTCCATGGGTCCGAACTCTCCAGGTTTAAGGGATTCTTCCTTCAGCTAAAACATGCATGGGGAACCCAGAGTATGGTCCACCGTGTGATTGGGAAACGTTTTCAAATGCATCTCAGGTTTCGTCCCCTGGTACTCGGGTTCACCGCTCTAGACGCTTTACTAACACTCTCCCCACTTGGAGAGTCACTGCCTTTAACCTCCTGTTTGGCACAGTTTGCAATTTCTGCGCAAGATGAACAGGAATAGGGAGAACCAATGAGAGACTAGCTGTAGGTGTCTGCACGGGCAAATGGAACGCTCATTTCCCACCAGGAAGAGGAATTAACCAAAGGCTCAGCGTGCCCTGCCGGAACCAGATTAGGGCCTGAAGCAATACTGTGGTTTTGCGGCCAGCTCCCAAGAAAGCGAGTTGAAGAAAGGAACTCAGGGGCACTGTAATTCACAAACCTGCAGAGTTAAGAATGACAGCTATCGTCCAAAAATGTATTGAAGTAAGTCTTCGTAGAGGACTTGAAAGCGGGGCAGAATTTCAGGAAAACGATTTCAGGGGGTAGACTGGAATTGCACTTAAAGCATAGGAAAAGAGGCAGAATGTCCACAATGATGCACTTGGCCAAAAAGGGCGTATGCGTTTTTTCCTGAATATATTCAGGAAAAAACGCATACGCCCTTTTTGGCCAACCAAGCAAGCGTGTAAAGGAAATCTGCACTACAATGAAGTCTCACTGCCCCCCGGTCAAAAGGGCCATCTGAAAAAAGTGTAAAATCCAGAAAGGCAGGACAGGTCATGGAGAACAGGGAGCCTTGTTATGCTGATGGGCGGGATGTAAATTGCCAACAGCCACTCTGGAGAAGTGTATGGTGTTTCCTGAAACACGTAGGAAACAAAGCAACACAGCCTATGGCACTTCCACTTAGGGTCCTATACCTTAGGGAAATTAAAATCAAAAACACACAGCCACCCCAAAGTTTGGGACGGCTCTGTTTACAAGAACCTCGTCTACGGTACAAGTTAAATATCCGAGAAAGCAAAAAATGGATAAAGAAGTTGTGGTACATATGTACAATGGAATATCACTCAGCAATGAAATCTACGTCATCAGGCTCGTAGAGGCATAATGAGTGGATTCAGGTACGACGATTCTACGAGAAATAATCACACAGAAAAAGAAACATCATAAGATATCACTAATACACGGAATGTAAACTTGGCTACACATGAACTGAATTACAAAACAGAACAGGGTCTCAAATTTAGAAAACCAACTTATGCTTGCTTATGGGGAAAGGTGAGTTGGGGTGCTGCATAAAACCAGAGATTGAAATTAGCACAGATATCGTTCCATAAGCCAAATATATAATAGACAATTCCTACTCCTTGCTCAACCAAATGGACTCAACACCCCATATTCAACGCCTGGGAATATACCTGACAAGTAAGAATCTCAAGACCCATGGATTTATATGTCTCTATAAGGAAATCAGTCGTGTGTACAGCGGCCTAAACGCAGCAGTGAAAATCCGATAAATCCCATTATAAAAATGAATTTCAAAAACAAAACACAATGACAGTGAAATAGAGAGCAATTCTTAATTATTCCTTCAGGGCATGTGATGCAACCTGGATTTACCACCTCTACACCCAAAGCTGGTTGAGACATAAGGCTGGACACTTCGGGCTGATAGCAATGGTGAGGATCGTTGAGAAAACGCAGACCCTTTGAAGTCATAGTGCATGGTAGCCATTCCATGGGTCCGAACTCTCCAGGTTTAAGGGATTCTTCCTTCAGCTAAAACATGCATGGGGAACCCAGAGTATGGTCCACCGTGTGATTGGGAAACGTTTTCAAATGCATCTCAGGTTTCGTCCCCTGGTACTCGGGTTCACCGCTCTAGACGCTTTACTAACACTCTCCCCACTTGGAGAGTCACTGCCTTTAACCTCCTGTTTGGCACAGTTTGCAATTTCTGCGCAAGATGAACAGGAATAGGGAGAACCAATGAGAGACTAGCTGTAGGTGTCTGCACGGGCAAATGGAACGCTCATTTCCCACCAGGAAGAGGAATTAACCAAAGGCTCAGCGTGCCCTGCCGGAACCAGATTAGGGCCTGAAGCAATACTGTGGTTTTGCGGCCAGCTCCCAAGAAAGCGAGTTGAAGAAAGGAACTCAGGGGCACTGTAATTCACAAACCTGCAGAGTTAAGAATGACAGCTATCGTCCAAAAATGTATTGAAGTAAGTCTTCGTAGAGGACTTGAAAGCGGGGCAGAATTTCAGGAAAACGATTTCAGGGGGTAGACTGGAATTGCACTTAAAGCATAGGAAAAGAGGCAGAATGTCCACAATGATGCACTTGGCCAAAAAGGGCGTATGCGTTTTTTCCTGAATATATTCAGGAAAAAACGCATACGCCCTTTTTGGCCAACCAAGCAAGCGTGTAAAGGAAATCTGCACTACAATGAAGTCTCACTGCCCCCCGGTCAAAAGGGCCATCTGAAAAAAGTGTAAAATCCAGAAAGGCAGGACAGGTCATGGAGAACAGGGAGCCTTGTTATGCTGATGGGCGGGATGTAAATTGCCAACAGCCACTCTGGAGAAGTGTATGGTGTTTCCTGAAACACGTAGGAAACAAAGCAACACAGCCTATGGCACTTCCACTTAGGGTCCTATAGCTTAGGGAAATTAAAATCAAAAACACACAGCCACCCCAAAGTTTGGGACGGCTCTGTTTACAAGAACCTCGTCTACGGTACAAGTTAAATATCCGAGAAAGCAAAAAATGGATAAAGAAGTTGTGGTACATATGTACAATGGAATATCACTCAGCAATGAAATCTACGTCATCAGGCCCGTAGAGGCATAATGAGTGGATTCAGGTACGACGATTCTACGAGAAATAATCACACAGAAAAAGAAACATCATAAGATATCACTAATACACGGAATGTAAACTTGGCTACACATGAACTGAATTACAAAACAGAACAGGGTCTCAAATTTAGAAAACCAACTTATGCTTGCTTATGGGGAAAGGTGAGTTGGGGTGCTGCATAAAACCAGAGATTGAAATTAGCACAGATATCGTTCCATAAGCCAAATATATAATAGACAATTCCTACTCCTTGCTCAACCAAATGGACTCAACACCCCATATTCAACGCCTGGGAATATACCTGACAAGTAAGAATCTCAAGACCCATGGATTTATATGTCTCTATAAGGAAATCAGTCGTGTGTACAGCGGCCTAAACGCAGCAGTGAAAATCCGATAAATCCCATTATAAAAATGAATTTCAAAAACAAAACACAATGACAGTGAAATAGAGAGCAATTCTTAATTATTCCTTCAGGGCATGTGATGCAACCTGGATTTACCACCTCTACACCCAAAGCTGGTTGAGACATAAGGCTGGACACTTCGGGCTGATAGCAATGGTGAGGATCGTTGAGAAAACGCAGACCCTTTGAAGTCATAGTGCATGGTAGCCATTCCATGGGTCCGAACTCTCCAGGTTTAAGGGATTCTTCCTTCAGCTAAAACATGCATGGGGAACCCAGAGTATGGTCCACCGTGTGATTGGGAAACGTTTTCAAATGCATCTCAGGTTTCGTCCCCTGGTACTCGGGTTCACCGCTCTAGACGCTTTACTAACACTCTCCCCACTTGGAGAGTCACTGCCTTTAACCTCCTGTTTGGCACAGTTTGCAATTTCTGCGCAAGATGAACAGGAATAGGGAGAACCAATGAGAGACTAGCTGTAGGTGTCTGCACGGGCAAATGGAACGCTCATTTCCCACCAGGAAGAGGAATTAACCAAAGGCTCAGCGTGCCCTGCCGGAACCAGATTAGGGCCTGAAGCAATACTGTGGTTTTGCGGCCAGCTCCCAAGAAAGCGAGTTGAAGAAAGGAACTCAGGGGCACTGTAATTCACAAACCTGCAGAGTTAAGAATGACAGCTATCGTCCAAAAATGTATTGAAGTAAGTCTTCGTAGAGGACTTGAAAGCGGGGCAGAATTTCAGGAAAACGATTTCAGGGGGTAGACTGGAATTGCACTTAAAGCATAGGAAAAGAGGCAGAATGTCCACAATGATGCACTTGGCCAAAAAGGGCGTATGCGTTTTTTCCTGAATATATTCAGGAAAAAACGCATACGCCCTTTTTGGCCAACCAAGCAAGCGTGTAAAGGAAATCTGCACTACAATGAAGTCTCACTGCCCCCCGGTCAAAAGGGCCATCTGAAAAAAGTGTAAAATCCAGAAAGGCAGGACAGGTCATGGAGAACAGGGAGCCTTGTTATGCTGATGGGCGGGATGTAAATTGCCAACAGCCACTCTGGAGAAGTGTATGGTGTTTCCTGAAACACGTAGGAAACAAAGCAACACAGCCTATGGCACTTCCACTTAGGGTCCTATACCTTAGGGAAATTAAAATCAAAAACACACAGCCACCCCAAAGTTTGGGACGGCTCTGTTTACAAGAACCTCGTCTACGGTACAAGTTAAATATCCGAGAAAGCAAAAAATGGATAAAGAAGTTGTGGTACATATGTACAATGGAATATCACTCAGCAATGAAATCTACGTCATCAGGCTCGTAGAGGCATAATGAGTGGATTCAGGTACGACGATTCTACGAGAAATAATCACACAGAAAAAGAAACATCATAAGATATCACTAATACACGGAATGTAAACTTGGCTACACATGAACTGAATTACAAAACAGAACAGGGTCTCAAATTTAGAAAACCAACTTATGCTTGCTTATGGGGAAAGGTGAGTTGGGGTGCTGCATAAAACCAGAGATTGAAATTAGCACAGATATCGTTCCATAAGCCAAATATATAATAGACAATTCCTACTCCTTGCTCAACCAAATGGACTCAACACCCCATATTCAACGCCTGGGAATATACCTGACAAGTAAGAATCTCAAGACCCATGGATTTATATGTCTCTATAAGGAAATCAGTCGTGTGTACAGCGGCCTAAACGCAGCAGTGAAAATCCGATAAATCCCATTATAAAAATGAATTTCAAAAACAAAACACAATGACAGTGAAATAGAGAGCAATTCTTAATTATTCCTTCAGGGCATGTGATGCAACCTGGATTTACCACCTCTACACCCAAAGCTGGTTGAGACATAAGGCTGGACACTTCGGGCTGATAGCAATGGTGAGGATCGTTGAGAAAACGCAGACCCTTTGAAGTCATAGTGCATGGTAGCCATTCCATGGGTCCGAACTCTCCAGGTTTAAGGGATTCTTCCTTCAGCTAAAACATGCATGGGGAACCCAGAGTATGGTCCACCGTGTGATTGGGAAACGTTTTCAAATGCATCTCAGGTTTCGTCCCCTGGTACTCGGGTTCACCGCTCTAGACGCTTTACTAACACTCTCCCCACTTGGAGAGTCACTGCCTTTAACCTCCTGTTTGGCACAGTTTGCAATTTCTGCGCAAGATGAACAGGAATAGGGAGAACCAATGAGAGACTAGCTGTAGGTGTCTGCACGGGCAAATGGAACGCTCATTTCCCACCAGGAAGAGGAATTAACCAAAGGCTCAGCGTGCCCTGCCGGAACCAGATTAGGGCCTGAAGCAATACTGTGGTTTTGCGGCCAGCTCCCAAGAAAGCGAGTTGAAGAAAGGAACTCAGGGGCACTGTAATTCACAAACCTGCAGAGTTAAGAATGACAGCTATCGTCCAAAAATGTATTGAAGTAAGTCTTCGTAGAGGACTTGAAAGCGGGGCAGAATTTCAGGAAAACGATTTCAGGGGGTAGACTGGAATTGCACTTAAAGCATAGGAAAAGAGGCAGAATGTCCACAATGATGCACTTGGCCAAAAAGGGCGTATGCGTTTTTTCCTGAATATATTCAGGAAAAAACGCATACGCCCTTTTTGGCCAACCAAGCAAGCGTGTAAAGGAAATCTGCACTACAATGAAGTCTCACTGCCCCCCGGTCAAAAGGGCCATCTGAAAAAAGTGTAAAATCCAGAAAGGCAGGACAGGTCATGGAGAACAGGGAGCCTTGTTATGCTGATGGGCGGGATGTAAATTGCCAACAGCCACTCTGGAGAAGTGTATGGTGTTTCCTGAAACACGTAGGAAACAAAGCAACACAGCCTATGGCACTTCCACTTAGGGTCCTATAGCTTAGGGAAATTAAAATCAAAAACACACAGCCACCCCAAAGTTTGGGACGGCTCTGTTTACAAGAACCTCGTCTACGGTACAAGTTAAATATCCGAGAAAGCAAAAAATGGATAAAGAAGTTGTGGTACATATGTACAATGGAATATCACTCAGCAATGAAATCTACGTCATCAGGCCCGTAGAGGCATAATGAGTGGATTCAGGTACGACGATTCTACGAGAAATAATCACACAGAAAAAGAAACATCATAAGATATCACTAATACACGGAATGTAAACTTGGCTACACATGAACTGAATTACAAAACAGAACAGGGTCTCAAATTTAGAAAACCAACTTATGCTTGCTTATGGGGAAAGGTGAGTTGGGGTGCTGCATAAAACCAGAGATTGAAATTAGCACAGATATCGTTCCATAAGCCAAATATATAATAGACAATTCCTACTCCTTGCTCAACCAAATGGACTCAACACCCCATATTCAACGCCTGGGAATATACCTGACAAGTAAGAATCTCAAGACCCATGGATTTATATGTCTCTATAAGGAAATCAGTCGTGTGTACAGCGGCCTAAACGCAGCAGTGAAAATCCGATAAATCCCATTATAAAAATGAATTTCAAAAACAAAACACAATGACAGTGAAATAGAGAGCAATTCTTAATTATTCCTTCAGGGCATGTGATGCAACCTGGATTTACCACCTCTACACCCAAAGCTGGTTGAGACATAAGGCTGGACACTTCGGGCTGATAGCAATGGTGAGGATCGTTGAGAAAACGCAGACCCTTTGAAGTCATAGTGCATGGTAGCCATTCCATGGGTCCGAACTCTCCAGGTTTAAGGGATTCTTCCTTCAGCTAAAACATGCATGGGGAACCCAGAGTATGGTCCACCGTGTGATTGGGAAACGTTTTCAAATGCATCTCAGGTTTCG
This sequence comes from Delphinapterus leucas, assembly GCF_059928025.1. Classification (NCBI taxonomy): domain Eukaryota; kingdom Metazoa; phylum Chordata; class Mammalia; order Artiodactyla; family Monodontidae; genus Delphinapterus; species Delphinapterus leucas. Next base: position 1,126,296 of record NW_028322244.1, read on the forward strand.
TCCCCTGGTACTCGGGTTCACCGCTCTAGACGCTTTACTAACACTCTCCCCACTTGGAGAGTCACTGCCTTTAACCTCCTGTTTGGCACAGTTTGCAATTTCTGCGCAAGATGAACAGGAATAGGGAGAACCAATGAGAGACTAGCTGTAGGTGTCTGCACGGGCAAATGGAACGCTCATTTCCCACCAGGAAGAGGAATTAACCAAAGGCTCAGCGTGCCCTGCCGGAACCAGATTAGGGCCTGAAGCAATACTGTGGTTTTGCGGCCAGCTCCCAAGAAAGCGAGTTGAAGAAAGGAACTCAGGGGCACTGTAATTCACAAACCTGCAGAGTTAAGAATGACAGCTATCGTCCAAAAATGTATTGAAGTAAGTCTTCGTAGAGGACTTGAAAGCGGGGCAGAATTTCAGGAAAACGATTTCAGGGGGTAGACTGGAATTGCACTTAAAGCATAGGAAAAGAGGCAGAATGTCCACAATGATGCACTTGGCCAAAAAGGGCGTATGCGTTTTTTCCTGAATATATTCAGGAAAAAACGCATACGCCCTTTTTGGCCAACCAAGCAAGCGTGTAAAGGAAATCTGCACTACAATGAAGTCTCACTGCCCCCCGGTCAAAAGGGCCATCTGAAAAAAGTGTAAAATCCAGAAAGGCAGGACAGGTCATGGAGAACAGGGAGCCTTGTTATGCTGATGGGCGGGATGTAAATTGCCAACAGCCACTCTGGAGAAGTGTATGGTGTTTCCTGAAACACGTAGGAAACAAAGCAACACAGCCTATGGCACTTCCACTTAGGGTCCTATAGCTTAGGGAAATTAAAATCAAAAACACACAGCCACCCCAAAGTTTGGGACGGCTCTGTTTACAAGAACCTCGTCTACGGTACAAGTTAAATATCCGAGAAAGCAAAAAATGGATAAAGAAGTTGTGGTACATATGTACAATGGAATATCACTCAGCAATGAAATCTACGTCATCAGGCCCGTAGAGGCATAATGAGTGGATTCAGGTACGACGATTCTACGAGAAATAATCACACAGAAAAAGAAACATCATAAGATATCACTAATACACGGAATGTAAACTTGGCTACACATGAACTGAATTACAAAACAGAACAGGGTCTCAAATTTAGAAAACCAACTTATGCTTGCTTATGGGGAAAGGTGAGTTGGGGTGCTGCATAAAACCAGAGATTGAAATTAGCACAGATATCGTTCCATAAGCCAAATATATAATAGACAATTCCTACTCCTTGCTCAACCAAATGGACTCAACACCCCATATTCAACGCCTGGGAATATACCTGACAAGTAAGAATCTCAAGACCCATGGATTTATATGTCTCTATAAGGAAATCAGTCGTGTGTACAGCGGCCTAAACGCAGCAGTGAAAATCCGATAAATCCCATTATAAAAATGAATTTCAAAAACAAAACACAATGACAGTGAAATAGAGAGCAATTCTTAATTATTCCTTCAGGGCATGTGATGCAACCTGGATTTACCACCTCTACACCCAAAGCTGGTTGAGACATAAGGCTGGACACTTCGGGCTGATAGCAATGGTGAGGATCGTTGAGAAAACGCAGACCCTTTGAAGTCATAGTGCATGGTAGCCATTCCATGGGTCCGAACTCTCCAGGTTTAAGGGATTCTTCCTTCAGCTAAAACATGCATGGGGAACCCAGAGTATGGTCCACCGTGTGATTGGGAAACGTTTTCAAATGCATCTCAGGTTTCGTCCCCTGGTACTCGGGTTCACCGCTCTAGACGCTTTACTAACACTCTCCCCACTTGGAGAGTCACTGCCTTTAACCTCCTGTTTGGCACAGTTTGCAATTTCTGCGCAAGATGAACAGGAATAGGGAGAACCAATGAGAGACTAGCTGTAGGTGTCTGCACGGGCAAATGGAACGCTCATTTCCCACCAGGAAGAGGAATTAACCAAAGGCTCAGCGTGCCCTGCCGGAACCAGATTAGGGCCTGAAGCAATACTGTGGTTTTGCGGCCAGCTCCCAAGAAAGCGAGTTGAAGAAAGGAACTCAGGGGCACTGTAATTCACAAACCTGCAGAGTTAAGAATGACAGCTATCGTCCAAAAATGTATTGAAGTAAGTCTTCGTAGAGGACTTGAAAGCGGGGCAGAATTTCAGGAAAACGATTTCAGGGGGTAGACTGGAATTGCACTTAAAGCATAGGAAAAGAGGCAGAATGTCCACAATGATGCACTTGGCCAAAAAGGGCGTATGCGTTTTTTCCTGAATATATTCAGGAAAAAACGCATACGCCCTTTTTGGCCAACCAAGCAAGCGTGTAAAGGAAATCTGCACTACAATGAAGTCTCACTGCCCCCCGGTCAAAAGGGCCATCTGAAAAAAGTGTAAAATCCAGAAAGGCAGGACAGGTCATGGAGAACAGGGAGCCTTGTTATGCTGATGGGCGGGATGTAAATTGCCAACAGCCACTCTGGAGAAGTGTATGGTGTTTCCTGAAACACGTAGGAAACAAAGCAACACAGCCTATGGCACTTCCACTTAGGGTCCTATAGCTTAGGGAAATTAAAATCAAAAACACACAGCCACCCCAAAGTTTGGGACGGCTCTGTTTACAAGAACCTCGTCTACGGTACAAGTTAAATATCCGAGAAAGCAAAAAATGGATAAAGAAGTTGTGGTACATATGTACAATGGAATATCACTCAGCAATGAAATCTACGTCATCAGGCCCGTAGAGGCATAATGAGTGGATTCAGGTACGACGATTCTACGAGAAATAATCACACAGAAAAAGAAACATCATAAGATATCACTAATACACGGAATGTAAACTTGGCTACACATGAACTGAATTACAAAACAGAACAGGGTCTCAAATTTAGAAAACCAACTTATGCTTGCTTATGGGGAAAGGTGAGTTGGGGTGCTGCATAAAACCAGAGATTGAAATTAGCACAGATATCGTTCCATAAGCCAAATATATAATAGACAATTCCTACTCCTTGCTCAACCAAATGGACTCAACACCCCATATTCAACGCCTGGGAATATACCTGACAAGTAAGAATCTCAAGACCCATGGATTTATATGTCTCTATAAGGAAATCAGTCGTGTGTACAGCGGCCTAAACGCAGCAGTGAAAATCCGATAAATCCCATTATAAAAATGAATTTCAAAAACAAAACACAATGACAGTGAAATAGAGAGCAATTCTTAATTATTCCTTCAGGGCATGTGATGCAACCTGGATTTACCACCTCTACACCCAAAGCTGGTTGAGACATAAGGCTGGACACTTCGGGCTGATAGCAATGGTGAGGATCGTTGAGAAAACGCAGACCCTTTGAAGTCATAGTGCATGGTAGCCATTCCATGGGTCCGAACTCTCCAGGTTTAAGGGATTCTTCCTTCAGCTAAAACATGCATGGGGAACCCAGAGTATGGTCCACCGTGTGATTGGGAAACGTTTTCAAATGCATCTCAGGTTTCGTCCCCTGGTACTCGGGTTCACCGCTCTAGACGCTTTACTAACACTCTCCCCACTTGGAGAGTCACTGCCTTTAACCTCCTGTTTGGCACAGTTTGCAATTTCTGCGCAAGATGAACAGGAATAGGGAGAACCAATGAGAGACTAGCTGTAGGTGTCTGCACGGGCAAATGGAACGCTCATTTCCCACCAGGAAGAGGAATTAACCAAAGGCTCAGCGTGCCCTGCCGGAACCAGATTAGGGCCTGAAGCAATACTGTGGTTTTGCGGCCAGCTCCCAAGAAAGCGAGTTGAAGAAAGGAACTCAGGGGCACTGTAATTCACAAACCTGCAGAGTTAAGAATGACAGCTATCGTCCAAAAATGTATTGAAGTAAGTCTTCGTAGAGGACTTGAAAGCGGGGCAGAATTTCAGGAAAACGATTTCAGGGGGTAGACTGGAATTGCACTTAAAGCATAGGAAAAGAGGCAGAATGTCCACAATGATGCACTTGGCCAAAAAGGGCGTATGCGTTTTTTCCTGAATATATTCAGGAAAAAACGCATACGCCCTTTTTGGCCAACCAAGCAAGCGTGTAAAGGAAATCTGCACTACAATGAAGTCTCACTGCCCCCCGGTCAAAAGGGCCATCTGAAAAAAGTGTAAAATCCAGAAAGGCAGGACAGGTCATGGAGAACAGGGAGCCTTGTTATGCTGATGGGCGGGATGTAAATTGCCAACAGCCACTCTGGAGAAGTGTATGGTGTTTCCTGAAACACGTAGGAAACAAAGCAACACAGCCTATGGCACTTCCACTTAGGGTCCTATACCTTAGGGAAATTAAAATCAAAAACACACAGCCACCCCAAAGTTTGGGACGGCTCTGTTTACAAGAACCTCGTCTACGGTACAAGTTAAATATCCGAGAAAGCAAAAAATGGATAAAGAAGTTGTGGTACATATGTACAATGGAATATCACTCAGCAATGAAATCTACGTCATCAGGCCCGTAGAGGCATAATGAGTGGATTCAGGTACGACGATTCTACGAGAAATAATCACACAGAAAAAGAAACATCATAAGATATCACTAATACACGGAATGTAAACTTGGCTACACATGAACTGAATTACAAAACAGAACAGGGTCTCAAATTTAGAAAACCAACTTATGCTTGCTTATGGGGAAAGGTGAGTTGGGGTGCTGCATAAAACCAGAGATTGAAATTAGCACAGATATCGTTCCATAAGCCAAATATATAATAGACAATTCCTACTCCTTGCTCAACCAAATGGACTCAACACCCCATATTCAACGCCTGGGAATATACCTGACAAGTAAGAATCTCAAGACCCATGGATTTATATGTCTCTATAAGGAAATCAGTCGTGTGTACAGCGGCCTAAACGCAGCAGTGAAAATCCGATAAATCCCATTATAAAAATGAATTTCAAAAACAAAACACAATGACAGTGAAATAGAGAGCAATTCTTAATTATTCCTTCAGGGCATGTGATGCAACCTGGATTTACCACCTCTACACCCAAAGCTGGTTGAGACATAAGGCTGGACACTTCGGGCTGATAGCAATGGTGAGGATCGTTGAGAAAACGCAGACCCTTTGAAGTCATAGTGCATGGTAGCCATTCCATGGGTCCGAACTCTCCAGGTTTAAGGGATTCTTCCTTCAGCTAAAACATGCATGGGGAACCCAGAGTATGGTCCACCGTGTGATTGGGAAACGTTTTCAAATGCATCTCAGGTTTCGTCCCCTGGTACTCGGGTTCACCGCTCTAGACGCTTTACTAACACTCTCCCCACTTGGAGAGTCACTGCCTTTAACCTCCTGTTTGGCACAGTTTGCAATTTCTGCGCAAGATGAACAGGAATAGGGAGAACCAATGAGAGACTAGCTGTAGGTGTCTGCACGGGCAAATGGAACGCTCATTTCCCACCAGGAAGAGGAATTAACCAAAGGCTCAGTGTGCCCTGCCGGAACCAGATTAGGGCCTGAAGCAATCCTGCGGGTTTTGCGGCCAGCTCCCAAGAAAGCGAGTTGAAGAAAGGAACTCAGGGGCACTGTAATTCACAAACCTGCAGAGTTAAGAATGACAGCTATCGTCCAAAAATGTATTGAAGTAAGTCTTCGTAGAGGACTTGAAAGCGGGGCAGAATTTCAGGAAAACGATTTCAGGGGGTAGACTGGAATTGCACTTAAAGCATAGGAAAAGAGGCAGAATGTCCACAATGATGCACTTGGCCAAAAAGGGCGTATGCGTTTTTTCCTGAATATATTCAGGAAAAAACGCATACGCCCTTTTTGGCCAACCAAGCAAGCGTGTAAAGGAAATCTGCACTACAATGAAGTCTCACTGCCCCCCGGTCAAAAGGGCCATCTGAAAAAAGTGTAAAATCCAGAAAGGCAGGACAGGTCATGGAGAACAGGGAGCCTTGTTATGCTGATGGGCGGGATGTAAATTGCCAACAGCCACTCTGGAGAAGTGTATGGTGTTTCCTGAAACACGTAGGAAACAAAGCAACACAGCCTATGGCACTTCCACTTAGGGTCCTATACCTTAGGGAAATTAAAATCAAAAACACACAGCCACCCCAAAGTTTGGGACGGCTCTGTTTACAAGAACCTCGTCTACGGTACAAGTTAAATATCCGAGAAAGCAAAAAATGGATAAAGAAGTTGTGGTACATATGTACAATGGAATATCACTCAGCAATGAAATCTACGTCATCAGGCCCGTAGAGGCATAATGAGTGGATTCAGGTACGACGATTCTACGAGAAATAATCACACAGAAAAAGAAACATCATAAGATATCACTAATACACGGAATGTAAACTTGGCTACACATGAACTGAATTACAAAACAGAACAGGGTCTCAAATTTAGAAAACCAACTTATGCTTGCTTATGGGGAAAGGTGAGTTGGGGTGCTGCATAAAACCAGAGATTGAAATTAGCACAGATATCGTTCCATAAGCCAAATATATAATAGACAATTCCTACTCCTTGCTCAACCAAATGGACTCAACACCCCATATTCAACGCCTGGGAATATACCTGACAAGTAAGAATCTCAAGACCCATGGATTTATATGTCTCTATAAGGAAATCAGTCGTGTGTACAGCGGCCTAAACGCAGCAGTGAAAATCCGATAAATCCCATTATAAAAATGAATTTCAAAAACAAAACACAATGACAGTGAAATAGAGAGCAATTCTTAATTATTCCTTCAGGGCATGTGATGCAACCTGGATTTACCACCTCTACACCCAAAGCTGGTTGAGACATAAGGCTGGACACTTCGGGCTGATAGCAATGGTGAGGATCGTTGAGAAAACGCAGACCCTTTGAAGTCATAGTGCATGGTAGCCATTCCATGGGTCCGAACTCTCCAGGTTTAAGGGATTCTTCCTTCAGCTAAAACATGCATGGGGAACCCAGAGTATGGTCCACCGTGTGATTGGGAAACGTTTTCAAATGCATCTCAGGTTTCGTCCCCTGGTACTCGGGTTCACCGCTCTAGACGCTTTACTAACACTCTCCCCACTTGGAGAGTCACTGCCTTTAACCTCCTGTTTGGCACAGTTTGCAATTTCTGCGCAAGATGAACAGGAATAGGGAGAACCAATGAGAGACTAGCTGTAGGTGTCTGCACGGGCAAATGGAACGCTCATTTCCCACCAGGAAGAGGAATTAACCAAAGGCTCAGCGTGCCCTGCCGGAACCAGATTAGGGCCTGAAGCAATACTGTGGTTTTGCGGCCAGCTCCCAAGAAAGCGAGTTGAAGAAAGGAACTCAGGGGCACTGTAATTCACAAACCTGCAGAGTTAAGAATGACAGCTATCGTCCAAAAATGTATTGAAGTAAGTCTTCGTAGAGGACTTGAAAGCGGGGCAGAATTTCAGGAAAACGATTTCAGGGGGTAGACTGGAATTGCACTTAAAGCATAGGAAAAGAGGCAGAATGTCCACAATGATGCACTTGGCCAAAAAGGGCGTATGCGTTTTTTCCTGAATATATTCAGGAAAAAACGCATACGCCCTTTTTGGCCAACCAAGCAAGCGTGTAAAGGAAATCTGCACTACAATGAAGTCTCACTGCCCCCCGGTCAAAAGGGCCATCTGAAAAAAGTGTAAAATCCAGAAAGGCAGGACAGGTCATGGAGAACAGGGAGCCTTGTTATGCTGATGGGCGGGATGTAAATTGCCAACAGCCACTCTGGAGAAGTGTATGGTGTTTCCTGAAACATGTAGGAAACAAAGCAACACAGCCTATGGCACTTCCACTTAGGGTCCTATACCTTAGGGAAATTAAAATGAAAAACACACAGCCACCCCAAAGTTTGGGACGGCTCTGTTTACAAGAACCTCGTCTACGGTACAAGTTAAATATCCGAGAAAGCAAAAAATGGATAAAGAAGTTGTGGTACATATGTACAATGGAATATCACTCAGCAATGAAATCTACGTCATCAGGCCCGTAGAGGCATAATGAGTGGATTCAGGTACGACGATTCTACGAGAAATAATCACACAGAAAAAGAAACATCATAAGATATCACTAATACACGGAATGTAAACTTGGCTACACATGAACTGAATTACAAAACAGAACAGGGTCTCAAATTTAGAAAACCAACTTATGCTTGCTTATGGGGAAAGGTGAGTTGGGGTGCTGCATAAAACCAGAGATTGAAATTAGCACAGATATCGTTCCATAAGCCAAATATATAATAGACAATTCCTACTCCTTGCTCAACCAAATGGACTCAACACCCCATATTCAACGCCTGGGAATATACCTGACAAGTAAGAATCTCAAGACCCATGGATTTATATGTCTCTATAAGGAAATCAGTCGTGTGTACAGCGGCCTAAACGCAGCAGTGAAAATCCGATAAATCCCATTATAAAAATGAATTTCAAAAACAAAACACAATGACAGTGAAATAGAGAGCAATTCTTAATTATTCCTTCAGGGCATGTGATGCAACCTGGATTTACCACCTCTACACCCAAAGCTGGTTGAGACATAAGGCTGGACACTTCGGGCTGATAGCAATGGTGAGGATCGTTGAGAAAACGCAGACCCTTTGAAGTCATAGTGCATGGTAGCCATTCCATGGGTCCGAACTCTCCAGGTTTAAGGGATTCTTCCTTCAGCTAAAACATGCATGGGGAACCCAGAGTATGGTCCACCGTGTGATTGGGAAACGTTTTCAAATGCATCTCAGGTTTCGTCCCCTGGTACTCGGGTTCACCGCTCTAGACGCTTTACTAACACTCTCCCCACTTGGAGAGTCACTGCCTTTAACCTCCTGTTTGGCACAGTTTGCAATTTCTGCGCAAGATGAACAGGAATAGGGAGAACCACTGAGAGACTAGCTGTAGGTGTCTGCACGGGCAAATGGAACGCTCATTTCCCACCAGGAAGAGGAATTAACCAAAGGCTCAGCGTGCCCTGCCGGAACCAGATTAGGGCCTGAAGCAATACTGTGGTTTTGCGGCCAGCTCCCAAGAAAGCGAGTTGAAGAAAGGAACTCAGGGGCACTGTAATTCACAAACCTGCAGAGTTAAGAATGACAGCTATCGTCCAAAAATGTATTGAAGTAAGTCTTCGAAGAGGACTTGAAAGCTGGGCAGAATTTCAGGAAAACGATTTCAGGGGGTAGACTGGAATTGCACTTAAAGCATAGGAAAAGAGGCAGAATGTCGACAATGATGCACTTGGCCAAAAAGGGCGTATGCGTTTTTTCCTGATTATATTCATGAAAAAACGCATACGCCCTTTTTGACCAACCAAGGAAGCGTGTAAAGGAAATCTGCACTACAATGAAGTCTCATTGCCCCCCGTTCCAAAAGGCCATCTGAAACAGGTGTAAAATTCAGAAAGGCAGGACAGGTCATGGAGAACAGGGAGCCTTGTTATGCTGATGGGTGGGATGTAAATTGCCAACAGCCACTCTGGAGAAGTGTATGGTGTTTCCTGAAACACGTAGGAAACACAGCCTATGGCACTTCCACTTAGGGTCCTATAGCTTAGGGAAATTAAAATCAAAAACACACAACCACCCCAAAGTTTGGGACGGCTCTGTTTACAAGAACCTCGTCTACGGTACAAGTTAAATATCCGAGAAAGCAAAAAATGGATAAAGCACGTGTGGTACATACGTACAATGGAATATCACTCAGCAATGAGATCTACGTCATCAGGCCCGTAGCGGCATAATGAGTGCATTCAGGTACGACGATTCTACGAGAAATAAGTCACACAGAAAGAGAAACATCATAAGATATCACTAATACAGAGAACGTAAACTTGTCTACACATGAACTGAATTACAAAACAGCACAGGGTCTCAAATTTAGAAAACCAACTTAGGCTTGCTTATGGGGAAAGGTGAGTTGGGGTGCTGCATAAAACCAGAGATTGAAATTAGCACAGATACCTTTCCATAAGCCAAATATATAATAAACAAGACCTACTCCTTGCTCAACGAAATGGACTCAACACCCCATATTCAACGCCGGGGAATATACCTGACAAGTAAGAATCTTAAGACCCATGGATTTATATGTCTCCATAAGGAAATCAAGCGTGTGTACAGCGGCCTAAACACAGCAGTGAAAATCCAATAAATCCCATTATCAAAATAAATTTCACAAACAAAACACAATGACAGTGAAATAGAGAGCAATTCTTAAATAATTCATTCAGGGCTTGTGATGCAACCTGGATTTACCACATCTACACCCAGAGCTGGGTGAGACATAAGGCTGGACACTTCAGGCTGATAGCATTGGTGAAGTTCTGTGAGTATACCCAGACCCTTTGAAGTCATACTGCATGGTACCCATTCCATGGGTCCCAACTCTCCAGGTTTAAGGGATTCTTCCTTCAGCTAAAACATGCATGGGAAACCCAGAGTATGGTCCACCGTGTGATTGGGAAACGTTTTCAAATGCATCTCAGGTTTCGTACCCTGGTACTCGGGTTCACCATTACAGACGCTTTACTAACACTCTCCCCACTTGGAGAGTCAGTGCCTTTAACCTCCTGTTTGGCACAGTTTGCAATTTCTGCGCAAGATGAACAGGAATATGGAGAACCAATGAGAGACTAGCTGTAGGTCTCTGCACGGACAAATGGAACGCTCATTTCCCACCAGGAAGAGGAATAAACCAAAGGCTCAGCGTGCCCTGCCGGAACCAGATTAGGGCCTGAAGCAATCCTGCGGTTTTGCGGCCAGCTCACAAGAAAGCGAGTTGAAGAAAGGAGCTCAGGGCCACTGTAATTCACAAACCGGCATAGTTATGAATGACAGCTATCGTCCAAAAATGTATTGAAGTAAGTCTTCGAAGAGGACTTGAAAACGGGGCAGAATTTCAGGAAAACGATTTCAGGGGGTAGACTGGAATTGCACTTAAAGCATAGGAAAAGAGGCAGAATGTCGACAATGATGCACTTGGCCAAAAAGGGCGTATGCGTTTTTTCCTGAATATATTCAGGAAAAAACGCATACGCCCTTTTTGGCCAACCAAGCAAGCGTGTAAAGGAAATCTGCACTACAATGAAGTCTCACTGCCCCCGGTCAAAAGGGCCATCTGAAAAAAGTGTAAAATCCAGAAAGGCAGGACAGGTCATGGAGAACAGGGAGCCTTGTTATGCTGATGGGCGGGATGTAAATTGCCAACAGCCACTCTGGAGAAGTGTATGGTGTTTCCTGAAACACGTAGGAAACAAAGCAACACAGCCTATGGCACTTCCACTTAGGGTCCTATAGCTTAGGGAAATTAAAATCAAAAACACACAGCCACCCCAAAGTTTGGGACGGCTATGTTTACAAGAACCTTGTCTACGGTACAAGTTAAATATCCGAGAAAGCAAAAAATGGATAAAGAAGTTGTGGTACGTACGTACAATGGAATATCACTCAGCAATGAGATCTACGTCATCAGGCCCGTAGCAGCATAATGAGTGGATTCAGGTACGACGATTCTACGAGAAATATGTCACACAGAAAAAGAAACATCATAAGATATCACTAATACACGCAACGTAAACTTGGCTACACATGAACTAAATTACAAAACAGAACAGGGTCTCAAATTTAGAAAACCAACTTATGCTTGCTTATGGGGAAAGTTGAGTTGGGGGGCTGCATAAAACCAGAGATTGAAATTAGCACAGATACCGTTCCATAAGCCAAATATATAATAGACAAGGCCTACACTTTGCTCAACGAAATGGACTCAACACCCCATATTCAACGCCTGGGAATATACCAGACAAGTAAGAATCTTAAGACACATGTATTTATATGTCTCCATAAGGAAGTCAAGCGTGTGTACAGGGACCTAAACGCAGCAGTGAATATCCGATAAATCCCATTAACAAAATAAATTTCAAAAACAAAACACAATGACAATGAAATAGAGAGCAATTCTTAAATAGTTCATTCAGGGCTTGTGATGCAACCTGGATTTACCACATCTACACCCAGAGCTGGGTGAGCCATAAGGCTGGACACTTCGGGCTGATAGCATTGGTGATGTTCAGTGAGCAAACGCAGACCCTTTGAAGTCATACTGCATGGTACCCATTCCATGGGTCCCAACTCTCCAGGTTTAAGGGATTCTTCCTTCAGCTAAAACATGCATGGGAAACCCAGAGTATGGTGCACCGTATGATTGGGAAACGTTTTCAAATGCATCTCAAGTTTCGACCCCTGGTAATCGGGTGCACCGTTCCAGACGCTTTACTAACACTCTCCCCACTTGGAGAGTCAGTGCCTTTAACCTCCTGTTTGGCACAGTTTGCAATTTCTGAAGAAGATGAACAGGAATAGGGAGAACCAATGAGAGACTAACTGTAGGTGTCTGCACGGGCAAATGGAACGCTCATTTCCCACCAGGAATAGGAATTAACCAAAGGCTCAGCGTGCCCTGCTGGAACCAGATTAGGGCCTGAAGCAATCCTGCGGTTTTGCGGCCAGCTCACGAGAAAGCGAGTTGAAAAAAGGAGCTCAGGGGCACTGTAATTCACAAACCTGCATAGTTATGAATGACAGCTATCGTCCAAAAATGTATTGAAATAAGTCTTTGAAGAGGACTTGAATTCGGGGTAGAATTTCAGGAAAACGATTTCAGGGGGTAGGCTGGAATTGCACTTAAAGCATAGGAAAAGAGGCAGAATGTCGATAATGATGCACTTGGCCAAAAAGGGCGTATGCGTTTTTTCCTGAATATATTGAGGAAAAAACGCATACGCCCTTTTTGGCCAACCAAGCAAACGTGTCAAGGAAATCTGCACTACAATGAAGTCTCACTGCCCCCCGGTCAAAAGGGCCATCTGAAAAAAGTGTAAAATCCAGAAAGGCAGGACAGGTCATGGAGAACAGTGAGCCTTGTTATGCTGATGGGCGGGATGTAAATTGCCAACAGCCACTCTGGAGAAGTGTATGGTGTTTCCTGAAACACGTAGGAAACAAGGCAACACAGCGTATGGCACTTCCACTTAGGGTCCTATAGCTTAGGGAAAATAAAATCAAAAACACACAGCCACCCCAAAGTTTGGGACGGCTCTGTTTACAAGAACCTCGTCTACGGTACAAGTTAAATATCCGAGAATGCAAAAAATGGATAAAGAAGTTGTGGTACGTACGTACAATGGAATATCACTCAGCAATGAAATCTACGTCATCAGGCCCGTAGCGGCATAATGAGTGGATTCAGGTACGACGATTCTACGAGAAATAAGTCACACAGAAAAAGAAACATCATAAGATATCACTAATACACGGAAGGTAAACTTGGCTACACATGAACTGAATTACAAAACAGAACAGGGTCTCAAATTTAGAAAACCAACTTATGCTTGCTTATGGGGAAAGGTGAGTTGGGGTGCTGCATCAAACCAGAGATTGAAATTAGCACAGATACCGTTCCATAAGCCAAATATATAATAGACGAAACCTACAACTTGCTCAACGAAATGGACTCAACACCCCATATTCAACGCCTGGGAATATAGTTGACAAGTAAGAATCTTAAGACCCATGGATTTATATGTCTCCATAAGGAAATCAATCGTGTGTACAGCGGCCTAAACACAACAGTGAAAATCCGATAAACCCCATTATCAAAATAAATTTCAAAAACAAAACACAATGACAGTGAAATAGAGAGCAATTCTTAAATAATTCATTCAGGGCTTGTGTTGCAACCTGGATTTACCACATCTACACCCAGAGCTGGGTGAGACATAAGGCCGGACACTTTGGGCTAATAGCATTGGTGAGGTTCGGTGAGCAAACGCAGACCCTTTGAAGTCATACTGCATGGTACCCATTCCATGGGTCCCAACTCTCCAGGTTTAAGGGATTCTTCCTTCAGCTAAAACATGCATGGGAAACCCAGAGTATGGTCCACCGTGTGATTGGGAAACGTTTTCAAATGCATCTCAGGTTTCTTCCCCTGGTGCTCGGCTTCACCGTTCCAGACGCTTTACTAACACTCTCCCCACATGGAGAGTCAGTGCCTTTAACTTCCTGTTTGGCACAGTTTGCAATTTCTGCGCAAGATGAACAGGAATAGGGAGAACCAATGAGAGGCTAGCTGTAGGTTTCTGCTCGGGCAAATGGAACGCTCGTTTCCCACAAGGAAGGGGAATTAGCCAAAGGCTCAGTGTGCCCTGCCAGAACCAGATTAGGGCCTGAAGCAATCCTGCGGTTTTGCGGCCAGCTCACAAGAAAGCGAGTTGAAGAAAGGAGCTCAGGGCCACTGTAATTCACAAACCTGCAGAGTTATAAATGACAGCTATCATCCAAAAATATATTGAAGTAAGGCTACAAAGAGGACTTGAACGTGGGGCAGAATTCCAGGACTACGATTTCAGGAGGTAGAAGGGAAATCCTCTGAAAGTATAGGAAAAGAGTCAGAATGTCGACAATGATGCACTTGGTCAAAAAGGGCATATGCGTTTTTTCCAGGGCCCTCATTAAAGAGGGTAGGAGGCTCCCAGTATGCTTCAGTGGCCAACAGAAGACCCACGTTGCCAAGGCGACGTGAGCCAGCCATGAAGGAGTGACCTCACATCAGAGAGCCCACCTCACAGAAGGGTAAGGAACCCAGGAAGGATCAGACCCTCACCAGAGTGCCCACAACAGCAAGGGGCTGGGAACCAGGCAGGAGTGTCCTCACACCCGTGGGACCACATCATCGAAAGTTGAGGTACCCAGCACATGTGGCCTCAAACCAGAGGACCCACATCACCATGGGTCTCGGAGCGAGGCAGGCAGGATTAACTTCCCAACACATGGCCCATTGTATAAAAAAGGTGAGGAATCCAGCCATTGGAACATCCCAGCAGGCGGCCCAGATCACCGAGGCTATGGGATCCAGGCAGTGATGAACTCACAACAGAGGGCCCTCATCGTGATACTGTAAGCAACCCAGCCGTTGTGACCTCAGAGCACAAGGCCCACATCCCCATGGGGGAGGGAACCAAGCAGGAGTGTCATCGCACCAGTGGGCACACATCAGAAAATGTGGGGAGCCCAGCAGTTAGGGCCAGACGCCAGAGGGCCCTCATCACTGAGGAGAGGAGGCTCCCAGCAAGCTCCAACTGCTACCAGAGGGCTGACGTCGCCAATGCGGTGTGTGCCAGCCAGGCAGGAGTGACCTCAGAGCAGAGGGCCAACCACACAAAAGTGTGAGGAACCCAAAGAGGATCAGACTCTCACCAGAGGGCCCACATCACCAAGGGAATGGAAACCAGGCAGGAGTGTCCTCACACCAGTGGGGCCACATCACCGAAATGTGATGGACCCAGCACACGTGGCCTCAAACTAGAGGACACACATCACCAAGGGGCTGGGAGTGAGGCAGGCAGGAGGAGCCTCAAAACAGAGGGCCCATAGAATAAAAAAGGTGAGGAATCCCGCAGTTGGAACCTCCCAGCAGGCGGCCAGGAGCAGCGAGGATATGGGATCCAGGCCTGACTGAACACAAAACAGAGGGCCCTCATCATGAAACTGTGAGCAACCCAGCCGTTGGGACCTCAGAGCAGAAGGCCCACATTCCCATGTGGTTGGGAACCTGGCAGGAGTGTACTCGCACCACAGGGCGCACATTAGAGAATTTTGGGAGCCCAGAAGTTAGGGCCTGACGCCAGAGGGCCCTCATCACCGAGGAGAGGAAGCTCCCAGCAGGCTCCAACTGCCACAAGAGGGCCGACGTTGCCAAGGTGGGGCGTGCCAGCCAGGCAGGAGTCACCTCACAGCAGAGGGTCCTCCTCACAGAAGGGTGAGGAACCCAGCCAGGATCAGACTCTCACCAGAGGGCCCACATCACCAAGGGGATAGGAACCAGGCAGGAGTGTCCTCACACCAGTGGGGCCACATAATCGAAAGGTGAGGGACCCAGCACACGTAGCCTCAAACCAGAGGACACACATCACCAAGGGGCTGGGAGTCAGGCAGGCAGGAGGAGTCTCAAAACAGAGGGCCCATAGAAGAAAAAAGGTGAGGAATCCCGCAGTTGGAACCTCCCCGCAGGCAGCCAGGAGCAGCGAGGCTATTGGATCCAGGACGGAGTGAACTCACACCAGAGGACCCTCATCATGAAACTGAGCAACCCACCGTTGGGACCTCAGAGCAGAAGGCCCACATTCCCATGGGGTTGGGAACCTGGCAGGAGTGTAGTCGCACCACAGGGCGCACATCAGAAAATTTTGGGAGCCCAGGAGTTAGGGTCTGACGCCAGAGGGCCCTCATTACCGAGGGGTGGAGACCCCCAGCAGGCACCAACTCCCAACTGAGGGCCCACGTCGCCAAGGTGATGTGTGCCAGCCAGGCAGGAGTGACCTCACAGCAGAGGGTCTACCTCACAGAAGGGTGAGGAAACCAGCCAGGATAAGACTCTCACCAGAGAGCCCACATCACCAAGGGGATCGGAAAAAGGCAGCAGTGTCCTCACACCAGTGTGGCCACATTATAGAAAGGTGAGGAACCCAGCACATGTGGCCTAAACCAGAGGACCCACATTTCCAAGGTGCTCCGAGTGAGGCAAGCAGGAGTAGCCTAACAACACAGGGCCCACAGAATAAAAAATGTGAGGAATCCAGCAGTTTGAACCTCCCAGCAGGTGGCCCAGAGCACGGAGTCTATGGGATCCAGGCCACAGTGAACTCACAGCAGAGGGCCCACATCATGAAACTGTGAGCAACCCAGCCGGTGGAACCTCAGAGCAGAAGACCCACATCCCCATGGGGATAGGAACCTCGCAGGAGTGTCCTCGCACAACTTAACACGTATCAGAAAATGTGGGAACCCAGCAGTTAGGGCCTGACGCCAGAGGGCCCTCATCACCGAGGAGAGGAGGCTACCAGCAGGCTCCAAATGCCACCAGAGGGCCGATGTCACCAAGGCAATGGGAGCAAGCCAGGCAGGAGTTACCTCACAGCAGAGGGCCCACCTCACAGAAGTGTGAGGAACCCAACCAGGATCAGACTCTAACCAGAGGGCCCACATCACCAAGGGGGTGGAAACCAGGCAGGAGTGTCCTCACACCAGTGGGGCCACATCAGCCAAAGGTGAGGAACACAGCACATGTGGCCTCAAATAAGGGGACACACATCACGAAAGGGCTGGGAGTGAGGCATGCAGGAGGAGACTCACAACAGAGGGCCCATAGAATAAAAAGGTGAGGAACCCCACAGTTGGAAGCTCCAAGCAGGTGGCCCAGAGCACCGAGGCTATGGGATCCATGCCGGAGTGAACTCACAGCAGAGGGCCCACGTTCAGACACTGTGAGCAACCCAGGCGTTGGGACCTCAGAGCAGAAAGCCAACATCCCCATGGGGATGGGACCCTGGCAGGAGTGTACTCGCACGACAGGGCGCACATCAGAAAATTTTGGGAGCCCATGAGTTAGGGTCTGACGCCAGAGGGCCCTCATTACCGAGGGGAGGAGACTCCCAGCAGGCACCAACTCCCAACTGAGGGCCCACATCGCCAAGGTGACGTGTGCCAGCCAGGCAGTAGTGACCTCACAGCAGAGGGTCTACCTCACAGAAGGGTGAGGAATCCAGCCAGGATCAGGCTCTCACCAGAGGGCCCCCATCACCAAGTGGATGGGAACCAGGCAGTAGTGTCCTCACACCAGTGGGGCCACATCAATAAAGGTGAGGAAACCGGCACATGTGGCCTCAAACCAGAGGACCTACATCACAAAGGGGCTGGGAGTGAGTCAGAAAGGAGGAGCATGAAAACACAGGACCCAAAGAATAGAAAAGGTAAGGAATTCAGCAGTAGGAACCTCCCAGCAGGTGGCTCAGAGCACAGAGTCTATGGGATCTAGGCCTGAGTGAACTAACACCAGAGAGCCAACATCATGAAACGGTGAACAACACAGGTGTTGGGACCTTAGAGCAGAAGGCCCACATGCCCATGGGGATGGGAACCTGGCAGGAGTGCCCTCGCACCACTTAGGACGTATTAGAAAATGTGGGAACCCAGCAGTTAGGGCCTGATGCCAGAGGGCCTCATCACCGAGGGGAGGAGGCTCCCAGCAGGCTCCAACTGCCACCAGAGGTCCGACGTCGCCAAGGCGGGGTGTGCTAGCCAGGCAGGAGTGACCTCAGAGAAGAGGGCCCACCTCACAGAAGTGTGAGGAACCCAACCAGGATCAGACTCTCGCCGGAGGGACCACATCACCAAGGGGATGGGAAGCAGGCAGGAGTGTCCTCACACCAGTGGGGCCACATCATCAAAAGATGAGGAACCCATCACATGTGGCCTCAAACCAGAGGACACACATCACCAAGGGGCTGGGAGTGAGGCAGGTGTCTGGAGGGGCACATTTAACTCTAATTTCCCACCAGGAAGAGGAATTAACCAAAGGCTCAGAGTGCCGTGCCACACCCTGATTACGGCCTGAAGCAAACCTGTGGTTTTGTGGCCAGCTTTCAAGGAAGCGAGTTAAGAAAGGAAATCACGGGCACTGTAATTCACAAACCTGCAGAGTTATAAATGACAGCTATTGGCAAAAATATATTGAAGTAAGTCTGCAAAGAGGACTTGAAAACGAGGCAGAATTGAGGAATCATATTTCAGGAGGTAGATTGGAATTGCATTTAAAACATGTGAAAAGCGGCAGATCTTTGACAGTGATGCACTTGGACGAACAGTGCGTATACATTTTTTCCTGAATATATTCAGGAAAAAATGCATATGCCCTTTTTGGCCAACCAAGCACTCGAGCAATGGAAATCCGTACTACAATGAAGTCTCATTTCCCATTCGTCAAAAGGGCCATCTGAAAAAAGTGTAAAAACCAGAAACACAGGACAGGCCATGGAGAACAGGGAGCCTTGTTATGCTGATGGGCGGGATGTAAATTGCCAACAGACACTCTGGAGATGTTTATGGTGTATCCTGAAACATCTGAAAAACAAAGCTACGGAGACTAGGGCACTTCCACTTTTGGCCCTATAGCTTAGGAAAATTAAAATCAACAAGACACAGCCAACACAAAATTTAGGGCTGCTGTGTTTACAAGAACCTCGAGTCCAGTACAAATTAAATATCCCAGAAAGAAAAAAATGGATAAAGGAGTTGTGCTACTTACGTACAATGGAATATCACTCAGCAATGAAATCAATGTCATCAGGCCTGTAGCAGCAAATTGAGTGGATTTAAGTATGATGATTCTAAGAGAAATATGTCACACAGAGAAAGATAATTATCATAAGATATCACTAATAGAGGGAGTGTAAACTTGGCTACACATAAACTGAATTACAAAACCGAACAGTCTCACATTTAGATAAAAACTTATGCTTGCTTAAGGGGAAAGTTGAGTTGGGGTGCTGTATAAAACCAGAGATTGAAATTAGCACACATACCATTCCATAAGCCAAATATGTAATAGACAAGACCTACTCTTTGCTCAACGAAATAGACTCATCCATGGTGTATCACCTCACGCCTGTTAGAATGGGCATCATCAGAAAATCTACAAACAACAAATGCTGGAAAGGGTGTGGAGATAAGGAACCCTCTTCCACTATTGTTGGGAATGTAAATTGATACAGTCACTGTGGAAAATATTATGGAGTTTCTTATAAAACTAAGAATAGAATTACCATATGATACAACAATCCCACTACTGGGCATATACCCAGACAAAACCATAAATCAAAAAGAGACATTCACCTCAATGTTCATTGCATCACTATTTACAATATCCAGGTAATGGAAGCAACCTAAATGCCCAGAGACAGACGAATGCATAAAGATGTGGTACAAATATAAAATGGAATATTACTAAGCCATAAAAAGGAATGAAATTGGGTCATTTGTAGAGACGTTGATGGATTTAGAGACTGTCATACAGAGTGAAGTAAGTCAGAAATAGAAAAACAAATCTTGTATATTAATGCATATATGTGGAACCTAGAAAAATTATACAGATGAACCGTTTTTTAAGGCAGAAATAGAGCAACAGATGTAGACAACAAACGTATGGACACCAAGGGGGGAAAGCTGTTGTGGGGTGGTGGTGGGAGGATTGAGAGATTGGGATTGGCATGTATACATTTATATGTATAAAATAGATAACCAAAAAGAACCTGCTGTATAAAAAAATAAAATAAAATTCAAAATTACAAAAAGTAAAACAGAAAAAATATTCTTCCCTTCACATACATGTATTTATATGAATAAATTATTTCCATGCTTATATCTGTAAATACAAAAAAGAGGAATAAAATCTACCTTGAACCAAAAATGAAAAAAAGAAAAAAAAAAACAGAACCCACCAGTTACACAGAGGAAAACCGTATCAGGGCACTTGCTCCAGTTGTAAACAATTCTGTAGTTGGCCAGTGGTGGGGAATCATCTCCCATTCAGCCAGCAGGCCCCACGCAACAAGCGTCCTCATTGCAAAGCTGGGGGACCGTGCCAAGGCATCTGTGAGTAAATGTGGGCCGAGCCCCAGGCCAGCTGCTGCTGAAATGTTCCCACCCTTCCCAGGTAAAACACCTGAATATGTACAAGGACTTGAAAGCCTAGAGGAAGGGCCATGGAGCCACATGAGCGACAGCATGTCAGCCGATTTGGTGCCTGCAGGCCAGCCAGGATGGTCCTGGCCCTGGGTACTCTTCTGGAAGCTTTCCATTTCCCTGCCTGAGATACCCCTGCTGTCCGGGCCCCCACTGCTTTCTTCCTCACTCACCTCTGCCCAGGGAGAAATTCCAGAGGCAGGTATGGGTGGCACATCCTCTTCTTTAGCAGGTGGCATCTTGGTAACTGCTGCAGAAAGTCCAGCAGAGCCCCACTCACACTGGGCCACCCACAAAGCCGTGGCCTCTCACTCCCTCCCACCAGTCCAGCCCCGAGGCTGCTGACAGGGCAGAGAAAATGGCGTCAGGCACAGCTGCAGGGGCTCTTGCTGCCTGGAGCGGTGTTTATATTGATCTCAAACAGGCACACCTGGGGAGGGCTGGCCGGCACGGTCAGGCTTCCCAGGCCAGCCAATAATCACCCCTCAGGCGCTCACAGTTGCAGAAACTGGAACTTGCTGAATCGGCCAGGTCCAAGGAACAGGTGTGGGCTCCTGAGAGTCAGGATAGACAAGGGGTTGCAGCTCTGGCTTGTTTTCTAATTATATTATCTGGCCCATGAGTGGGAGACAACTTCAAGAAAACCCTCTCCTAATGAGAGGAACCCAGGAGTCAGGGAGAGGAGGGGTGGGTGGTGGGTGGAGACAGAGGCCTGGTGCCCCAGGTGCAGTGGAAGTCTCTGGAAGACCAGGTGGAGGGAGGCCACACAGAGTGATGCCCAGGGTCACAGACCTGTTGGAGCTGCTGTTTCTTAGTTCAAGTCCTGCTCTGAGGTGCTCTGTGTCAGATCTGAGTGACAGGTGAGCTGGAAGTGCTCTGCAATGAGGGCGATGTGCACGGTACCTGTGTGCCCAGCCCTGCCAGGGTAACTGCAAGGGTAGCTCTGTATCCTGGGAGGGGCCTGACCATGAGAGCCCCATGGGCTGCAGGGGAACCTGCCCAGGGAACCCCATATCCTGGGAGGGGCCTGAACAGGAGAGCACCGTGGGCTGTGGTGGGGGTGGGGTACCTGCCCAGGTGAGCTCCATATCCTGGGATTGGCCTGACCTCGAGAGCCCCATGGGCTGCTGGAGTCCTGGTAAAGGATGCCAGGACAGTCAGTGAAGCCACCGAGGATATACCTCCAGTAGTTCCTAAATCCTACACCCTGCTGGTCATTCTACCAACCACCAGGACATGGTATTCTGTATTAGTCTTCAATGATGCCTTCTTTTGTATTCTATTAGTCCCAGAGTCACAAGAAATTTTGGCTTGTGAGTGGCAGGACTCAACATACAACTAAAACAATACTTCTGGGCCGTGTTGCCCCAAGGGTTCAAAAATTCCCACACCATCTTTGGGGAAAGCTCAGTTAAAGACCTAAAAGTTCTACCTCTGGAAAAGGAAACACTCCTTCAATATGCAGACGACATTCTGATCGCCAGCCCTACTAAGGAGACCTCTGAACTACCAAGCCAATAAAGGATAGAAGTTGTCAAATAAAAAGCTCAAATATCACAGACTACGGTGACCTGCCTGGGCTTCATTCTCACAGAAGGTCGGAGAAGCCCATCTCAGGAAAGGGAAGAAACAATTTACAGCCTTACCCATTTCTAAAACTAGAAGACAGCTTAGGGGTTCCTGGGGAGGCCAGGGTTGGTGCTTCTGGATCCCTAACTACAGTCTACTAGCTGGGCCTCTATATGAAACACTGAAAGGAAAAGATGATGATCCTTTTGAATAGAATCCAGAAGTGGCCTTTCAAGAATGGAAAGAGCAGTCAATTCAGACCCTTGCCCTGGAACTCCCTAATTTAGCTAAACCCTTTGACCTTTACATTCCTGGTGAATGGTGAATCGCTATTGGAGTATTAGTGCAAAAACTGTGACCACTTGAAATGGAACAATGCAAGAATGCATTCCCGGTAGGATAAACTACGGTCACCAATGGGCTTGGCCCACCGCCACATCTGGCCAAGATACTGGCGGTATCTGAAAACCTGGAAATCAGCAGCACAAAAGGCCACCTCCCTCCTAAGGGAAAAGGACCCCACGTGGTGATCCTAAGCCCCAACCATGCCCTGAAGTTGCAGGGTTTGCTCCGTGGGCACACTGACCTCGAGTGAGGAGGCCCTCCAACTCCAAACTCCAGAGAGATAACCGGGGTAAAGGGGCACCATGACGACTCATGTGACCATCACTTGACCTGGAGTTTCTCTCATAAAACAACAAGGGTGTGTCCCAAAAGAGTAGACTACTGCTTGCAGGACTTACTGCACCCAGAGCGGACCTAATAATCTTGGCGGGGGAAACGTATATCACGCTGTCACCATAGAAGAGCCTACAGACACTGTGATGATGGTGGCCAATAAGACCGGCTGGACTCCTGTTTACTTCAAAAGGCTGTTGACTCAGTGGCCATCATGGTCCTTCATCACCACTGACCCTGGGCTGTCTGGGAGTTGAGCAGGCAGGGTCCTGACACCTGGTGCTCTTTTTACGTTAATTCAGGGGCCTAATTGAAGAAAGTGCAGACTACTGGTCAGAGCATCTAGGCTGGCAGAAACGGTCAGCCTAAGGTGGCCGAACAAATGCAGGGCGGGGTGAAACTGGACTTCACAGCGTCACTGCACATCTCCTTCCTGGACCCTTAAAGGTCATTAGAATCTATTACGCTTCCAATACTGGTGCTCAGGCGGACGAGCGGGGAGGCAGGAGGCCTGGGGACAATCAACGTCACCTGGAGGCTGCTGGGGAGAAGTTCTGACCCTCGCCCACGGGTATGAGGCCTCCTAACTCAGCACTCAGCAGTTACAGAAGAAGGGTCTGCACCCTCAGCACTCTAAGAATGAGGAAGGGGAAAAAAGGCAGAAGAGGGCTTTTTCCCAGGCAAAGCCCCTTAAAAATCCCTGGGAGATAAAAATAGAATCTGGGCAATAAAATAAAGTCTAACCTTTTTTATCCATTGTGCTTTGTCTAATTTCACATGCTCCTAGGGTCCCGCATACAGAGGTTCAACAGCCGGCACTTCAGACCAGACTTCCTAGTGCGGAATGGCTGGGTCGACACCTCAGCTCCTGGGACACAGTGCACACTCTGCGATATAGAGCCTGAGCTGCAGCCAACCGGGCCCTCGAGAGCTCCGCCCCCTCCCTCCCACTGACTCTGACAGGATCTCTACACAGCAGCCCAGCCCACAGCCCACGGGGTAGCACATGCTCTCACCTCTCCATTCTCTGATCAAAATATAAAGTTTCCCTTGCTTCTGAACCAAACTCAGTCTCAATCTGTTGGCTCCAATGACACTGGGCAGGGGGACACTTGTTGGGGTCCACTCTGGAGGATCAGTAACAGAAATTGAGAACATTGTAACTTCAATGAACAGATGTTTGAGCCAAACTGTAATTAACATAGAACAGTGTATAAGGCTCGGGTAAAATAAGATGTTTCTAACACTCCCATTTGATATTTCCATCACTTTATTAGAAGCAAGTTCAGTGAAAAGGTTTGTCTTATTTCTCAGGTCAATATTAGAGAAACGAAGTGATTTCTTTCCAAGGATGTACATCTAATAATCTTGGTTAAAGCTTCAATCTTGTTTTAAATGCTTTTCCATTGAAAATGATACCTCTCTTTCAGCTCCCCCAATTCTGAGAAGTATAAAATCTTATAATTTATTATTACCAAAGGGGAAAGGTGGGAGGAGGGATAAATTAACAGTTTGGGATTAACACATACACAGTGCTATGTATAAAATCGATCGTCAACAAGGAACTACTGTATAGCACCGGGAACTACACTCAATATTTTACAATAACCTATAAGGGGAAATCATCTGAAAAAGAATAGATATTTTTATTGACATCATCTATTCATGACAGTTAAAATGGAACCTAAGGGAAGCCGGTGGTGAGTGCTTCTGACCCTGAAGACTTCAATCATCTAAAGTTTGGACTCTGCCTACTTCCCAAGGCCCTTAATGAACATATGTGTAGCCGTAGCTTAAAAAATTCCCCAGTTTGGGTTGTGGAGAGACACTGATTTTGTAAAAGCCCTGGTGTTCTCCTCACATGAATGGGACCCTTCCTACAGCTAAAACATGCCTGTCACACCCAGAGGATGGTATACCGTCTGATCGGGAAGAGTTTGGAAAAGGCATCTCATCTCCTCATCTCCTGGTGCTCGGGTTCACCCCTCCAGCGTCTTTACGAACAGTCTCCCCACTTGGAGATGTCAGCACTGTCAACATCCTGTTGCAGACAGTTTGGAATTTGTCCAGAGGATGAAGCAGAAGGAGGAGGAACAATGAGAGACAAGTCCTAGGTGTTCGGACAGGCACATGTCACTCTTATTTCCAATCAGGAAGACGAATTGACCAAAGGCTAGGGTTGCCCATGGAAACAGAATAGGGCTTGAGGAAATTCCGCTGCTTTGTGGCCAGTTCCCATAAACACAAGTTGAAAAATGGAACTCAGGGACACTAAAATTCACGAAACTGCAGAGTTGAAAATATCTATCACTGAAAAATGTCTTGAGGAAAGTCAGAGGAAAGGACTTGTAAGCAACAGAGAATGGCAGGAAACGGATTGGAAGAGGTAGAAAGGACTCGCCATTAAGCACAAGAAAAGGGGCTGAACATTGCCAACATTGCAATTGGCCAAAAAGGGTGTATGCGTCTTTTTCTGTATGTATTCAAGAAAAGGGCATACACTTTTTTAGCCAACCAAACAGGTGGGCACTGGAAATCAATACTACAAAACATATCACTTCGCATCAGTCAGAAGAGCCTTCCTCATAAAGTGTAAACACCAGAAATGCAGGACAGGGCAAGGAGAAAAGGGAGCCCTCTGAGGCTTATACTGGAAATGTATATTGCCAACGGTCACTCTGGAGAAGTGTATTGTGTTTACTAAAGCACCTAAAAAATGAGCTACAGAGCACAGGGCACTTGCACTCATGGACGTATATCTTGGGAAAAACAAAAATCGAGAGGACACAGGCACCCCAATATTTACCGCCTCTATGTTTAAAAGATCCTCGACTAGGATATAATTTATAAGTCTCTGGAGGGAAAAAATGGATAGAGATGTGGCACTTATGTAGAGTGGAATATTACTCAGCCTGGAAATCAATGAAATATGGCCAGTTGTAACAACCACAGAGGAGTTACGTATGATCATTCGAAGTCACATAATTCAAAAAGAAAAAGACACACGATATTACTAATATATGGAATGTAAACGTGGCTACAAATGAACTGAATTACAAAACAGAATGGGGTCTCAAATTTAGAAAACCAACATATGCTTGCTTAAGGATAAAGGAGAGCTGGGGTGCTGCATAAAACCAGAGATAGAAATTAGCACAGATACCTTTCCATAAGCCAAATATGTAATAGTCAAGACCTACCAGTTGCTCAACGAAATGGACTAAACACCCCATATTCAACGCCTGGGAATATACCTGACAAGTAACAATCTTAAGACCCATGGATTTATATGTCTCCATAAGGAAAGCAAGCGTGTGTACAGCGGCCTAAACGCAGCAGTGAAAATCCGATAAATCCCATTATCAAAATAAATATCACAAACAAAACACAATGACAGTGAAATAGAGAGCAATTCTTAAATAATTCATTCAGGGCTTGTGATGCAACCTGGATTAACCACATCTACACCCAGAGCTGGGTGAGACATAAGGCTGGACACTTCGGGCTGATAGCATTGGTGAGGTTCGGTGAGCAAACGCAGACCCTTTGAAGTCATACTGCTTGGTACCCATTCCATGTTTCCCAACTCTCCAGGTTTAAGGGATTCTTCCTTCAGCTAAAACATGTATGGGAAACCCAGAGTATGGTCCACCGTGTGATTGGGAAACGTTTTCAAATGCATCTCAGGTTTCGTCCCCTGGTACTCGGGTTCACCGTTCCAGACGCTTTATTAACACTCTCCCCACATGGAGAGTCAGTGCCTTTAACCTCCTGTTTGGCACAGTTTGCAATTTCTGCGCAAGATGAACAGGAATAGGGAGAACCAATGAGAGACTAGCTGTAGGTGTCCGCACGGGCAAATCGAACGCTCATTTCCCACCAGGAAGAGGGATTAACCAAAGGCTCAGCATGCCCTGCCAGAACCAGTTTAGGGCCTGAAGCAATCCTGCGGTTTTGCGGCCAGCTCACAAGAAAGCGAGTTTAATAAAGGAGCTCAGGGGCACTGTAATTCACAAACCTGCAGAGTTATGAATGACAGCTTTCGTCCAAAAAAGTATTGAAGTAAGTCTTCGAAGAGGACTTGAAAGCGGGGCAGAATTTCAGGAAAACGATTTCAGGGGGTAGACTGGAATTGCACTTAAAGCATAGGAAAAGAGGCAGAATATCGACAATGATGCACTTGGCCAAAAAGGGCGTATGCGTTTTTTCCTGAATATATTCAGGAAAAAACGCATACGCCCTTTTTGGCCAACCAAGCAAGCGTGTAAAGGAAATATGCACTACAATGAAGTCTCATTGCCCCGCGTTCCAAAAGGCCATCTGAAACAGGTGTAAAACCCAGAAAGGCAGGACAGGTCATGGAGAAGAGGGAGCCTTGGTATGCTGATGGGCGAGATGTAAATTTCCAACGGCCACACTGGAGAAGTGTATGGTGTTTCCTGAAACACGTAGGAAACAAAGCAACACAGCCTATGGCACTTCCACTTAGGGTCCTATAGCTTAGGGAAATTAAAATCAAAAACACACAGCCACCCCAAAGTTTGGGACGGCTCTGTTTACAAGAACCTCGTCTACGGTACAAGTTAAATATCCGAGAAAGCAAAAAATGGATAAAGAAGTGGTGGTACGTACGTACAATGGAATATCACTCAGCAATGAGATCTACGTCATCAGGCCCGTAGCGGCATAATGAGTGGATTCAGGTACGATGATTCTACGAGAAATAAGTCACACAGAAAAAGAAATAAAATAAGTTATCACTAATACACGGAACGTAAACGTGGCTAAACATGAACTGAATTACAAAACAGAACAGGGTCTCAAATTTAGAAAACCAACTTATGCTTGCTTATGGGGAAAGGTGAGTTGGGGTGCTGCATAAAACCAGAGATTGAAATTAGCACAGATACCGTTCCAGAAGCAAAATATATAATAGACAAACCTACAACTTGCTCAACGAAATGGACTCAACACCCCATATTCAACGCCTGGGAATATACCTGACAAGTAAGAATCTTAAGACCCATGGATTTATATGTCTCCATAAGGAAATCAAGCGTGTGTACAGGGGCCTAAACGCAGCAGTGAAAATCCGATAAATCCCATTATCAAAATAAATTTCACAAACAAAACACAATGACAGTAAAATAGAGAGCAATTGTTAAAGAATTCATTCAGGGCTTGTGATGTAACCTGGATTTACCACATCTACACCCAGAGCTGGGTGAGACATAAGGCTGGACACTTCGGGCTGATAGCATTGGTGAAGTTCTGTGAGCAAACGCAGACCCTTTGCAGTCATACTGCATGGTACCCATTCCATGGTTCCCAACTCTCGAGGTTTAAGGGATTCTTCCTTCAGCTAAAACATGCATGGGAAACCCAGAGTATGGTCCACCTTGTGATTGGGAAACGTTTCCAAATGCATCTCAGGTTTCGTACCCTGGTACTCGGGTTCACCGTTCCAGACGCTTTACTAACACTCTCCCCACATGGAGAGTCAGTGCCTTTAACCACCTGTTTGGCACAGTTTGCAATTTCTGCGCAAGATGAACAGGAATAGGGAGAACCAATGAGAGACTAGCTGTAGGTGTCTGCACGGGCAAATGGAACGCTCATTTCCCACCAGGAAGAGGAATTAACCAAAGGCTCAGCGTGCCCTGCCGGAACCAGATTAGGCCCTGAAGCAATCCTGCGGTTTTGCGGCCAGCTCACAAGAAAGCGAGTTGAAGAAAGGAGCTCAGGGGCACTGTAATTCACAAACCTGCAGAGTTATGAATGACAGCTATCGTCCAAAAATGTATTGAAGTAAGTCTTCGAAGAGGACTTGAAAGCGGGGCAGAATTTCAGGAAAACGATTTCAGGGGGTAGACTGGAATTTCACTTAAATCATAGGAAAAGAGGCAGAATGCCCACAATGATGCACTTGGCCAAAAAGGGCGTATGCGTTTTTTCCTGAATATATTCAGGAAAAAACGCATACGTCCTTTTTGGCCAGCCAAGGAAGCGTGTAAAGGAAATCTGCACTACAATGAAGTCTCATTGCCCCCCGTTCAAAAAGGCCATCTGAAACAGGTGTAAAATCCAGAAAGGCAGGACAGGTCAGGTAGAACAGGGAGCCTTGTTATGCTGATGGGCAGGATGTAAATTGCCAACAGCCACTCTGGAGAAGTGTATGGTGTTTCCTGAAACACGTAGGAAACAAAGCAACACAGCCTATGGCACTTCCACTTAGGGTCCTATAGCTTAGGGAAATTAAAATCAAAAACACACAGCCACCCCAAAGTTTGGGACGGCTGTGTTTACAAGAACCTCGTCTACGGTACAAGTTAAATATCCGAGAAAGCAAAAAATGGATAAAGAAATTGTGGTACGTACGTACAATGGAATATCACTCAGCCATGAGATCTACGTTATCAGGCCCGTAGCGGCATAATGAGTGGATTCAGGTACGACGATTCTACGAGAAATAAGTCACACAGAAAAAGAAACATCATAAGATATCACTAATACACGGAACGTAAACTTGGCTACACATGAACTGAATTACAAAACAGAACAGGGTCTCAAATTTAGAAAACCAACTTATGCTTGCTTATGGGGAAAGGTGAGTTGGGGTGCTGCATCAAACCAGAGATTGAAATTAGCACAGATACCGTTCCATAAGCCAAATATATAATAGACAAGACCTACTGTTGCTCAACGAAATGGACTCAACACCCCATATTCAACGCCTGGGAATATACCTGACAAGTAAGAATCTTAAGACCCATGGATTTATATGTCTCCATAAGGAAGTCAAGCGTGTGTACAGTGGCCTAAACGCAGCAGTGAAAATCCGATAAATCCCATTAACAAAATAAATTTCACAAACAAAACACAATGACATGCAAATGAAGCAAATGACAAAGGATTAATCTCCAAAATTTACAAGCAGCTCATGCAGCTCAATAACAAAACAACAAACAACCCAATCCAAAAATGGGCAGAAGACCTAAATAGACATTTCTCCAAAGAAGATATACAGAATGCCAACAAACACATGAAAGAATGCTCAACATCATTAATCATTAGAGAAATGCAAATCAAAACTACAATGAGATATCATCTCACACCAGTCAGAATGGCCATCATCAAAAAATCTAGAAACAATAAATGCTGGAGAGGGTGTGGAGAAAAGGGAACACTCTTGCACTGCTGGTGGGAATGTGAATTGGTTCAGCCACTATGGAGAACAGTATGGAGGTTCCTTAAAAAACTACAAATAGAATTACCATATGACCCAGCAATCCCACTACTGGGCATATACCCTGGGAAAACCAAAATTCAAACAGAGTCATGTACCAAAATGTTCATTGCAGCTCTATTTACAATAGCCCGGAGATGGAAACAACCTAAGCGCCCATCATCGGATGAATGGATAAAGAAAATGTGGCACATATATACACTGGAATATTACTCAGCCTTAAAAAGAAATGAAATTGAGCTATTTGTAATGAGATGGATAGACCTAGAGTCTGTCATACAGAGTGAAGTAAGTCAGAAAGAAAAAGACAAATACCGTATGCTAACACATATATATGGAATTTAAGGGGAAAAAAATGTCATGAAGAACCTAGGGGTAAGACAGGAATAAAGACGCAGACCTACTGGAGAACGGACTTGAGGATATGGGGAGGGGGAGGGCTGAGCTTTGACAGGGCGAGAGAGAGTCATGGACATATACACACTAACAAACGTAGTAAGGTAGATAGCTAGTGGGAAGCAGCTGCAAGGCACAGGGATATTAGCTTGGTGCTTTGTGACAGCCTGGAGGGGTGGGATAGGGAGAGTGGGAGGGAGGGAGATGCAAGAGGGAAGACATATGGGAACATATGTATATGTATAACTGATTCACTTTGTTATAAAGCAGAAACTAACACACCATAGTAAAGCAATTATACCCCAATAAAGATGTTTAGAAAAAAAAAACACAATGACAGTGAAATAGAGAGCAATTCTTAAATAATTCATTCAGGGCTTGTGATGCAACCTGGATTTACCACATCTACACCCAGAGCTGGTTGAGACATAAGGCTGGACACTTTGGGCTGATAGCATTGGAGAGGTTTGGTGAGCAAACGCAGACCCTTTGAAGACATACTGCATGGTACCCATTCCATGGGTTCCAACTCTCCAGGTTTAAGGGATTCTTCCTTCAGCTAAAACATGCATGGGAAACCCGGAGTATGTTCCACCGTGTGATTGGGAAACGTTTTCAAATGCATCTCAGGTTTCGTCCCCTGGTACTCGGGTGCACCGTTCCAGACGCTTTACTAAAACTCTCCCCACTTGGAAAGTCAGTGCCTTTAACCTCCTGTTTGGAACAGTTTGCAATTTCTGCGCAAGATGAACAGGAATAGGGAGAACCAATGAGAGACTAGCTGTAGGTGTCTGCACGGGCAAATCGAACGCTCATTTCCCACCAGGAAGAGGAATTAACCAAAGGCTCAGCGTGCCCTGCCGGAACCAGATTAGGGCCTGAAGCAATCCTGCGGTTTTGCGGCCAGCTCACAAGAAAGCGAGTTGAAGAAAGGAGCTCAGGGGCACTGTAATTCACAATCCTGCAGAGTTATAAATGACAGCTATCGTCCAAAAATGTATTGAAGTAAGTCTTCGAAGAGGACATGAAAGCGGGGCAGAATTTCAGGAAAACGATTTCAGGGGGTAGACTGGAATTGCACTTAAAGCATAGGAAAAGAGACAGAATGTCCACAATGATGCACTTGGCCAAAAAGGGCGTATGCGTTTTTTCCTGAATATATTCAGGAAAAAACGCATACGCCCTTTTTGGCCAACCAAGCAAGCGTGTAAAGGAAACCTGCACTACAATGAAGCCTCACAGCCCCCCGGTCAAAAGGGGCATCTGAAAAAAGTGTAAAATCCAGAAAGGCAGGACAGGTCATGGAGAACAGGGAGCCTTGTTATGCTGATGGGCGGTATGTAAATTGCCAACAGCCACTCCGGAGAAGTGTATGGTGTTTCCTGAAACACGTAGGAAACAAAGCAACACAGCCTATGGCACTTCCACTTAGGGTCCTATAGCTTAGGGAAATTAAATTCAAAAACACACAGGCACCCCAACGTTTGGGACGGCTCTGTTTACAAGAACCTCGTCTACGGTACAAGTTCAATATCCGAGAAAGCAAAAAATGGATAAAGAAGTTGTGGTACGTACGTACAATGGAATATCACTCAGCCATGAGATCTACGTCATCAGGCCCGTAGCGGCATAATGAGTGGATTCAGGTACGACGATTCTACGCGAAATAAGTCACACAGAAAGAGAAACATCATAAGATATCACTAATCCACGGAACGTAAACTTGGCTACACAAGAACTGAATTACAAAACAGAACAGGGTCTCAAATTTAGAAAACCATCTTATGCTTGCTTATGGGGAAAGGTGAGTTGGGGTGCTGTATAAAACCAGAGATTGAAATTAGCACAGATACCGTTCCATAAGGCAAATATATAATAGACAAGACCTACTCCTTGCTCAACGAAATGGACTCAACACCCCATATTCAACGCCTGGAAATATACCTGACAAGTAAGAATCTTAAGACCCATGGATTTATATGTCTCCATAAGGAAATCAAGCGTGTGTACAGCGGCCTAAACGCAGCAGTGAAAATCCGATAAATCCCATTATCAAAATAAATTTCAAAAACAAAACACAATGACAGTGAAATAGAGAGCAATTCTTAAATAATTCATTCAGGGCTTGTGATGCAACCTGGATTTACCACATCTACACCCAGAGCTGGGTGAGACATAAGGCTGGACACTTCGGGCTGATAGCATTGGTGAGGTTCGGTGAGCAAACGCAGACCCTTTGAAGTCATACTGCATGGTACCCATTCCATGGGTCCCAACTCTCCAGGTTTAAGGGATTCTTCCTTCAGCTAAAACATGCATTGGAATCCCAGAGTATGGTCCACTGTGTGATTGGGAAACATTTTCAAATGTATCTCAGGTTTCGTCCCCTGGTACTCGGGTGCACCGTTCCAGACACTTTACTAAAACTCTCCCCACTTGGAGAGTCAGTGCCTTTAACCTCCTGTTTGGCACAGTTTGCAATTTCTGCGCAAGATCAACAGGAATAGGGAGAACCAATGAGAGACTAGCTGTAGGTGTCTGCACGGGCAAATCGAACGCTCATTTCCCACCAGGAAGAGGAATTAACCAAAGGCTCAGCGTGCCCTGCCGGAACCAGATTAGGGCCTGAAGCAATCCTGCGGTTTTGCGGCCAGCTCACAAGAAAGCGAGTTGAAGAATGGAGCTCAGGGGCACTGTAATTCACAATCCTGCAGAGTTATAAATGACAGCTATCGTCCAAAAATGTATTGAAGTAAGTCTTCGAAGAGGACTTGAAAGCGGGGCAGAATTTCAGGAAAACGATTTCAGGGGGTAGACTGGAATTGCACTTAAAGCATAGGAAAAGAGACAGAATGTCCACAATGATGCACTTGGCCAAAAAGGGCGTATGCGTTTTTTCCTGAATATATTCAGGAAAAAACGCATACGCCCTTTTTGGCCAACCAAGCAAGCGTGTAAAGGAAACCTGCACTACAATGAAGCCTCACAGCCCCCCGGTCAAAAGGGGCATCTGAAAAAAGTGTAAAATCCAGAAAGGCAGGACAGGTCATGGAGAACAGGGAGCCTTGTTATGCTGATGGGCGGGATGTAAATTGCCAACAGCCACTCTGGAGAAGTGTATGGTGTTTCCTGAAACACGTAGGAAACAAAGCAACACAGCCTATGGCACTTCCACTTAGGGTCCTATAGCTTAGGGAAATTAAATTCAAAAACACACAGCCACCCCAAAGTTTGGGACGGCTCTGTTTACAAGAACCTCGTCTACGGTACAAGTTCAATATCCGAGAAAGCAAAAAATGGATAAAGAAGTTGTGGTACGTACGTACAATGGAATATCACTCAGCCATGAGATCTACGTCATCAGGCCCGTAGCGGCATAATGAGTGGATTCAGGTACGACGATTCTACGAGAAATAAGTCACACAGAAAGAGAAACATCATAAGATATCACTAATCCACGGAACGTAAACTTGGCTACACAAGAACTGAATTACAAAACAGAACAGGGTCTCAAATTTAGAAAACCATCTTATGCTTGCTTATGGGGAAAGGTGAGTTGGGGTGCTGTATAAAACCAGAGATTGAAATTAGCACAGATACCGTTCCATAAGGCAAATATATAATAGACAAGACCTACTCCTTGCTCAACGAAATGGACTCAACACCCCATATTCAACGCCTGGAAATATACCTGACAAGTAAGAATCTTAAGACCCATGGATTTATATGTCTCCATAAGGAAATCAAGCGTGTGTACAGCGGCCTAAACGCAGCAGTGAAAATCCGATAAATCCCATTATCAAAATAAATTTCAAAAACAAAACACAATGACAGTGAAATAGAGAGCAATTCTTAAATAATTCATTCAGGGCTTGTGATGCAACCTGGATTTACCACATCTACACCCAGAGCTGGGTGAGACATAAGGCTGGACACTTCGGGCTGATAGCATTGGTGAGGTTCGGTGAGCAAACGCAGACCCTTTGAAGTCATACTGCATGGTACCCATTCCATGGGTCCCAACTCTCCAGGTTTAAGGGATTCTTCCTTCAGCTAAAACATGCATTGGAATCCCAGAGTATGGTCCACTGTGTGATTGGGAAACATTTTCAAATGTATCTCAGGTTTCGTCCCCTGGTACTCGGGTGCACCGTTCCAGACACTTTACTAAAACTCTCCCCACTTGGAGAGTCAGTGCCTTTAACCTCCTGTTTGGCACAGTTTGCAATTTCTGCGCAAGATCAACAGGAATAGGGAGAACCAATGAGAGACTAGCTGTAGGTGTCTGCACGGGCAAATCGAACGCTCATTTCCCACCAGGAAGAGGAATTAACCAAAGGCTCAGCGTGCCCTGCCGAACCAGATTAGGGCCTGAAGCAATCCTGCGGTTTTGCGGCCAGCTCACAAGAAAGCGAGTTGAAGAATGGAGCTCAGGGGCACTGTAATTCACAATCCTGCAGAGTTATGAATGACAGCTATCGTCCAAAAATGTATTGAAGTAAGTCTTCGAAGAGGACTTGAAAGCGGGGCAGAATTTCAGGAAAACGATTTCAGGGGGTAGACTGGAATTGCACTTAAAGCATAGGAAAAGAGACAGAATGTCCACAATGATGCACTTGGCCAAAAAGGGCGTATGCGTTTTTTCCTGAATATATTCAGGAAAAAACACATACGCCCTTTTTGGCCAACCAAGCAAGCGTGTAAAGGAAACCTGCACTACAATGAAGCCTCACAGCCCCCCGGTCAAAAGGGGCATCTGAAAAAAGTGTAAAATCCAGAAAGGCAGGACAGGTCATGGAGAACAGGGAGCCTTGTTATGCTGATGGGCGGGATGTAAATTGCCAACAGCCACTCTGGAGAAGTGTATGGTGTTTCCTGAAACACGTAGGAAACAAAGCAACACAGCCTATGGCACTTCCACTTAGGGTCCTATAGCTTAGGGAAATTAAATTCAAAAACACACAGCCACCCCAAAGTTTGGGACAGCTCTGTTTACAAGAACCTCGTCTACGGTACAAGTTCAATATCCGAGAAAGCAAAAAATGGATAAAGAAGTTGTGGTACGTACGTACAATGGAATATCACTCAGCCATGAGATCTACGTCATCAGGCCCGTAGCGGCATAATGAGTGGATTCAGGTACGACGATTCTACGAGAAATAAGTCACACAGAAAAAGAAACATCATAAGATATCACTAATCCACGGAACGTAAACTTGGCTACACAAGAACTGAATTACAAAACAGAACAGGGTCTCAAATTTAGAAAACCATCTTATGCTTGCTTATGGGGAAAGGTGAGTTGGGGTGCTGTATAAAACCAGAGATTGAAATTAGCACAGATACCGTTCCATAAGGCAAATATATAATAGACAAGACCTACTCCTTGCTCAACGAAATGGACTCAACACCCCATATTCAACGCCTGGAAATATACCTGACAAGTAAGAATCTTAAGACCCATGGATTTATATGTCTCCATAAGGAAATCAAGCGTGTGTACAGCGGCCTAAACGCAGCAGTGAAAATCCGATAAATCCCATTATCAAAATAAATTTCAAAAACAAAACACAATGACAGTGAAATAGAGAGCAATTCTTAAATAATTCATTCAGGGCTTGTGATGCAACCTGGATTTACCACATCTACACCCAGAGCTGGGTGAGACATAAGGCTGGACACTTCGGGCTCATAGCATTGGTGAGGTTCGGTGAGCAAACGCAGACCCTTTGAAGTCATACTGCATGGTACCCATTCCATGGGTCCCAACTCTCCAGGTTTAAGGGATTCTTCCTTCAGCTAAAACATGCATTGGAATCTCAGAGTATGGTCCACTGTGTGATTGGGAAACATTTTCAAATGTATCTCAGGTTTCGTCCCCTGGTACTCGGGTTCAACGTTCCAGACGCTTTACTAACACTCTCCACAATTGGAGAGACAGTGCCTTTAACCTCCTGTTTGTCACAGTTTGCAAATTCTGCGCAAGATGAACAGGAATAGGGAGAACCAATGAGAGACTAGCTGTAGGTGTCTGCACGGGCAAATCGAACGCTCGTTTCCCACCAGGAAGAGGGTTTAACCAAAGGCTCAGCGTGCCCTGCTGGAACAAGATTAGGGCCTGAAGCAATCCTGCGGTTTTGCGGCCAGCTCACAAGAAAGCGAGTTGAAGAAAGGAGCTCAGGGGCACTGTAATTCACAAACCTGCAGAGTTATGAATGACAGCTATCGTCCAAAAATGTATTGAAGTAAGTCTACTAAGAGGACTTGAAAGCGGGGCAGAATTTCAGGAAAACGATTTCAGGGGGTAGACTGGAATTGCACTTAAAGCATAGGAAAAGAGGCAGAATGTCGACAATGATGCACTTGGCCAAAAAGGGCATATGCGTTTTTTCCTGAATATATTCAGGAAAAAACGCATACGCCCTTTTTGTCCAACCAAGCAAGCGTGTAAAGGAAATCTGCACTACAATGAAGCCTCACAGCCCCCCGGTCAAAAGGGGCATCTGAAAAAAGTGTAAAATCCAGAAAGGCAGGACAGGTCATGGAGAACAGGGAGCCTTGTTATGCTGATGGGCGGGATGTAAATTGCCAACAGCCACTCTGGAGAAGTGTATGGTGTTTCCTGAAACACGTAGGAAACAAAGCAACACAGCCTATGGCACTTCCACTTAGGGTCCTATAGCTTAGGGAAATTAAAATCAAAAACACACAGCCACCCCAAAGTTTGGGACGGCTCTGTTTAAAAGAACCTCGTCTACGGTACAAGTTAAATATCCGAGAAAGCAAAAAATGGATAAAGAAGTTGTGGTACGTACGTACAATGGAAGATCACTCAGCCATGAGATCTACGTCATCAGGCCCGTAGCGGCATAATGAGTGCATTCAGGTACGACGATTCTACGAGAAATAAGTCACACAGAAAAAGAAACATCATAAGATATCACTAGTACACGGAACGTAAACTTGGCTACACATGAACTGAATTACAAAACAGAACAGGGTCTCAAATTTAGAAAACCAACTTATGCTTGCTTATGGGGAAAGGTGAGTTGGGGTGCTGCATCAAACCAGAGATTGAAATTAGCACAGATACCGTTCCATAAGCCAAATATATAATAGACAAGACCTACTCCTTGCTCAACGAAATGGACTCAACACCCCATATTCAACGCCTGGGAATATACCTGACAAGTAAGAATCTTAAGACCCATGGATTTATATGTCTCCATAAGGAAATCAAGCGTGTGTACAGCGGCCTAAACGCAGCAGTGAAAATCCGATAAATCCCATTATCAAAATAAATTTCAAAAAGAAAACACAATGACAGTGAAATAGAGAGCAATTCTTAAATAATTGATTCAGGGCTCGTGATGCAACCTGGATTTACCACATCTACACCCAGAGCTGGGTGAGACATAAAGCTAGACACTTCAGGCTGATAGCATTGGTGAGGTACGGTGAGCAAACGCAGACCCTTTGAAGTCATACTGCATGGTACCCATTCCAAGGGTCCCAACTCTCCAGGTTTAAGGGATTCTTCCTTCAGCTAAAACATGCATGGGAAACCCAGAGTATGGTCCACCGTGTGATTGGGAAACGTTTTCAAATGCATCTCAGGTTTCGTCCCCTGGTACTCGGGTTCACCGTTCCACGCGATTTACTAACACTCTCCCCACATCGAGAGTCAGTGCCTTTAACTTCCTGTTTGGCACAGTTTGCAAATTCTGCGCAAGATGAACAGGAATGGGAGAACAAATGTGAGACTAGCTGTAGGTGTCTGCACGGGCAAATGGAACGCTCATTTCCCACCAGGAAGAGGGATTAACCAAAGGCTCAGCGTTCCCTGCCGGAACCAGATTAGAGCCTGAAGCAATCCAGCGGTTTTGCGGCCATCTCACAAGAAAGCGAGTTGAAGAAAGGGGCTCAGGGGCACTGTAATTCACAAACCTGCAGAGTTATGAATGACAGCTATCGTACAAAAATGTATTGAAGTAAGTCTTCGAAGAGGACTTGAAAGCAGGGCAGAATTTCAGGAAAACGATTTCAGGGGGTAGACTGGAATTGCACTTAAAGTATAGGAAAAGAGGCAGAATGTCGACAATGATGCACTTGGCCAAAAAGGGCATATGCGTTTTTTCCTGAATATATTCAGGAAAAAACGCATACGCCCTTTTTGGCCAACCAAGCAAGCGTGTAAAGGAAATCTGCACTACAATGAAGTCTCACTGCCTCCCGGTCCAAACGGCCATCTGAAACAAGTGTAAAATCCAGAAAGGCAGGACAGGTCATGGAGAACAGGGAGCCTTGTTATGCTGATGGGCGGGATGTAAATTGCCAACAGCCACTCTGGAGAAGTGTATGGTGTTTCCTGAAACACGTAGGAAACAAAGCAACACAGCCTATGGCACTTCCACTTAGGGTCCTATAGCTTAGGGAAATTAAATTCAAAAACACACAGCCACCCAAAAGTTTGGGACGGCTCTGTTTACAAGAACCTCGTCTACGGTACAAGTTAAATATCCGAGAAAGCAAAAAATGGATAAAGAAGTTGTGGTACGTACGTACAATGGAATATCACTCAGCAATGAGATCTACGTCATCAGGCCCGTAGCGGCATAATGAGTGCATTCAGGTACGACGATTCTACGAGAAATAAGTCACACAGAAAAAGAAACATCATAAGATATCACTAATACACGGAACGTAAACTTGGCTACTCATGAACTGAATTACAAAACAGAACAGGGTCGCAAATTTAGAAAACCAACTTATGCTTGCTTATGGGGAAAGGTGAGTTGGGGTGCTGCATCAAACCAGAGATTGAAATTAGCACACATACTGTTCCATAAGCAAAATATATAATAGACAAGGCCTACACCTGGCTCAATGAAATGGACTCAACACCCCATATTCAAAGCCGGGGAATATACCTGACAAATAAGAATCTTAAGACCCATGGATTTATATGTCTCCATAAGGAAATCAAGCGTGTGTACAGCGGCCTAAACGCAGCAGTGAAAATCCGATAAATCCTATTATCAAAATAAATTTCACAAACAAAACACAATGACAGTGAAATAGAGAGGAATAGTTAAATAATTCATTCAGGGCTTGTGATGCAACCTGGATTTACCACATCTACACCCAGAGCTGGGTGAGACATAAGGCTGGACACTTCGGGCTGATAGCATTGGTGAGGTTCGGTGAGCAAATGCAGACCCTTTGAAGTCATACTGCATGGTACCCATTCCAAGGGTCCCAACTCTCCAGGTTTAAGGGATTCTTCCTTCAGCTAAAACATGCATGGGAAACCCAGAGTATGGTCCACCGTGTGATTGGGAAACGTTTTCAAATGCATCTCAGGTTTCGTACCCTGGTACTCGGGTTCACCATTCCAGACGCTTTACTAACACTCTCCCCACTTGGAGAGTCAGTGCCGTTAACCTTCTGTTTGGCACAGTTTCAAATTTCAAGATGAACAGGAATAGGGAGAACCAATGAGAGACTAGCTGTAGGTGTCTGCACGGGCAAATGGAATGCTCATTTCCCACCAGGAAGAGGGTTTAACCAAAGGCTCAGCGTGCCCTGCTGGAACAAGATTAGGGCCTGAAGCAATCCTGCGGTTTTGCGGCCAGCTCACATGAAAGCGAGTTGAAGAAAGGAGCTCAGGGGCACTGTAATTCACAAACCTGCAGAGTTATGAATGACAGCTATCGTCCAAAAATGTATTGAAGTAAGTCTACTAAGAGGACTTGAAAGCGGGGCAGAATTTCAGGAAAACGATTTCAGGGGGTAGACTGGAATTGCACTTAAAGCATAGGAAAAGAGGCAGAATGTCGACAATGATGCACTTGGCCAAAAAGGGCGTATGCGTTTTTTCCTGAATATATTCAGGAAAAAACGCATACGCCCTTTATGGCCAACCAAGCAAGCGTGTCAAGGAAATCTGCACTACAATGAAGTCTCACTGCCCCCCGGTCAAAAGGGCCATCTGAAACAAGTGTAAAATCCAGAAAGGCAGGACAGGTCATGGAGAACAGGGAGCCTTGTTATGCTGATGGGCGGGATGTAAATTGCCAACAGCCACTCTGGAGAAGTGTATGGTGTTTCCTGAAACACGTAGGAAACAAAGCAACACAGCCTATGGCACTTCCACTTAGGGTCCTATAGCTTAGGGAAATTAAAATCAAAAACACACAGCCACCCCAAAGTTTGGGACGGCTCTGTTTACAAGAACATCGTCTACGGTACAAGTAAAATATCCGAGAAAGCAAAAAATGGATAAAGAATTTGTGCTACGCACGTACAGTGGAATATCACTCAGACATGAGATCTACGTCATCAGCCCCGTAGCGGCATAATGAGTGGATTCAGGTATGATGATTCAACGAGAAATAAGTCACACAGAAAAAGAAACATCATAAGATATCACTAATACACGGAACGTAAACTTGGCTACACATGAACTGAATTACAAAACAGAACAGGGTCTCAAATTTAGAAAACCAACTTATGCTTGCTTATGGGGAAGGTGAGTTGGGGTGCTGCACCAAACCAGAGATTGAAATTAGCACAGATACCGTTCCATAAGCCAAATATATAATAGACAAGACCTACTCCTTGCTCAACGAAATGGACTCAACACCCCATATTCAACGCCTGGGAATATACCTGACAAGTAAGAATCTTAAGACCCATGGATTTATATGTCTCCATAAGGAAATCAAGCGTGTGTACAGCGGCCTAAACGCAGCAGTGAAAATCCGATAAATCCCATTATCAAAATAAATTTCACAAACAAAACACAATGACAGTGAAATAGAGAGCAATTCTTAAATAATTCATTCAGGGCTTGTGATGCAACCTGGATTTACCACATCTACACCCAGAGCTGGGTGAGACATAAGGCTGGACACTTCGGGCTGATAGCATTGGTGAGGTTCGGTGAGCAAACGCAGACCCTTTGAAGTCATACTGCATGGTACCCATTCCATGG
The DNA here is from genome assembly GCF_059928025.1 of Delphinapterus leucas. Lineage (NCBI taxonomy): Eukaryota > Metazoa > Chordata > Mammalia > Artiodactyla > Monodontidae > Delphinapterus > Delphinapterus leucas. The sequence goes on from NW_028322244.1 coordinate 1,167,733, forward strand.
GTCCCAACTCTCCAGGTTTAAGGGATTCTTCCTTCATCTAAAACATGCATGGGAAACCCACAGTATGGTCCACCTTGTGATTGGGAAACGTTTTCAACTGCATCTCAGGTTTTGTCCCCTGGTACTCGGGTTCACCGTTCCAGATGCTTTACTAACTCTCTCCCCACATGGAGAGTCAGCGCCTTTAACCTCCTGTTTGGCACAGTTTGCAATTTCTGCGCAAGATGAACAGGAAAAGGGAGAACCAATGAGAGACTAGCTGTAGGTGTCTGCACGGGCAAATGGAACGCTCATTTCCCACCAGGAAGAGGAATTAAGCAAAGGCTCAGCGTGCCCTGCCAGAACCAGATGAGGGTCTGAAGCAATCCTGCGGTTTTGCAGCCAGCTCACAAGAAAGCGAGTTGAAGAAAGGAGCTCAGGGGCACTGTAATTCACAAACCTGCAGAGTTATGAATGACAGCTATCGTCCAAAAATGTATTGAAATATCTTCGAAGAGGACCTGAAAGCGGGGCAGAATTTCAGGAAAACGATTTCGGGAGTAGACTGGAATTGCACTTAAAGCATAGGAAAAGAGGCAGAATGTCGACAATGATGCACTTGGCCAAAAAGGGCGTATGCGTTTTTTCCTGAATATATTCAGGAAAAAACGCATACGCCCTTTTTGGCCAACCAAGCAAGCGTTTAAAGGAAATCTGCACTACAATGAAGTCTCACTGCCCCCCGGTCCAAACGGCCATATGAAACAAGTGTAAAATCCAGAAAGGCAGAACAGCTCATGGAAAGAGGGAGCCTTGGTATGCTGATGGGCGGGATGTAAATTGCCAACAGCCATTCTGGAAAAGTGTATGGTGTTTCCTGAAACACGTAGGAAACAAAGCAACACAGCCTATGGCACTTCCACTTAGGGTCCTATAGCTTAGGGAAATTAAAATCGAAAACACACAGCCACCCCAAAATTTGGGACGGCTCTGTTTACAAGATCCTCGTCTACGGTACAAGTTAAATATCCGAGAAAGCAAAAAATGGATAAAGAAGTTGTGGTACGTACGTACAATGGAATATCACTCAGCAATGAGATCTACGTCATCAGGCCCGTAGCGGCATAATGAGTGCATTCAGGTACGACGATTCTACGAGAAATAAGTCACACAGAAAAAGAAACATCGTAAGATATCACTAATAAACGGAACGTAAAGTTGGCTACACATGAACTGAATTACAAAACAGAACAGGGTCTCAAATTTAGAAAACCAACTTATGCTTGCTTATGGGGAAAGGTGAGTTGGGGTGCTGCATCAAACCAGAGATTGAAATTAGCACAGATACCGTTCCATAACCCAAATATATAATAGACAAGACCTACTCCTTGCTCAACGAAATGGACTCAACACCCCATATTCAACGCCTGGGAATATACCTGACAAGTAAGAATCTTAAGACCCATGGATTTATATGTCTCCATAAGGAAATCAAGCGTGTGTACAGCGGCCTAAACGCAGCAGTGAAAATCCGATAAATCCCATTATCAAAATAAATTTCAAAAACAAAACACAATGACAGTGAAATAGAGAGCAATTCTTAAATAATTCATTCAGGGCTTGTGATGCAACCTGGATTTACCACATCTACACCCAGAGCTGGGTGAGACATAAAGCTAGACACTTCGGGCTGATAGCATTGGTGAGGTACGGTGAGCAAACGCAGACCCTTTGACGTCATACTGCATGGTACCCATTCCATGGGTCCCAACTCTCCAGGATTAAGGGATTCTTCCTTTAGCTAAAACATGCATGGGAAACCCAGAGTATGTTCCACCGTGTGATTGGGAAACGTTTTCAAATGCATCTCAGGTTTCGACCCCTGGTACTCGGGTTCACCGTTCCAGGCGCTTTACTAACACTCTCCCCACTTGGAGAGTCAGTGCCTTTAACTTCCTGTTTGGCACAGTTTGCAATTTCTGCGCAAGATGAACAGGAATAGGGAGAACCAATTAAAGACTAGCTGTAGGTGTCTGCACGGGCAAATGGAACGCTCATTTCCCACCAGGAAGTGGAATTAACCAAACTCTCAGCGTGCCCTGCTGGAAACAGATTAGGGCCTAAAGCAATCCAGCAGTTTTGCGGCCAGCTCACAAGAAAGCGAGTTGAAGAAAGGAGCTCAGGGGCACTGTAATTCACAAACCTGCAGAGTTATGAATGACAGCTATCGTCCAAAAATGTATTGAAGTAAGTCTTCGAAGTGGACTTGAAAGCGGGGCAGAATTTCAGGAAAACTGTTTCAGGGGGTAGACTGGAATTGCACTTAAAGCATAGGAAAAGAGGCAGAATGTCCACAATGATGCACTTGGCCAAAAATGGGGTATGCGTTTTTTCTTGAATATATTCAGGAAAAAACGCATACGCAATTTTTGGCCAACCAAGCAAGCGTGTAAAGGAAATCTGCACTACAATAAAGTCTCACTGCCCCACGGTCAAAAGTGCAATCTGAAAAATGTGTAAAATCCAGAAAGGCAGGACAGGTCATGGAGAACAGGGAGCCTTGTTATGCCGATGGGCGGGATGTAAATTGCCAACAGCCACTCTGGAGAAGTGTATGGTGTTTCCTGAAACACGTAGGAAACAAAGCAACACAGCCTATGGCACTTCCACTTAGGGTCCTATAGCTTAGGGAAATTAAAATCCAAAACACACAGCCACCCCAAAGTTTGGGACGGCTCTGTTTACAAGAACCTCGTCTACGGTACAAGTTCAATATCCGAGAAAGCAAAAAATGGATAAAGAAGTTGTGGTACGTACGTACAATGGAATATCACTCAGCCATGAGATCTACGTCATCAGGTCCGTAGCGGCATAATGAGTGGATTCAGGTACCACGATTCTACGAGAAATAAGTCACACAGAAAAAGAAACATCATAAGATATCACTAATACACGGAACGTAAACTTGGCTACTCATGAACTGAATTACAAAACAGAACAGGGTCTCAAATTTAGAAAACCAACTTATGCTTGCTTATGGGGAAAGGTGAGTTGGGGTGCTGCATCAAACCAGGGATTGAAATTAGCACACATACTGTTCCATAAGCAAAATATATAATACACAAGACCTACACCTGGCTCAATGAAATGGACTCAACACCCCATATTCAAAGCCGGGGAATATACCTGACAAATAAGAATCTTAAGACCCATGGATTTATATGTCTCCATAAGGAAATCAAGCGTGTGTACAGCGGCCTAAACGCAGCAGTGAAAATCCGATAAATCCCATTATCAAAATAAATTTCACAAACAAAACACAATGACAGTGAAATAGAGAGCAATTCTTAAATAATTCATTCAGGGCTTGTGATGCAACCTGGATTTACCACATCCACACCCAGAGCTGGGTGAGACATAAGGCTGGACACTTCGGGCTGATAGAATTGGTGAGGTTCGGTGAGCAAACGCAGACCCTTTGAAGTCATACTGCATGGTACCCATTCCAAGGGTCCCAACTCTCCAGGTTTAAGGGATTCTTCCTTCAGCTAAAACATGCATGGGAAACCCAGAGTATGGTCCACCGTGTGATTGGGAAACGTTTTCAAATGCATCTCAGGTTTCGTCCCCTGGTACATGGGTTCACAATTCCAGACGCTTTACTAACACTCTCCCCACTTGGAGAGTCAGTGCCTTTAACCTCCTGTTTGTCACAGTTTGCAATTTCTGCGCAAGATGAACAGGAATAGGGAGAACCAATGAGAGATTAGCTGTAGGTGTCTGCACGGGCAAATGGAATGCTAATTTCCCACCAGGAAGAGGGTTTAACCAAAGGCTCAGCGTGCCCTGCCGGAACCAGATTAGGGCCTGAAGCAATACAGCGGTTTTGCGGCCAGCTCACAAGAAAGCGAGTTGAAGAAAGGAGCTCAGGGACCCTGTAATTCACAAACCTGCAGAGTTATGAATGACAGCTATCGTCCAAAAATGTATTGAAGTAAGTCTTCGAAGGGGACTTGAAAGCAGGGCAGAATTTCAGGAAAACGATTTCAGGGGGTAGACTGGAATTGCACTTAAAGCATAGGAAAAGAGGCAGAATGTCGACAATGATGCACTTGGCCAAAAAGGGCGTATGCGTTTTTTCCTGAATATATTCAGGAAAAAACGCATACGCCCGTTTTGGCCAACCAAGCAAGCGTGTAAAGGAAATCTGCACTACAATGAAGTCTCACTGCCCCCCGGTCAAAAGTGCCATCTGAAAAATGTGTAAAATCCAGAAAGGCAGGACAGGTCATGGAGAACAGGGAGCCTTGTTATGCCGATGGGCGGGATGTAAATTGCCAACAGCCACTCTGGAGAAGTGTATGGTGTTTCCTGAAACACGTAGGAAACAAAGCAACACAGCCTATGGCACTTCCACTTAGGGTCCTATAGCTTAGGGAAATTAAAATCAAAAACACACAGCCACTCCAAAGTTTGGGACGACTCTGTTTACAAGAACCTCGTCTACGGTACAAGTTAAATATCCGAGAAAGCAAAAAATGGATAAAGAAGTTGTGGTACGTACGTACAATGGAATATCACTCAGCAATGAGATCTACGTCATCAGGACCGTAGCGACATAATGAGTGGATTCAGGTACGACGATTCTACGAGAAATAAGTTACACAGAAAAAAAAATTCATAAGGTATCACTAATACACTGAACGTAAACTTGGCTACACATGAACTGAATTACAAAACAGAACAGGGTCTCAAATTTAGAAAACCAACTTATGCTTGCTTATGGCGAAAGGTGATTTGGGGAGCTGCATCAAACCAGAGATTGAAATTAGCACAGATCCCGTTCCATAAGCCAAATATATAATAGAAAAGACCTACTCCTTACTCAACGAAATGGACTCAACACCCCATATTCAACGCCTGGGAATATACCTGACAAGTAAGAATCTTAAGACCCATGGATTTATATGTCTCCATAAGGAAATCAAGCGTGTGTACAGCGGCCTAAACTTAGCAGTGAAAATCCGATAAATCCCATTATCAAAATAAATTTCACAAACACAACACAATGACAGTGAAATAGAGAGCAATTCTTAAATAATTCATTCAGGGCTTGTGATGCAACCTGGATTTACCACATCTACACCCAGAGCTGGTTGAGACATAAGGCTGGACACTTCGGGCTGATAGCATTGGTGAGGTTCGGTGATCAAAAGCAGACCCTTTGAAGTCATACTGCATGGTAGCCATTCCATGGGTCCCAACTCTCCAGGTTTAAGGGATTCTTCCTTCAGCTAAAACATGCATGGGAAACACGGAGTATGTTCCACCGTGTGATTGGGAAAGGTTTTCAAATGCATCTCAGGTTTTGTCCCCTGGTACTCGGGTGCACCGTTCCAGACACTTTACTAACACTCTCCCCACTTGGAAAGTCAGTGCCTTTAACCTCCTGTTTGGCACAGTTTGCAATTTCTGCGCAAGATGAACAGGAATAGGGAGAAGCAATGAGAGACTAGCTGTAGGTGTCTGCACGGGCAAATGGAACGCTCATTTCCCACCAGGTAGAGGAATTAACAAAAGGCTCAGCGTGCCCAGCCGGAACCAGATTAGGGCCTGAAGCAATTCTGCGGTTTTGCGGCCAGCTCACAAAAAAGCGAGTTGAAGAAAGGAGCTCAGGGGCACTGTAATTCACAATCCTGCAGAGTTATGAATGACAGCTATCGTCCAAAAATGTATTGAAGTAAGTTTTCGAAGAGGACTTGAAAACGGGGCAGAATTTCAGGAAAACGATTTCAGGGGGTAGACCGGAATTGCACTTAAAGCATAGGAAAAGAGGCAGAATGTCCACAATGATGCACTTGGCCAAAAAGGGCGTATGCGTTTTTTCCTCAATATATTCAGGAAAAAACGCATACGCCCTTTTTGGCCAACCAAGCAAGCGTGTAAAGGAAATCTGCACTACAATGAAGTCTCACTGCCCCCCGGTCAAAAGGGCCATCTGAAACAAGTGTAAAATCCAGAAAGGCAGGACAGGTCATGGAGAACAGGGAGCCTTGTTATGCTGATGGGCGGGATGTAAATTGCCAACAGCCACTCTGGAGAAGTGTATGGTGTTTCCTGAAACACGTAGGAAACAAAGCAACACAGCCTATGGCACTTCCACTTAGGGTCCTATAGCTTAGGGAAATTAAAATCAAAAACACACAGCCACACCAAAGTTTGGGACGGCTCTGTTTACAAGAACCTGGTATACGGTACAAGTTAAATATCCAAGAAAGCAAAAAATGGATAAGGAAGTTGTGGTACGTACGTACAATGGAATATCACTCAGCAATGAGATCTACGTCATCAGGCCCGTAGTGGCATAATGAGTGGATTCAGGTACGACGATTCTGCGAGAAATAAGTCACACAGAAAAAGAAACATAATAAGATATCACTAATACACTGAAGGTAAACTTGGCTACACATGAACTGAATTACAAAACAGAACAGGGTTTCAAATTTAGAAAACCAACTTATGCTTGCTTATGGGGAAAGGTGAGTTGGGGTGCTGCATCAAACCAGAGATTGAAATTAGCACAGATACCGTTCCATAAGCCAAATATATAATAGACAAGACCTACTGTTGCTCAACGAAATGGACTCAACACCCCATATTCAACGCCTGAGAATATACCTGACAAGTAAGAATCTTAAAACCCATGGATTTATATGTCTCCATAAGGAAGTCAAGCGTGTGTACAGTGGCCTAAACGCAGCAGTGAAAATCCGATAAATCCCATTAACAAAATAAATTTCAAAAACAAAACACAATGACAGTGAAATAGAGAGCAATTCTTAAATAATTCATTCAGGGCTTGTGATGCAACCTGGATTTACCACATCTACACACAGAGCAGGTTGAGACATAAGGCTGGACACTTCGGGCTGATAGCATTGTTGAGGTTCGGTGAGCAATGGCAGACCCTTTGAAGTCATATTGCATGGTAGCCATTCCATGGGTCCCAACTCTCCAGGTTTAAGGGATTCTTCCTTCAGCTAAAATATGCATGGGAAACCCAGAGTATGGTCCACCGTGTGATTGGGAAACGTTTTCAACTGCATCTCAGGTTTCGTCCCCTGGTACTCGGGTTCACCATTCCAGACGCTTTACTAACACTCTCCCCACTTGGAGAGTCAGTGCCTTTAACCTCCTGTTTGGCACAGTTTGCAATTTCTGCGCAAGTTGAAGAGGAATAGGGAGAATCAATGAGAGACTAGCTGTAGGTGTCTGCACGGGCAAATGGAACGCTCATTTCCCACCAGGAAGAGGAATTAACCAAAGGCTCAGCATGCCCTGCCAGAACCAGATTAGGGCCTGAAGCAATCCTGCGGTTTTGCGGCCAGCTCACAAGAAAGCAAGTTGAAGAAATGAGCTCAGGGGCACTGTAATTCACAAACCTGTAGAGTTATGAATGACAGCTATCGTCCAAAAATATATTGAAGTAAGTCTTCGAAGAGGACTTGAAAGCGGGGCAGAATTTCAGGAAAACAATTTCAGGGGGTAGACTGGAATTGCACTTAAAGCATAGGAAAAGAGGCAGAATGTCGACAATGATGCACTTGGCCAAAAAGGGCGTATGCGTTTTTTCCTGAATATATTCAGGAAAAAACGCATACGCACTTTTTGGCCAGCCAAGCAAGCGTGTAAATGAAATCTGCACTACAATGAAGTCTCACTGCCCCCCAGTCAAAAGGGACATCTGAAAAAAGCGTAAAATCCAGAAAGGCAGGACAGGTCATGGAGAACAGGGAGCCATGTTATGCAGATGGGCGGGATGTAAATTGCCAACAGCCACTCTGGAGAAGTGTATGGTGTTTCCTGAAACACGTAGGAAACAAAGCAACACAGCCTATGGCACTTCCACTTAGGGTCCTATAGCTTAGGGAAATTAAAATCAAAAACACACAGCCACCCCAAAGTTTGGGACGGCTCTGTTTACAAGAACATCGTCTACGGTACAAGTTAAATATCCGAGAAAGTAAAAAATGGATAAAGAAGTTGTGGTACGTACGTAAAATGGAATATCACTCAGCCATGAGATCTACGTCATCAGGCCCGTAGCGGCATAATGAGTGGATTCAGGTACGACGATTCTACGAGAAATAAGTCACACAGAAAGAGAAACATCATAAGATATCACTAATCCACGGAACGTAAACTTGGCTACACAAGAACTGAATTACAAAACAGAACAGGGTCTCAAATTTAGAAAACCATCTTATGCTTGCTTATGGGGAAAGGTGAGTTGGGGTGCTGTATAAAACCAGAGATTGAAATTAGCACAGATACCGTTCCATAAGGCAAAAATATAATAGACAAGACCTACTCCTTGCTCTACGAAATGGACTCAACACCCCATATTCAACGCCTGGAAATATACCTGACAAGTAAGAATCTTAAGACCCATGGATTTATATGTCTCCATAAGGAAATCAAGCGTGTGTACAGCGGCCTAAACGCAGCAGTGAAAATCCGATAAATCCCATTATCAAAATAAATTTCACAAACACAACACAATGACAGTGAAATAGAGAGCAATTCTTAAATAATTCATTCAGGGCTTGTGATGCAACCTGGATTTACCACATCTACACCCAGAGCTGGGTGAGACATAAGGCTGGACACTTCGGGCTGATAGCATTGGTGAGGTTCGGTGAGCAAACGCAGACCCTTTGAAGTCATACTGCATGGTACCCATTCCATGGGTCCCAACTCTCCAGGTTTAAGGGATTCTTCCTTCAGCTAAAACATGCATTGGAATCCCAGAGTATGGTCCACTGTGTGATTGGGAAACATTTTCAAATGTATCTCAGGTTTCGTCCCCTGGTACTCGGGTTCAACGTTCCAGACGCTTTACTAACACTCTCCACAATTGGAGAGACAGTGCCTTTAACCTCCTGTTTGTCACAGTTTGCAAATTCTGTGCAAGATGAACAGGAATAGGGAGAACCAATGAGAGACTAGCTGTAGGTGTCTGCACGGGCAAATGGAACGCTCATTTCCCACCAGGAAGAGGGATTAACCAAAGGCTCAGCGTTCCCTGCCGGAACCAGATTAGGGCCTGAAGCAATCCAGCGGTTTTGCGGCCATCTCAGAAGAAAGCGAGTTGAAGAAAGGAGCTCAGGGGCACTGTAATTCACAAACCTGCAGAGTTATGAATGACAGCTATCGTACAAAAATGTATTGAAGTAAGTCTTCGAAGAGGAGTTGAAAGCGGGGCAGAATTTCAGGAAAACGATTTCAGGGGGTAGACCGGAATTGCACTTAAAGTATAGGAAAAGAGGCAGAATGTCGACAATGATGCACTTGGCCAAAAAGGGCGTATGCGTTTTTTCCTGAATATATTCAGGAAAAAACGCATACGCGCTTTTTGGCCAACCAAGCAAGCGTGTAAAGGAAATCTGCACTACAATGAAGTCTCACTGCCTCCCGGTCCACACGGCCATCTGAAACAAGTGTAAAATCCAGAAAGGCAGGACAGGTCATGGAGAACAGGGAGCCTTGTTATGCTGATGGGCGCGATGTAAATTGCCAACAGCCACTCTGGAGAAGTGTATGGTGTTTCCTGAAACACGTAGGAAACAAAGCAACACAGCCTATGGCACTTCCACTTAGGGTCCTATAGCTTAGGGAAATTAAAATCAAAAACACCCAGGCACCCCAAAGTTTGGGACGGCTCTGTTTACAAGAACCTCGTCTACGGTACAAGTTAAATATCCGTGAAAGCAAAAAATGGATAAAGAAGTTGTGGTACGTACGTACAATGGAATAACACTCAGAAATGAGATCTACGTCATCAGGTCCGTAGCAGCATAATGAGTGGATTCAGGTACCACGATTCTACGAGAAATAAGTCACACAGAAAAAGAAACATCATAAGATATCCCTAATACACGGAACGTAAACTTGGCTACTCATGAACTGAATTACAAAACAGAACAGGGTCTCAAATTTAGAAAACCAACTTATGCTTGCTTATGGGGAAAGGTGAGCTGGGGTGCTGCATAAAACCAGAGATTGAAATTAGCACACATACTGTTCCATAAGCAAAATATATAATAGACAAGACCTACACCTGGCTCAATGAAATGGACTCAACACCCCATATTCAAAGCCGGGGTATATACCTGACAAATAAGAATCTTAAGACCCATGGATTTATATGTCTCCATAAGGAAATCAAGCGTGTGTACAGCGGCCTAAACGCAGCAGTGAAAATCCGATAAATCCCATTATCAAAATAAATTTCACAAACAAAACACAATGACAGTGAAATAGAGAGGAATTCTTAAATAATTCATTCAGGGCTTGTGATGCAACCTGGATTTACCACATCCACACCCAGAGCTGGGTGAGACATAAGGCTGGACACTTCGGGCTGATAGCATTGTTGAGGTTCGGTGAGCAATGGCAGACCCTTTGAAGTCATATTGCATGGTAGCCATTCCATGGGTCCCAACTCTCCAGGTTTAAGGGATTCTTCCTTCAGCTAAAATATGCATGGGAAACCCAGAGTATGGTCCACCGTGTGATTGGGAAACGTTTTCAACTGCATCTCAGGTTTCGTCCCCTGGTACTCGGGTTCACCATTCCAGACGCTTTACTAACACTCTCCCCACTTGGAGAGTCAGTGCCTTTAACCTCCTGTTTGGCACAGTTTGCAATTTCTGCGCAAGTTGAAGAGGAATAGGGAGAATCAATGAGAGACTAGCTGTAGGTGTCTGCACGGGCAAATGGAACGCTCATTTCCCACCAGGAAGAGGAATTAACCAAAGGCTCAGCATGCCCTGCCAGAACCAGATTAGGGCCTGAAGCAATCCTGCGGTTTTGCGGCCAGCTCACAAGAAAGCAAGTTGAAGAAATGAGCTCAGGGGCACTGTAATTCACAAACCTGTAGAGTTATGAATGACAGCTATCGTCCAAAAATATATTGAAGTAAGTCTTCGAAGAGGACTTGAAAGCGGGGCAGAATTTCAGGAAAACGATTTCAGGGGGTAGACTGGAATTGCACTTAAAGCATAGGAAAAGAGGCAGAATGTCGACAATGATGCACTTGGCCAAAAAGGGCGTATGCGTTTTTTCCTGAATATATTCAGGAAAAAACGCATACGCCCTTTTTGGCCAGCCAAGCAAGCGTGTAAATGAAATCTGCACTACAATGAAGTCTCACTGCCCCCCGGTCAAAAGGGACATCTGAAAAAAGCGTAAAATCCAGAAAGGCAGGACAGGTCATGGAGAACAGGGAGCCATGTTATGCAGATGGGCGGGATGTAAATTGCCAACAGCCACTCTGGAGAAGTGTATGGTGTTTCCTGAAACACGTAGGAAACAAAGCAACACAGCCTATGGCACTTCCACTTAGGGTCCTATAGCTTAGGGAAATTAAAATCAAAAACACACAGCCACCCCAAAGTTTGGGACGGCTCTGTTTACAAGAACATCGTCTACGGTACAAGTTAAATATCCGAGAAAGTAAAAAATGGATAAAGAAGTTGTGGTACGTACGTACAATGGAATATCACTCAGCCATGAGATCTACGTCATCAGGCCCGTAGCGGCATAATGAGTGGATTCAGGTACGACGATTCTACGAGAAATAAGTCACACAGAAAGAGAAACATCATAAGATATCACTAATCCACGGAACGTAAACTTGGCTACACAAGAACTGAATTACAAAACAGAACAGGGTCTCAAATTTAGAAAACCATCTTATGCTTGCTTATGGGGAAAGGTGAGTTGGGGTGCTGTATAAAACCAGAGATTGAAATTAGCACAGATACCGTTCCATAAGGCAAAAATATAATAGACAAGACCTACTCCTTGCTCTACGAAATGGACTCAACACCCCATATTCAACGCCTGGAAATATACCTGACAAGTAAGAATCTTAAGACCCATGGATTTATATGTCTCCATAAGGAAATCAAGCGTGTGTACAGCGGCCTAAACGCAGCAGTGAAAATCCGATAAATCCCATTATCAAAATAAATTTCACAAACACAACACAATGACAGTGAAATAGAGAGCAATTCTTAAATAATTCATTCAGGGCTTGTGATGCAACCTGGATTTACCACATCTACACCCAGAGCTGGGTGAGACATAAGGCTGGACACTTCGGGCTGATAGCATTGGTGAGGTTCGGTGAGCAAACGCAGACCCTTTGAAGTCATACTTCATGGTACCCATTCCATGGGTCCCAACTCTCCAGGTTTAAGGGATTCTTCCTTCAGCTAAAACATGCATTGGAATCCCAGAGTATGGTCCACTGTGTGATTGGGAAACATTTTCAAATGTATCTCAGGTTTCGTCCCCTGGTACTCGGGTTCAACGTTCCAGACGCTTTACTAACACTCTCCCCACTTGGAGAGTCAGTGCCTTTAACCTCCTGTTTGTCACAGTTTGCAATTTCTGCGCAAGATGAACAGGAATAGGGAGAACCAATGAGAGACTAGCTGTAGGTGTCTGCACGGGCAAATGGAATGCTAATTTCCCACCAGGAAGAGGTATTAACCAAAGGCTCAGCGTGCCCTGCCGGAACCAGATTAGGGCCTGAAGCAATACAGCGGTTTTGCGGCCAGCTCACAAGAAAGCGAGTTGAAGAAAGGAGCTCAGGGACCCTGTAATTCACAAACCTGCAGAGTTATGAATGACAGCTATCGTCCAAAAATGTATTGAAGTAAGTCTTCGAAGGAGACTTGAAAGCAGGGCAGAATTTCAGGAACACGATTTCAGGGGGTAGACTGGAATTGCACTTAAAGCATAGGAAAAGAGGCAGAATGTCGACAATGATGCACTTGGCCAAAAAGGGCGTATGCGTTTTTTCCTGATTCAGGAAAAAACTCATACGACCTTTTTGGCCAACCAAGCAAGCGTGTAAAGGAAATCTGCACTACAATGAAGCCTCACAGCCCCCCGGTCAAAACGGGCATCTGAAAAAAGTGTAAAATCCAGAAAGTCAGGACAGGTCATGGAGAACAGGGAGCCTTGTTATGCTGATGGGCGGGATGTAAATTGCCAACAGCCACTCTGGAGAAGTGTATGGTGTTTCCTGAAACACGTAGGAAACAAAGCAACACAGCCTATGGCACTTGCACTTAGGGTCCTATAGCTTAGGGAAATTAAATTCAAAAACACACAGCCACCCAAAAGTTTGGGACGGCTCTGTTTACAAGAACCTCGTCTACGGTACAAGTTCAATATCCGAGAAAGCAAAAAATGGATAAAGAAGTTGTGGTACGTACGTACAATGGAATATCACTCAGCCATGAGATCTACGTCATCAGGCCCGTAGCGGCATAATGAGTGGATTCAGGTACGACGATTCTACGAGAAATAAGTCACACAGAAAGAGAAACATCATAAGATATCACTAATCCACGGAACGTAAACTTGGCTACACAAGAACTGAATTACAAAACAGAACAGGGTCTCAAATTTAGAAAACCATCTTATGCTTGCTTATGGGGAAAGGTGAGTTGGGGTGCTGTATAAAACCAGAGATTGAAATTAGCACAGATACCGTTCCATAAGGCAAATATATAATAGACAAGACCTACTCCTTGCTCAACGAAATGGACTCAACACCCCATATTCAACGCCTGGAAAATACCTGACAAGTAAGAATCTTAAGACCCATGGATTTATATGTCTCCATAAGGAAATCAAGCGTGTGTACAGCGGCCTAAACGCAGCAGTGAAAATCCGATAAATCCCATTATCAAAATAAATTTCAAAAACAAAACACAATGACAGTGAAATAGAGAGCAATTCTTAAATAATTCATTCAGGGCTTGTGATGCAACCTGGATTTACCACATCTACACCCAGAGCTGGATGAGACATAAGGCTGGACACTTCGGGCTGATAGCATTGGTGAGGTTCGGTGAGCAAACGCAGACCCTTTGAAGTCATACTGCATGGTACCCATTCCATGGGTCCCAACTCTCCAGGTTTAAGGGATTCTTCCTTCAGCTAAAACATGCATTGGAATCCCAGAGTATGGTCCACTGTGTGATTGGGAAACATTTTCAAATGTATCTCAGGTTTCGTCCCCTGGTACTCGGGTTCAACGTTCCTGACGCTTTACTAACACTCTCCACAATTGGAGAGACAGTGCCTTTAACCTCCTGTTTGTCACAGTTTGCAAATTCTGCGCAAGATGAACAGGATTAGGGAGAACTAATGAGAGACTAGCTCTAGGTGTGTGCACGGGCAAATGGAACGCTCATTTCCCACCAGGAAGAGGGATTAACCAAAGGCTCAGCGTTCCCTGCCGGAACCAGATTAGGGCCTGAAGCAATCCAGCGGTTTTGCGGCCATCTCAGAAGAAAGCGAGTTGAAGAAAGGAGCTCAGGGGCACTGTAATTCACAAACCTGCAGAGTTATGAATGACAGCTATCGTCCAAAAATGTATTGAAGTAAGTCTTCGAAGAGGCGTTGAAAGCGGGGCAGAATTTCAGGAAAACGATTTCAGGGGGTAGACTGGAATTGCACTTAAAGTATAGGAAAAGAGGCAGAATGTCGACAATGATGCACTTGGCCAAAAAGGGCGTATGCGTTTTTTCCTGAATATATTCAGGAAAAAACGCATACGCCCTTTTTGGCCAACCAAGCAAGCGTGTAAAGGAAATCTGCACTACAATGAAGTCTCACTGCCTCCCGGTCCAAACGGCCATGTGAAACAAGTGTAAAATCCAGAAAGGCAGGACAGGTCATGGAGAACAGGGAGCATTGTTATGCTGATGGGCGGGATGTAAATTGCCAACAGCCACTCTGGAGAAGTGTATGGTGTTTCCTGAAACACGTAGGAAACAAAGCAACACAGCCTATGGCACTTCCACTTAGGGTCCTATAGCTTAGGGAAATTAAAATCAAAAACACACAGCCACCCCAAAGTTTGGGACGGCTCTGTTTACAAGAACCTCGTCTACGGTACAAGTTAAATATCCGAGAAAGCAAAAAATGGATAAAGAAGTTGTGGTACGTACGTACAATGGAATATCACTCAGCAATGAGATCTACGTCATCAGGCCCGTAGCGGCATAATGAGTGCATTCAGGTACGACGATTCTACGAGAAATAAGTCACACAGAAAAAGAAACATCATAAGATATCCCTAATACACGGAACGTAACCTTGGCTACTCATGAACTGAATTACAAAACAGAACAGGGTCTCAAATTTAGAAAACCAACTTATGCTTGCTTATGGGGAAAGGTGAGTTGGGGTGCTGCATAAAACCAGAGATTGAAATTAGCACACATACTGTTCCATAAGCAAAATATATAATAGACAAGACCTACACCTGGCTCAATGAAATGGACTCAACACCCCATATTCAAAGCCGGGGAATATACCTGACAAATAAGAATCTTAAGACCCATGGATTTATATGTCTCCATAAGGAAATCAAGCGTGTGTACAGCGGCCTAAACGCAGCAGTGAAAATCCGATAAATCCCATTATCAAAATAAATTTCACAAACAAAACACAATGACAGTGAAATAGAGAGGAATTCTTAAATAATTCATTCAGGGCTTGTGATGCAACCTGGATTTACCACATCCACACCCAGAGCTGGGTGAGACATAAGGCTGGACACTTCGGGCTGATAGCATTGGTGAGGTTCGGTGAGCAAATGCAGACCCTTTGAAGTCATACTGCATGGTAGCCATTCCAAGGGTCCCAACTCTCCAGGTTTAAGGGATTCTTCCTTCAGCTAAAACATGCATGGGAAACCCAGAGTATGGTCCACCGTGTGATTGGGAAACGTTTTCAACTGCATCTCAGGTTTCGTCCCCTGGTACTCGGGTTCACCATTCCAGACGCTTTACTAACACTCTCCCCACTTGGAGAGTCAGTGCCGTTAACCTTCTGTTTGGCACAGTTTCAAATTTCAAGATGAACAGGAATAGGGAGAACCAATGAGAGACTAGCTGTAGGTGTCTGCACGGGCAAATGGAACGCTCATTTCCCACCAGGAAGAGGGTTTAACCAAAGGCTCAGCGTGCCCTGCTGGAACAAGATTAGGGCCTGAAGCAATCCTGCGGTTTTGCGGCCAGCTCACATGAAAGCGAGTTGAAGAAAGGAGCTCAGGGGCACTGTAATTCACAAACCTGCAGAGTTATGAATGACAGCTATCGTCCAAAAATGTATTGAAGTAAGTCTACTAAGAGGACTTGAAAGCGGGGCAGAATTTCAGGAAAACGATTTCAGGGGGTAGACTGGAATTGCACTTAAAGCATAGGAAAAGAGGCAGAATGTCGACAATGATGCACTTGGCCAAAAAGGGCGTATGCGTTTTTTCCTGAATATATTCAGGAAAAAACGCATACGCCCTTTATGGCCAACCAAGCAAGCGTGTCAAGGAAATCTGCACTACAATGAAGTCTCACTGCCCCCCGGTCAAAAGGGCCATCTGAAACAAGTGTAAAATCCAGAAAGGCAGGACAGGTCATGGAGAACAGGGAGCCTTGTTATGCTGATGGGCGGGATGTAAATTGCCAACAGCCACTCTGGAGAAGTGTATGGTGTTTCCTGAAACACCTAGGAAACAAAGCAACACAGCCTATGGCACTTCCACTTAGGGTCCTATAGCTTAGGGAAATTAAAATCAAAAACACACAGCCACCCCAAAGTTTGGGACGGCTCTGTTTACAAGAACATCGTCTACGGTACAAGTTAAATATCCGAGAAAGCAAAAAATGGATAAAGAAGTTGTGCTACGCACGTACAGTGGAATATCACTCAGCCATGAGATCTACGTCATCTGGCCCGTAGCGGCATAATGAGTGGATTCAGGTATGACGATTCTACGAGAAATAAGTCACACAGAAAAAGAAACATCATAAGATATCACTAATACACGGAACGTAAACTTGGCTACACATGAACTGAATTACAAAACAGAACAGGGTCTCAAATTTAGAAAACCAACTTATGCTTGCTTATGGGGAAGGTGAGTTGGGGTGCTGCATCAAACCAGAGATTGAAATTAGCACAGATACCGTTCCATAAGCAAAATATATAATAGACAAGACCTACTCCTTGCTCAACGAAATGGACTCAACACCCCATATTCAACGCCTGGGAATATACCTGAAAAGTATGAATCTTAAGACCCATGGATTTATATGTCTCCATAAGGAAATCAAGCGTGTGTACAGCGGCCTAAACGCAGCAGTGAAAATCCGATAAATCCCATTATCAAAATAAATTTCACAAACAAAACACAATGACAGTGAAATAGAGAGCAATTCTTAAATAATTCATTCAGGGCTTGTGATGCAACCTGTATTTACCACACCTACACCCAGAGCTGGGTGAGACATAAGGTTGGACACTTCGGGCTGATAGCATTGGTGAGGTTCGGTGAGCAAACGCAGACCCTTTGAAGTCATACTGCATGGTACCCATTCCATGGGTCCCAACTCTCCAGGTTTAAGGGATTCTTCCTTCATCTAAAACATGCATGGGAAACCCAGAGTATGGTCCACCTTGTGATTGGGAAACGTTTTCAAATGCATCTCAGGTTTCGTCCCCTGGTACTCGGGTTCACCGTGCCAGATGCTTTACTAATGCTCTCCCCACATTGAGAGTCAGCGCCTTTAACCTCCTGTTTGGCACAGTTTGCAATTTCTGCGCAAGATGAACAGGAATAGGGAGAACCAATGAGAGACTAGCTCTAGGTGTCTGCACGGCCAAATGGAACGCTCATTTCCCACCAGGAAGAGGAATTAAGCAAAGGCTCAGCGTGCCCTGCCAGAACCAGATGAGGGTCTGAAGCAATCCTGCGGTTTTGCAGCCAGCTCACAAGAAAGCGAGTTGAAGAAAGGAGCTCAGGGGCACTGTAATTCACAAACCTGCAGAGTTATGAATGACAGCTATCGTCCAAAAATGTATTGAAGTATCTTCGAAGAGGACCTGAAAGCGGGGCAGAATTTCAGGAAAACGATTTCGGGAGTAGACTGGAATTGCACTTAAAGCATAGGAAAAGAGGCAGAATGTCGACAATGATGCACTTGGCCAAAAAGGGCGTATGCGTTTTTTCCTGAATATATTCAGGAAAAAACTCATACGCCCTTTTTGGCCAACCAAGCAAGCGTTTAAAGGAAATCTGCACTACAATGAAGTCTCACTGCCCCCCTGTCCAAACGGCCATATGAAACAAGTGTAAATTCCAGAAAGGCAGAACAGCTCATGGAAAGAGGGAGCCTTGGTATGCTGATGGGCGGGATGTAAATTGCCAACAGCCACTCTGGAGAAGTGTATGGTGTTTCCTGAAACACGTAGGAAACAAAGCAACACAGCCTATGGCACTTCCACTTAGGGTCCTATAGCTTAGGGAAATTAAAATCAAAAACACACAGCCACCCCAAAGTTTGGGACGGCTCTGTTTACAAGAACCTCGTCTACGGTACAAGTTAAATATCCGAGAAAGCAAAAAATGGATAAAGAAGTTGTGGTACGTACGTACAATGGAATATCACTCAGCAATGAGATCTACGTCATCAGCCCCGTAGCGGCATAATGAGTGCATTCAGGTACGACGATTCTACGAGAAATAAGTCACACAGAAAAAGAAACATCGTAAGATATCACTAATAAACGGAACGTAATGTTGGCTACACATGAACTGAATTACAAAACAGAACAGGGTCTCAAATTTAGAAAACCAACTTATGCTTGCTTATGGGGAAAGGTGAGTTGGGGTGCTGCATCAAACCAGAGATTGAAATTAGCACAGATACCGTTCCATAACCCAAATATATATTAGACAAGACCTACTCCTTGCTCAACGAAATGGACTCAACACCCCATATTCAACGCCTGGGAATATACCTGACAAGTAAGAATCTTAAGACCCATGGATTTATATGTCTCCATAAGGAAATCAAGCGTGTGTAGAGCGGCCTAAACGCAGCAGTGAAAATCCGATAAATCCCATTATCAAAATAAATTTCAAAAACAAAACACAATGACAGTGAAATAGAGAGCAATTCTTAAATAATTCATTCAGGGCTTGTGATGCAACCTGGATTTACCACATCTACACCCAGAGCTGGGTGAGACATAAAGCTAGACACTTCGGGCTGATAGCATTGGTGAGGTACGGTGAGCAAACGCAGACCCTTTGACGTCATACTGCATGGTACCCATTCCATGGGTCCCAACTCTCCAGGATTAAGGGATTCTTCCTTCAGCTAAAACATGCATGGGAAACCCAGAGTATGGTCCACCGTGTGATTGGGAAACGTTTTCAAATGCATCTCAGGTTTCGACCCCTGGTACTCGGGTTCACTGTTCCAGGCGCTTTACTAACACTCTCCCCACTTGGAGAGTCAGTGCCTTTAACTTCCTGTTTGTCACAGTTTGCAATTTCTGCGCAAGATGAACAGGAATAGGGAGAACCAATTAGAGACTAGCTGTAGGTGTCTGCACGGGCAAATGGAACGCTCATTTCCCACCAGGAAGTGGAATTAACCAAAGTCTCAGCGTGCCCTGCTGGAAACATATTAGGGCATAAAGCAATGCAGCAGTTTTGCGGCCAGCTCACAAGAAAGCGAGTTGAAGAAAGGAGCTCAGGGGCACTGTAATTCACAAACCTGCAGAGTTATGAATGACAGCTATCGTCCAAAAATGTATTGAAGTAAGTCTTCGAAGTGGACTTGAAAGCGGGGCAGAATTTCAGGAAAACTGTTTCAGGGGGTAGACTGGAATTGCACTTAAAGCATAGGAAAAGAGGCAGAATGTCCACAATGATGCACTTGGCCAAAAATGGGGTATGCGTTTTTTCCTGAATATATTCAGGAAAAAACGCATACGCAATTTTTGGCCAACCAAGCAAGCGTGAAAATGAAATCTGCACTACAAGAAAGTCTCACTGCCCCCCGGTCAAAAGTGCCACCTGAAAAATGTGTAAAATCCAGAAAGGCAGGACAGGTCATGGAGAACAGGGAGCCTGGTTATGCCGATGGGCGGGATGTAAATTGCCAACAGCCACTCTGGAGAAGTGTATGGTGTTTCCTGAAACACGTAGGAAACAAAGCAACACAGCCTATGGCACTTCCACTTAGGGTCCTATAGCTTAGGGAAATTAAAATCGAAAACACACAGCCACCCCAAAGTTTGGGACGGCTCTGTTTACAAGAACCTCGTCTACGGTACAAGTTAAATATCCGAGAAAGCAAAAAATGGATAAAGAAGTTGTGGTACGTACGTACAATGGAATATCACTCAGCAATGAGATCTACGTCATCAGCCCCGTAGCGGCATAATGAGTGCATTCAGGTACGACGATACTACGAGAAATAAGTCACACAGAAAAAGAAACATCGTAAGATATCACTAATAAACGGAACGTAAACTTGGCTACACATGAACTGAATTACAAAACAGAACAGGGTCTCAAATTTAGAAAACCAACTTATGCTTGCTTATGGGGAAAGGTGAGTTGGGGTGCTGCATCAAACCAGAGATTGAAATTAGCACAGATACCGTTCCATAACCCAAATATATAATAGACAAGACCTACTCCTTACTCAACGAAATGGACTCAACACCCCATATTCAACGCCTGGGAATATACCTGACAAGTAAGAATCTTAAGACCCATTGATTTATATGTCTCCATAAGGAAATCAAGCGTGTGTACAGCGGCCTAAACGCAGCAGTGAAAATCCGATAAATCCCATTATCAAAATAAATTTCAAAAAGAAAACACAATGACAGTGAAATAGAGAGCAATTCTTAAATAATTCATTCAGGGCTTGTGATGCAACCTGGATTTACCACATCTACACCCAGAGCTGGGTGAGACATAAGGCTAGACACTTCGGGCTGATAGCATTGGTGAGGTACGGTGAGCAAACGCAGACCCCTTGACGTCATACTGCATGGTACCCATTCCATGGATCCCAACTCTCCAGGATTAAGGGATTCTTCCTTCAGCTAAAACATGCATGGGAAACCCAGAGTATGGTCCACCGTGTGATTGGGAAACGTTTTCAAATGCATCTCAGGTTTCGACCCCTGGTACTCGGGTTCACCGTTCCAGGCGCTTTACTAACACTCTCCCCACTTGGAGAGTCAGTGCCTTTAACTTCCTGTTTGGCACAGTTTGCAATTTCTGCGCAAGATGAACAGGAATAGGGAGAACCAATTAGAGACTAGCTGTAGGTGTCTGCACGGGCAAATGGAACGCTCATTTCCCACCAGGAAGTGGAATTAACCAAAGTCTCAGCGTGCCCTGCTGGAAACAGATTAGGGCCTAAAGCAATCCAGCAGTTTTGCGGCCAGCTCACAAGAAAGCGAGTTGAAGAAAGGAGCTCAGGGGCACTGTAATTCACAAACGTGCAGAGTTATGAATGACAGCTATCGTCCAAAAATGTATTGAAGTAAGTTTTCGAAGAGGACTTGAAAACGGGGCAGAATTTCAGGAAAACGATTTCAGGGGGTAGACCGGAATTGCACTTAAAGCATAGGAAAAGAGGCAGAATGTCCACAATGATGCACTTGGCCAAAAAGGGCGTATGCATTTTTTCCTCAATATATTCAGGAAAAAACGCATACGCCCTTTTTGGCCAACCAAGCAAGCGTATAAAGGAAATCTGCACTACAATGAAGTCTCACTGCCCCCCGGTCAAAAGGGCCATCTGAAACAAGTGTAAAATCCAGAAAGGCAGGACAGGTCATGGAGAACAGGGAGCCTTGTTATGCTGATGGGCGGGATGTAAATTGCCAACAGCCACTCTGGAGAAGTGTATGGTGTTTCCTGAAACACGTAGGAAACAAAGCAACACAGCCTATGGCACTTCCACTTAGGGTCCTATAGCTTAGGGAAATTAAAATCAAAAACACACAGCCACACCAAAGTTTGGGACGGCTCTGTTTACAAGAACCTGGTCTACGGTACAAGTTAAATATCCAAGAAAGCAAAAAATGGATAAGGAAGTTGTGGTACGTACGTACAATGGAATATCACTCAGCAATGAGATCTACGTCATCAGGCCCGTAGTGGCATAATGAGTGGATTCAGGTACGACGATTCTGCGAGAAATAAGTCACACAGAAAAAGAAACATAATAAGATATCACTAATACACTGAAGGTAAACTTGGCTACACATGAACTGAATTACAAAACAGAACAGGGTTTCAAATTTAGAAAACCAACTTATGCTTGCTTATGGGGAAAGGTGAGTTGGGGTGCTGCATCAAACCAGAGATTGAAATTAGCACAGATACCGTTCCATAAGCCAAATATATAATAGACAAGACCTACTGTTGCTCAACGAAATGGACTCAACACCCCATATTCAACGCCTGAGAATATACCTGACAAGTAAGAATCTTAAAACCCATGGATTTATATGTCTCCATAAGGAAGTCAAGCGTGTGTACAGTGGCCTAAACGCAGCAGTGAAAATCCGATAAATCCCATTAACAAAATAAATTTCAAAAACAAAACACAATGACAGTGAAATAGAGAGCAATTCTTAAATAATTCATTCAGGGCTTGTGATGCAACCTGGATTTACCACATCTACACACAGAGCAGGTTGAGACATAAGGCTGGACACTTCGGGCTGATAGCATTGTTGAGGTTCGGTGAGCAATGGCAGACCATTTGAAGTCATATTGCATGGTAGCCATTCCATGGGTCCCAACTCTCCAGGTTTAAGGGATTCTTCCTTCAGCTAAAATATGCATGGGAAACCCAGAGTATGGTCCACCGTGTGATTGGGAAACGTTTTCAACTGCATCTCAGGTTTCGTCCCCTGGTACTCGGGTTCACCATTCCAGACGCTTTACTAACACTCTCCCAACTTGGAGAGTCAGTGCCTTTAACCTCCTGTTTGGCACAGTTTGCAATTTCTGCGCAAGTTGAAGAGGAATAGGGAGAATCAATGAGAGACTAGCTGTAGGTGTCTGCACGGGCAAATGGAACGCTCATTTCCCACCAGGAAGAGGAATTAACCAAAGGCTCAGCATGCCCTGCCAGAACCAGATTAGGGCCTGAAGCAATCCTGCGGTTTTGCGGCCAGCTCACAAGAAAGCAAGTTGAAGAAATGAGCTCAGGGGCACTGTAATTCACAAACCTGTAGAGTTATGAATGACAGCTATCGTCCAAAAGTATATTGAAGTAAGTCTTCGAAGAGGACTTGAAAGCGGGGCAGAATTTCAGGAAAAAGATTTCAGGGGGTAGACTGGAATTGCACTTAAAGCATAGGAAAAGAGGCAGAATGTCGACAATGATGCACTTGGCCAAAAAGGGCGTATGCGTTTTTTCCTGAATATATTCAGGAAAAAACGCATACGCACTTTTTGGCCAGCCAAGCAAGCGTGTAAATGAAATCTGCACTACAATGAAGTCTCACTGCCCCCCGGTCAAAAGGGACATCTGAAAAAAGCGTAAAATCCAGAAAGGCAGGACAGGTCATGGAGAACAGGGAGCCATGTTATGCAGATGGGCGGGATGTAAATTGCCAACAGCCACTCTGGAGAAGTGTATGGTGTTTCCTGAAACACGTAGGAAACAAAGCAACACAGCCTATGGCACTTCCACTTAGGGTCCTATAGCTTAGGGAAATTAAAATCAAAAACACACAGCCACCCCAAAGTTTGGGACGGCTCTGTTTACAAGAACATCGTCTACGGTACAAGTTAAATATCCGAGAAAGTAAAAAATGGATAAAGAAGTTGTGGTACGTACGTACAATGGAATATCACTCAGCCATGAGATCTACGTCATCAGGCCCGTAGCGGCATAATGAGTGGATTCAGGTACGACGATTCTACGAGAAATAAGTCACACAGAAAGAGAAACATCATAAGATATCACTAATCCACGGAACGTAAACTTGGCTACACAAGAACTGAATTACAAAACAGAACAGGGTCTCAAATTTAGAAAACCATCTTATGCTTGCTTATGGGGAAAGGTGAGTTGGGGTGCTGTATAAAACCAGAGATTGAAATTAGCACAGATACCGTTCCATAAGGCAAAAATATAATAGACAAGACCTACTCCTTGCTCTACGAAATGGACTCAACACCCCATATTCAACGCCTGGAAATATACCTGACAAGTAAGAATCTTAAGACCCATGGATTTATATGTCTCCATAAGGAAATCAAGCGTGTGTACAGCGGCCTAAACGCAGCAGTGAAAATCCGATAAATCCCATTATCAAAATAAATTTCACAAACACAACACAATGACAGTGAAATAGAGAGCAATTCTTAAATAATTCATTCAGGGCTTGTGATGCAACCTGGATTTACCACATCTACACCCAGAGCTGGGTGAGACATAAGGCTGGACACTTCGGGCTGATAGCATTGGTGAGGTTCGGTGAGCAAACGCAGACCCTTTGAAGTCATACTGCATGGTACCCATTCCATGGGTCCCAACTCTCCAGGTTTAAGGGATTCTTCCTTCAGCTAAAACATGCATTGGAATCCCAGAGTATGGTCCACTGTGTGATTGGGAAACATTTTCAAATGTATCTCAGGTTTTGTCCCCTGGTACTCGGGTTCAACGTTCCAGACGCTTTACTAACACTCTCCACAATTGGAGAGACAGTGCCTTTAACCTCCTGTTTGTCACAGTTTGCAAATTCTGCGCAAGATGAACAGGAATAGGGAGAACCAATGAGAGACTAGCTGTAGGTGTCTGCACGGGCAAATGGAACGCTCATTTCCCACCAGGAAGAGGGATTAACCAAAGGCTCAGCGTTCCCTGCCGGAACCAGATTAGGGCCTGAAGCAATCCAGCGGTTTTGCGGCCATCTCAGAAGAAAGCGAGTTGAAGAAAGGAGCTCAGGGGCACTGTAATTCACAAACCTGCAGAGTTATGAATGACAGCTATCGTACAAAAATGTATTGAAGTAAGTCTTCGAAGAGGACTTGAAAGCGGGGCAGAATTTCAGGAAAACGATTTCAGGGGGTAGACTGGAATTGCACTTAAAGTATAGGAAAAGAGGCAGAATGTCGACAATGATGCACTTGGCCAAAAAGGGCGTATGCGTTTTTTCCTGAATATATTCAGGAAAAAACGCATACGCGCTTTTTGGCCAACCAAGCAAGCGTGTAAAGGAAATCTTCACTACAATGAAGTCTCACTGCCTCCCGGTCCACACGGCCATCTGAAACAAGTGTAAAATCCAGAAAGGCAGGACAGGTCATGGAGAACAGGGAGCCTTGTTATGCTGATGGGCGGGATGTAAATTGCCAACAGCCACTCTGGAGAAGTGTATGGTGTTTCCTGAAACACGTAGGAAACAAAGCAACACAGCCTATGGCACTTCCACTTAGGGTCCTATAGCTTAGGGAAATTAAAATCAAAAACACCCAGGCACCCCAAAGTTTGGGACGGCTCTGTTTACAAGAACCTCGTCTACGGTACAAGTTCAATATCCGAGAAAGCAAAAAATGGATAAAGAAGTTGTGGTACGTACGTACAATGGAATATCACTCAGCCATGAGATCTACGTCATCAGGCCCGTAGCGGCATAATGAGTGGATTCAGGTACGACGATTCTACGAGAAATAAGTCACACAGAAAGAGAAACATCATAAGATATCACTAATCCACGGAACGTAAACTTGGCTACACAAGAACTGAATTACAAAACAGAACAGGGTCTCAAATTTAGAAAACCATCTTATGCTTGCTTATGGGGAAAGGTGAGTTGGGGTGCTGTATAAAACCAGAGATTGAAATTAGCACAGATACCGTTCCATAAGGCAAATATATAATAGACAAGACCTACTCCTTGCTCAACGAAATGGACTCAACACCCCATATTCAACGCCTGGAAATATACCTGACAAGTAAGAATCTTAAGACCCATGGATTTATATGTCTCCATAAGGAAATCAAGCGTGTGTACAGCGGCCTAAACGCAGCAGTGAAAATCCGATAAATCCCATTATCAAAATAAATTTCAAAAACAAAACACAATGACAGTGAAATAGAGAGCAATTCTTAAATAATTCATTCAGGGCTTGTGATGCAACCTGGATTTACCACATCTACACCCAGAGCTGGATGAGACATAAGGCTGGACACTTCGGGCTGATAGCATTGGTGAGGTTCGGTGAGCAAACGCAGACCCTTTGAAGTCATACTGCATGGTACCCATTCCATGGGTCCCAACTCTGCAGGTTTAAGGGATTCTTCCTTCAGCTAAAACATGCATTGGAATCCCAGAGTATGGTCCACTGTGTGATTGGGAAACATTTTCAAATGTATCTCAGGTTTCGTCCCCTGGTACTTGGGTTCAATGTTCCTGACGCTTTACTAACACTCTCCACAATTGGAGAGACAGTGCCTTTAACCTCCTGTTTGTCACAGTTTGAAAATTCTGCGCAAGATGAACAGGATTAGGGAGAACCAATGAGAGACTAGCTCTAGGTGTGTGCACGGGCAAATGGAACGCTCATTTCCCACCAGGAAGAGGGATTAACCAAAGGCTCAGCGTTCCCTGCCGGAACCAGATTAGGGCCTGAAGCAATCCAGCGGTTTTGCGGCCATCTCAGAAGAAAGCGAGTTGAAGAAAGGAGCTCAGGGGCACTGTAATTCACAAACCTGCAGAGTTATGAATGACAGCTATCGTCCAAAAATGTATTGAAGTAAGTCTTCGAAGAGGAGTTGAAAGCGGGGCAGAATTTCAGGAAAACGATTTCAGGGGGTAGACTGGAATTGCACTTAAAGTATAGGAAAAGAGGCAGAATGTCGACAATGATGCACTTGGCCAAAAAGGGCGTATGCGTTTTTTCCTGAATATATTCAGGAAAAAACGCATACGCCCTTTTTGGCCAACCAAGCAAGCGTGTAAAGGAAATCTGCACTACAATGAAGTCTCACTGGCTCCCGGTCCAAACGGCCATCTGAAACAAGTGTAAAATCCAGAAAGGCAGGACAGGTCATGGAGAACAGGGAGCCTTGTTATGCTGATGGGCGGGATGTAAATTGCCAACAGCCACTCTGGAGAAGTGTATGGTGTTTCCTGAAACATGTAGGAAACAAAGCAACACAGCCTATGGCACTTCCACTTAGGGTCCTATAGCTTAGGGAAATTAAAATCAAAAACACACAGCCACCCCAAAGTTTGGGACGGCTCTGTTTACAAGAACCTCGTCTACGGTACAAGTTAAATATCCGAGAAAGCAAAAAATGGATAAAGAAGTTGTGGTACGTACGTACAATGGAATATCACTCAGCAATGAGATCTACGTCATCAGGCCCGTAGCGGCATAATGAGTGCATTCAGGTACGACGATTCTACGAGAAATAAGTCACACAGAAAAAGAAACATCATAAGATATCCCTAATACACGGAACGTAAACTTGGCTACTCATGAACTGAATTACAAAACAGAACAGGGTCTCAAATTTAGAAAACCAACTTATGCTTGCTTATGGGGAAAGGTGAGTTGGGGTGCTGCATAAAACCAGAGATTGAAATTAGCACACATACTGTTCCATAAGCAAAATATATAATAGACAAGACCTACACCTGGCTCAATGAAATGGACTCAACACCCCATATTCAAAGCCGGGGAATATACCTGACAAATAAGAATCTTAAGACCCATGGATTTATATGTCTCCATAAGGAAATCAAGCGTGTGTACAGCGGCCTAAACGCAGCAGTGAAAATCCGATAAATCCCATTATCAAAATAAATTTCACAAACAAAACACAATGACAGTGAAATAGAGAGGAATTCTTAAATAATTCATTCAGGGCTTGTGATGCAACCTGGATTTACCACATCCACACCCA
This sequence comes from Delphinapterus leucas, assembly GCF_059928025.1. Lineage (NCBI taxonomy): Eukaryota > Metazoa > Chordata > Mammalia > Artiodactyla > Monodontidae > Delphinapterus > Delphinapterus leucas. The sequence continues at coordinate 1,195,554 of NW_028322244.1, forward strand.
GAGCTGGGTGAGACATAAGGCTGGACACTTCGGGCTGATAGCATTGGTGAGGTTCGGTGAGCAAATGCAGACCCTTTGAAGTCATACTGCATGGTAGCCATTCCAAGGGTCCCAACTCTCCAGGTTTAAGGGATTCTTCCTTCAGCTAAAACATGCATGGGAAACCCAGAGTATGGTCCACCGTGTGATTGGGAAACGTTTTCAACTGCATCTCAGGTTTCGTCCCCTGGTACTCGGGTTCACCATTACAGACGCTTTACTAACACTCTCCCCACTTGGAGAGTCAGTGCCATTAACCTTCTGTTTGGCACAGTTTCAAATTTCTGCGCAAGATGAACAGGAATAGGGAGAACCAATGAGAGACTAGCTGTAGGTGTCTGCACGGGAAAATGTAACGCTCATTTCCCACAAGGAAGAGGGTTTAACCAAAGGCTCAGCGTGCCCTGCTGGAACAAGATTAGGGCCTGAAGCAATCCTGCGGTTTTGCGGCCAGCTCACAAGAAAGCGAGTTGAAGAAAGGAGCTCAGGGGCACTGTAATTCACAAACCTGCAGAGTTATGAATGACAGCTATCGTCCAAAAATGTATTGAAGTAAGTCTACTAAGAGGACTTGAAAGCGGGGCAGAATTTCAGGAAAACGATTTCAGGCGGTAGACTGGAATTGCACTTAAAGCATAGGAAAAGAGGCAGAATGTCGACAATGATGCACTTGGCCAAAAAGGGCGTATGCGTTTTTTCCTGAATATATTCAGGAAAAAACGCATACGCCCTTTTTGGCCAACCAAGCAAGCGTGTAAAGGAAATCTGCACTACAATGAAGCCTCACAGCCCCCAGGTCAAAAGGGGCATCTGAAAAAAGTGTAAAATCCAGAAAGGCAGGACAGGTCATGGAGAACAGGGAGCCTTGTTATGCTGATGGGCGGGATGTAAATTGCCAACAGCCACTCTGGAGAAGTGTATGGTGTTTCCTGAAACACGTAGGAAACAAAGCAACACAGCCTATGGCACTTCCACTTAGAGTCCTATAGCTTAGGGAAATTAAATTCAAAAACACACAGCCACCCAGAAGTTTGGGACGGCTCTGTTTACAAGAACCTCGTCTACGGTACAAGTTCAATATCCGAGAAAGCAAAAAATGGATAAAGAAGTTGTGGTACGTACGTACAATGGAATATCACTCAGCCATGAGATCTACGTCATCAGGCCCGTAGCGGCATAATGAGTGGATTCAGGTACGACGATTCTATGAGAAATAAGTCACACAGAAAGAGAAACATCATAAGATATCACTAATCCACGGAACTTAAACTTGGCTACACAAGAACTGAATTACAAAACAGAACAGGGTCTCAAATTTAGAAAACCATCTTATGCTTGATTATGGGGAAAGGTGAGTTGGGGTGCTGTATAAAACCAGAGATTGAAATTAGCACAGATACCGTTCCATAAGGCAAATATATAATAGACAAGACCTACTCCTTGCTCAACGAAATGGACTCAACACCCCATATTCAACGCCTGGAAATATACCTGACAAGTAAGAATCTTAAGACCCATGGATTTATATGTCTCCATAAGGAAATCAAGCGTGTGTACAGCGGCCTAAACGCAGCAGTGAAAATCCGATAAATCCCATTATCAAAATAAATTTCAAAAACAAAACACAATGACAGTGAAATAGAGAGCAATTCTTAAATAATTGATTCAGGGCTTGTGATGCAACCTGGATTTACCACATCTACACCCAGAACTGTGTGAGACATAAGGCTGGACACTTCGGGCTGATAGCATTGGTGAAGTTCTGTGAGCAAACGCAGACCGTTTGAAGTCATACTGCATGGTACCCATTCCATGGGTCCCAACTCTCCAGGTTTAAGGGATTCTTCCTTCAGCTAAAACATGCATTGGAATCCCAGAGTATGGTCCACTGTGTGATTGGGAAACATTTTCAAATGTATCTCAGGTTTCGTCCCCTGGTACTCGGGTTCAACGTTCCAGACGCTTTACTAACACTCTCCACAATTGGAGAGACAGTGCCTTTAACCTCCTGTTTGTCACAGTTTGCAAATTCTGTGCAAGATGAACAGGAATAGGGAGAACCAATGAGAGACTAGCTGTAGGTGTCTGCACGGGCAAATGGAACGCTCATTTCCCACCAGGAAGAGGGATTAACCAAAGGCTCAGCGTTCCCTGCCAGAACCAGATTAGGGCCTGAAGCAATCCAGCGGTTTTGCGGCCATCTCAGAAGAAAGCGAGTTGAAGAAAGGAGCTCAGGGGCACTGTAATTCACAAACCTGCAGAGTTATGAATGACAGCTATCGTACAAAAATGTATTGAAGTAAGTCTTCGAAGAGGACTTGAAAGCGGGGCAGAATTTCAGGAAAACGATTTCAGGGGGTAGACCGGAATTGCACTTAAAGTATAGGAAAAGAGGCAGAATGTCGACAATGATGCACTTGGGCAAAAAGGGCGTATGGGTTTTTTCCTGAATATATTCAGGAAAAAACGCATACGCCCTTTTTGGCCAACCAAGCAAGCGTGTAAAGGAAATCTGCACTACAATGAAGTCTCACTGCCTCCCGGTCCAAACGGCCATCTGAAACATGTGTAAAATCCAGAAAGGCAGGACAGGTCATGGAGAACAGGGAGCCTTGTTATGCTGATGGGCGGGATGTAAATTGCCAACAGCCACTCTGGAGAAGTGTATGGTGTTTCCTGAAACACGTAGGAAACAAAGCAACACAACCTATGGCACTTCCACTTAGGGTCCTATAGCTTAGGGAAATTAAAATCAAAAACACCCAGGCACCCCAAAGTTTGGGACGGCTCTGTTTACAAGAACCTCGTCTACGGTACAAGTTAAATATCCGAGAAAGCAAAAAATGGATAAAGAAGTTGTGGTACGTACGTACAATGGAATATCACTCAGCAATGAGATCTACGTCATCAGGCCCGTAGCGGCATAATGAGTGGATTCAGGTACGACGATTCTACGAGAAATAAGTCACACAGAAAAAGAAACATCATAAGATATCACTAATACACGGAACGTAAACTTGGCTACTCATGAACTGAATTACAAAACAGAACAGGGTCGCAAATTTAGAAAACCAACTTATGCTTGCTTATGGGGAAAGGTGAGTTGGGGTGCTGCATCAAACCAGAGATTGAAATTAGCACACATACTGTTCCATAAGCAAAATATATAATAGACAAGACCTACACCTGGCTCAATGAAATGGACTCAACACCCCATATTCAAAGCCGGGGAATATACCTGACAAATAAGAATCTTAAGACCCATGGATTTATATGTCTCCATAAGGAAATCAAGCGTGTGTACAGCGGCCTAAACGCAGCAGTGAAAATCCGATAAATCCCATTATCAAAATAAATTTCAAAAACAAAACACAATGACAGTGAAATAGAGAGCAATTCTTAAATAATTGATTCAGGGCTTGTGATGCAACCTGGATTTACCACATCTACACCCAGAGCTGTGTGAGACATAAGGCTGGACACTTCGGGCTGATAGCATTGGTGAAGTTCTGTGAGCAAACGCAGACCGTTTGAAGTCATACTGCATGGTACCCATTCCATGGGTCCCAACTCTCCAGGTTTAAGGGATTCTTCCTTCAGCTAAAACATGCATGGGAAACCCAGAGTATGGTCCACCGTGTGATTGGGAAACGTTTTCAAATGCATCTCAGGTTTCGACCCCTGGTACTCGGGTTCACCGTTCCAGGCGCTTTACTAACACTCTCCCCACTTGGAGAGTCAGTGCCTTTAACTTCCTGTTTGGCACAGTTTGCAATTTCTGCGCAAGATGAACAGGAATAGGGAGAACCAATTAGAGACTAGCTGTAGGTGTCTGCACGGGCAAATGGAACGCTCATTTCCCACCAGGAAGTGGAATTAACCAAAGTCTCAGCGTGCCCTGCTGGAAACAGATTAGGGCCTAAAGCAATCCAGCAGTTTTGCGGCCAGCTCACAAGAAAGCGAGTTGAAGAAAGGAGCTCAGGGGCACTGTAATTCACAAACGTGCAGAGTTATGAATGACAGCTATCGTCCAAAAATGTATTGAAGTAAGTTTTCGAAGAGGACTTGAAAACGGGGCAGAATTTCAGGAAAACGATTTCAGGGGGTAGACCGGAATTGCACTTAAAGCATAGGAAAAGAGGCAGAATGTCCACAATGATGCACTTGGCCAAAAAGGGCGTATGCGTTTTTTCCTCAATATATTCAGGAAAAAACGCATACGCCCTTTTTGGCCAACCAAGCAAGCGTGTAAAGGAAATCTGCACTACAATGAAGTCTCACTGCCCCCCGGTCAAAAGGGCCATCTGAAACAAGTGTAAAATCCAGAAAGGCAGGACAGGTCATGGAGAACAGGGAGCCTTGTTATGCTGATGGGCGGGATGTAAATTGCCAACAGCCACTCTGGAGAAGTGTATGGTGTTTCCTGAAACACGTAGGAAACAAAGCAACACAGCCTATGGCACTTCCACTTAGGGTCCTATAGCTTAGGGAAATTAAAATCAAAAACACACAGCCACACCAAAGTTTGGGACGGCTCTGTTTACAAGAACCTGGTCTACGGTACAAGTTAAATATCCAAGAAAGCAAAAAATGGATAAGGAAGTTGTGGTACGTACGTACAATGGAATATCACTCAGCAATGAGATCTACGTCATCAGGCCCGTAGTGGCATAATGAGTGGATTCAGGTACGACGATTCTGCGAGAAATAAGTCACACAGAAAAAGAAACATAATAAGATATCACTAATACACTGAAGGTAAACTTGGCTACACATGAACTGAATTACAAAACAGAACAGGGTTTCAAATTTAGAAAACCAACTTATGCTTGCTTATGGGGAAAGGTGAGTTGGGGTGCTGCATCAAACCAGAGATTGAAATTAGCACAGATACCGTTCCATAAGCCAAATATATAATAGACAAGACCTACTGTTGCTCAACGAAATGGACTCAACACCCCATATTCAACGCCTGAGAATATACCTGACAAGTAAGAATCTTAAAACCCATGGATTTATATGTCTCCATAAGGAAGTCAAGCGTGTGTACAGTGGCCTAAACGCAGCAGTGAAAATCCGATAAATCCCATTAACAAAATAAATTTCAAAAACAAAACACAATGACAGTGAAATAGAGAGCAATTCTTAAATAATTCATTCAGGGCTTGTGATGCAACCTGGATTTACCACATCTACACACAGAGCAGGTTGAGACATAAGGCTGGACACTTCGGGCTGATAGCATTGTTGAGGTTCGGTGAGCAATGGCAGACCATTTGAAGTCATATTGCATGGTAGCCATTCCATGGGTCCCAACTCTCCAGGTTTAAGGGATTCTTCCTTCAGCTAAAATATGCATGGGAAACCCAGAGTATGGTCCACCGTGTGATTGGGAAACGTTTTCAACTGCATCTCAGGTTTCGTCCCCTGGTACTCGGGTTCACCATTCCAGAGGCTTTACTAACACTCTCCCAACTTGGAGAGTCAGTGCCTTTAACCTCCTGTTTGGCACAGTTTGCAATTTCTGCGCAAGTTGAAGAGGAATAGGGAGAATCAATGAGAGACTAGCTGTAGGTGTCTGCACGGGCAAATGGAACGCTCATTTCCCACCAGGAAGAGGAATTAACCAAAGGCTCAGCATGCCCTGCCAGAACCAGATTAGGGCCTGAAGCAATCCTGCGGTTTTGCGGCCAGCTCACAAGAAAGCAAGTTGAAGAAATGAGCTCAGGGGCACTGTAATTCACAAACCTGTAGAGTTATGAATGACAGCTATCGTCCAAAAGTATATTGAAGTAAGTCTTCGAAGAGGACTTGAAAGCGGGGCAGAATTTCAGGAAAACGATTTCAGGGGGTAGACTGGAATTGCACTTAAAGCATAGGAAAAGAGGCAGAATGTCGACAATGATGCACTTGGCCAAAAAGGGCGTATGCGTTTTTTCCTGAATATATTCAGGAAAAAACGCATACGCACTTTTTGGCCAGCCAAGCAAGCGTGTAAATGAAATCTGCACTACAATGAAGTCTCACTGCCCCCCGGTCAAAAGGGACATCTGAAAAAAGCGTAAAATCCAGAAAGGCAGGACAGGTCATGGAGAACAGGGAGCCATGTTATGCAGATGGGCGGGATGTAAATTGCCAACAGCCACTCTGGAGAAGTGTATGGTGTTTCCTGAAACACGTAGGAAACAAAGCAACACAGCCTATGGCACTTCCACTTAGGGTCCTATAGCTTAGGGAAATTAAAATCAAAAACACACAGCCACCCCAAAGTTTGGGACGGCTCTGTTTACAAGAACATCGTCTACGGTACAAGTTAAATATCCGAGAAAGTAAAAAATGGATAAAGAAGTTGTGGTACGTACGTACAATGGAATATCACTCAGCCATGAGATCTACGTCATCAGGCCCGTAGCGGCATAATGAGTGGATTCAGGTACGACGATTCTACGAGAAATAAGTCACACAGAAAGAGAAACATCATAAGATATCACTAATCCACGGAACGTAAACTTGGCTACACAAGAACTGAATTACAAAACAGAACAGGGTCTCAAATTTAGAAAACCATCTTATGCTTGCTTATGGGGAAAGGTGAGTTGGGGTGCTGTATAAAACCAGAGATTGAAATTAGCACAGATACCGTTCCATAAGGCAAAAATATAATAGACAAGACCTACTCCTTGCTCTACGAAACGGACTCAACACCCCATATTCAACGCCTGGAAATATACCTGACAAGTAAGAATCTTAAGACCCATGGATTTATATGTCTCCATAAGGAAATCAAGCGTGTGTACAGCGGCCTAAACGCAGCAGTGAAAATCCGATAAATCCCATTATCAAAATAAATTTCACAAACACAACACAATGACAGTGAAATAGAGAGCAATTCTTAAATAATTCATTCAGGGCTTGTGATGCAACCTGGATTTACCACATCTACACCCAGAGCTGGGTGAGACATAAGGCTGGACACTTCGGGCTGATAGCATTGGTGAGGTTCGGTGAGCAAACGCAGACCCTTTGAAGTCATACTGCATGGTACCCATTCCATGGGTCCCAACTCTCCAGGTTTAAGGGATTCTTCCTTCAGCTAAAACATGCATTGGAATCCCAGAGTATGGTCCACTGTGTGATTGGGAAACATTTTCAAATGTATCTCAGGTTTTGTCCCCTGGTACTCGGGTTCAACGTTCCAGACGCTTTACTAACACTCTCCACAATTGGAGAGACAGTGCCTTTAACCTCCTGTTTGTCACAGTTTGCAAATTCTGCGCAAGATGAACAGGAATAGGGAGAACCAATGAGAGACTAGCTGTAGGTGTCTGCACGGGCAAATGGAACGCTCATTTCCCACCAGGAAGAGGGATTAACCAAAGGCTCAGCGTTCCCTGCCGGAACCAGATTAGGGCCTGAAGCAATCCAGCGGTTTTGCGGCCATCTCAGAAGAAAGCGAGTTGAAGAAAGGAGCTCAGGGGCACTGTAATTCACAAACCTGCAGAGTTATGAATGACAGCTATCGTACAAAAATGTATTGAAGTAAGTCTTCGAAGAGGACTTGAAAGCGGGGCAGAATTTCAGGAAAACGATTTCAGGGGGTAGACTGGAATTGCACTTAAAGTATAGGAAAAGAGGCAGAATGTCGACAATGATGCACTTGGCCAAAAAGGGCGTATGCGTTTTTTCCTGAATATATTCAGGAAAAAACGCATACGCGCTTTTTGGCCAACCAAGCAAGCGTGTAAAGGAAATCTTCACTACAATGAAGTCTCACTGCCTCCCGGTCCACACGGCCATCTGAAACAAGTGTAAAATCCAGAAAGGCAGGACAGGTCATGGAGAACAGGGAGCCTTGTTATGCTGATGGGCGGGATGTAAATTGCCAACAGCCACTCTGGAGAAGTGTATGGTGTTTCCTGAAACACGTAGGAAACAAAGCAACACAGCCTATGGCACTTCCACTTAGGGTCCTATAGCTTAGGGAAATTAAATTCAAAAACACACAGCCACCCAAAAGTTTGGGACGGCTCTGTTTACAAGAACCTCGTCTACGGTACAAGTTCAATATCCGAGAAAGCAAAAAATGGATAAAGAAGTTGTGGTACGTACGTACAATGGAATATCACTCAGCCATGAGATCTACGTCATCAGGCCCGTAGCGGCATAATGAGTGGATTCAGGTACGACGATTCTACGAGAAATAAGTCACACAGAAAGAGAAACATCATAAGATATCACTAATCCACGGAACGTAAACTTGGCTACACAAGAACTGAATTACAAAACAGAACAGGGTCTCAAATTTAGAAAACCATCTTATGCTTGCTTATGGGGAAAGGTGAGTTGGGGTGCTGTATAAAACCAGAGATTGAAATTAGCACAGATACCGTTCCATAAGGCAAATATATAATAGACAAGACCTACTCCTTGCTCAACGAAATGGACTCAACACCCCATATTCAACGCCTGGAAATATACCTGACAAGTAAGAATCTTAAGACCCATGGATTTATATGTCTCCATAAGGAAATCAAGCGTGTGTACAGCGGCCTAAACGCAGCAGTGAAAATCCGATAAATCCCATTATCAAAATAAATTTCAAAAACAAAACACAATGACAGTGAATTAGAGAGCAATTCTTAAATAATTCATTCAGGGCTTGTGATGCAACCTGGATTTACCACATCTACACCCAGAGCTGGATGAGACATAAGGCTGGACACTTCGGGCTGATAGCATTGGTGAGGTTCGGTGAGCAAACGCAGACCCTTTGAAGTCATACTGCATGGTACCCATTCCATGGGTCCCAACTCTGCAGGTTTAAGGGATTCTTCCTTCAGCTAAAACATGCATTGGAATCCCAGAGTATGGTCCACTGTGTGATTGGGAAACATTTTCAAATGTATCTCAGGTTTCGTCCCCTGGTACTCGGGTTCAATGTTCCTGACGCTTTACTAACACTCTCCACAATTGGAGAGACAGTGCCTTTAACCTCCTGTTTGTCACAGTTTGAAAATTCTGCGCAAGATGAACAGGAATAGGGAGAACCAATGAGAGACTAGCTCTAGGTGTGTGCACGGGCAAATGGAACGCTCATTTCCCACCAGGAAGAGGGATTAACCAAAGGCTCAGCGTTCCCTGCCGGAACCAGATTAGGGCCTGAAGCAATCCAGCGGTTTTGCGGCCATCTCAGAAGAAAGCGAGTTGAAGAAAGGAGCTCAGGGGCACTGTAATTCACAAACCTGCAGAGTTATGAATGACAGCTATCGTCCAAAAATGTATTGAAGTAAGTCTTCGAAGAGGAGTTGAAAGCGGGGCAGAATTTCAGGAAAACGATTTCAGGGGGTAGACTGGAATTGCACTTAAAGTATAGGAAAAGAGGCAGAATGTCGACAATGATGCACTTGGCCAAAAAGGGCGTATGCGTTTTTTCCTGAATATATTCAGGAAAAAACGCATACGCCCTTTTTGGCCAACCAAGCAAGCGTGTAAAGGAAATCTGCACTACAATGAAGTCTCACTGGCTCCCGGTCCAAACGGCCATCTGAAACAAGTGTAAAATCCAGAAAGGCAGGACAGGTCATGGAGAACAGGGAGCCTTGTTATGCTGATGGGCGGGATGTAAATTGCCAACAGCCACTCTGGAGAAGTGTATGGTGTTTCCTGAAACACGTAGGAAACAAAGCAACACAGCCTATGGCACTTCCACTTAGGGTCCTATAGCTTAGGGAAATTAAAATCAAAAACACACAGCCACCCCAAAGTTTGGGACGGCTCTGTTTACAAGAACCTCGTCTACGGTACAAGTTAAATATCCGAGAAAGCAAAAAATGGATAAAGAAGTTGTGGTACGTACGTACAATGGAATATCACTCAGCAATGAGATCTACGTCATCAGGCCCGTAGCGGCATAATGAGTGCATTCAGGTACGACGATTCTACGAGAAATAAGTCACACAGAAAAAGAAACATCATAAGATATCCCTAATACACGGAACGTAAACTTGGCTACTCATGAACTGAATTACAAAACAGAACAGGGTCTCAAATTTAGAAAACCAACTTATGCTTGCTTATGGGGAAAGGTGAGTTGGGGTGCTGCATAAAACCAGAGATTGAAATTAGCACACATACTGTTCCATAAGCAAAATATATAATAGACAAGACCTACACCTGGCTCAATGAAATGGACTCAACACCCCATATTCAAAGCCGGGGAATATACCTGACAAATAAGAATCTTAAGACCCATGGATTTATATGTCTCCATAAGGAAATCAAGCATGTGTACAGCGGCCTAAACGCAGCAGTGAAAATCCGATAAATCCCATTATCAAAATAAATTTCACAAACAAAACACAATGACAGTGAAATAGAGAGGAATTCTTAAATAATTCATTCAGGGCTTGTGATGCAACCTGGATTTACCACATCCACACCCAGAGCTGGGTGAGACATAAGGCTGGACACTTCGGGCTGATAGCATTGGTGAGGTTCGGTGAGCAAATGCAGACCCTTTGAAGTCATACTGCATGGTAGCCATTCCAAGGGTCCCAACTCTCCAGGTTTAAGGGATTCTTCCTTCAGCTAAAACATGCATGGGAAACCCAGAGTATGGTCCACCGTGTGATTGGGAAACGTTTTCAACTGCATCTCAGGTTTCGTCCCCTGGTACTCGGGTTCACCATTACAGACGCTTTACTAACACTCTCCCCACTTGGAGAGTCAGTGCCATTAACCTTCTGTTTGGCACAGTTTCAAATTTCTGCGCAAGATGAACAGGAATAGGGAGAACCAATGAGAGACTAGCTGTAGGTGTCTGCACGGGAAAATGTAACGCTCATTTCCCACAAGGAAGAGGGTTTAACCAAAGGCTCAGCGTGCCCTGCTGGAACAAGATTAGGGCCTGAAGCAATCCTGCGGTTTTGCGGCCAGCTCACAAGAAAGCGAGTTGAAGAAAGGAGCTCAGGGGCACTGTAATTCACAAACCTGCAGAGTTATGAATGACAGCTATCGTCCAAAAATGTATTGAAGTAAGTCTACTAAGAGGACTTGAAAGCGGGGCAGAATTTCAGGAAAACGATTTCAGGCGGTAGACTGGAATTGCACTTAAAGCATAGGAAAAGAGGCAGAATGTCGACAATGATGCACTTGGCCAAAAAGGGCGTATGCGTTTTTTCCTGAATATATTCAGGAAAAAACGCATACGCCCTTTTTGGCCAACCAAGCAAGCGTGTAAAGGAAATCTGCACTACAATGAAGCCTCACAGCCCCCAGGTCAAAAGGGGCATCTGAAAAAAGTGTAAAATCCAGAAAGGCAGGACAGGTCATGGAGAACAGGGAGCCTTGTTATGCTGATGGGCGGGATGTAAATTGCCAACAGCCACTCTGGAGAAGTGTATGGTGTTTCCTGAAACACGTAGGAAACAAAGCAACACAGCCTATGGCACTTCCACTTAGAGTCCTATAGCTTAGGGAAATTAAATTCAAAAACACACAGCCACCCAGAAGTTTGGGACGGCTCTGTTTACAAGAACCTCGTCTACGGTACAAGTTCAATATCCGAGAAAGCAAAAAATGGATAAAGAAGTTGTGGTACGTACGTACAATGGAATATCACTCAGCCATGAGATCTACGTCATCAGGCCCGTAGCGGCATAATGAGTGGATTCAGGTACGACGATTCTATGAGAAATAAGTCACACAGAAAGAGAAACATCATAAGATATCACTAATCCACGGAACTTAAACTTGGCTACACAAGAACTGAATTACAAAACAGAACAGGGTCTCAAATTTAGAAAACCATCTTATGCTTGATTATGGGGAAAGGTGAGTTGGGGTGCTGTATAAAACCAGAGATTGAAATTAGCACAGATACCGTTCCATAAGGCAAATATATAATAGACAAGACCTACTCCTTGCTCAACGAAATGGACTCAACACCCCATATTCAACGCATGGAAATATACCTGACAAGTAAGAATCTTAAGACCCATGGATTTATATGTCTCCATAAGGAAATCAAGCGTGTGTACAGCGGCCTAAACGCAGCAGTGAAAATCCGATAAATCCCATTATCAAAATAAATTTCAAAAACAAAACACAATGACAGTGAAATAGAGAGCAATTCTTAAATAATTGATTCAGGGCTTGTGATGCAACCTGGATTTACCACATCTACACCCAGAGCTGTGTGAGACATAAGGCTGGACACTTCGGGCTGATAGCATTGGTGAAGTTCTGTGAGCAAACGCAGACCGTTTGAAGTCATACTGCATGGTACCCATTCCATGGGTCCCAACTCTCCAGGTTTAAGGGATTCTTCCTTCAGCTAAAACATGCATGGGGAACCCAGAGTATGGTCCACTGTGTGATTGGGAAACGTTTTCAAATGCATCTCAGGTTTCGTCCCCTGGTACTCGGGTTCACCGCTCCATACGCTTTACTAACACTCTCCCCACTTGGAGAGTCAGTGCCTTTAACCTCCTGTTTGGCACAGTTTGCAATTTCTGCGCAAGATGAACAGGAATAGGGAGAACCAATGAGAGACTAGCTGTAGGTGTCTGCACGGGCAAATGGAACGCTCATTTCCCACCAGGAAGAGGAATTAACCAAAGGCTCAGCGTGCCCTGCCGGAACCAGATTAGGGCCTGAAGCAATACTGCGGTTTTGCGGCCAGCTCACAAGAAAGCGAGTTGAAGAAAGCAGATCAGGGGCACTGTAATTCACAAACCTGCAGAGTTATGAATGACAGCTATCGTCGAAAAATGTATTGAAATAAGTGTTCGAAGAGGACTTGAAATCGGGGTAGAATTTCAGGAAAACGATTTCAGGGGGTAGACTGGAATTGCACTTAAAGCATAGGAAAAGAGGCAGAATGTCGACAATGATGCACTTGGCCAAAAAGGGCGTATGCCTTTTTTCCTGAATATATTCAGGAAAAAACGCATACGCCCTTTTTGGCCAACCAAGCAAGCGTGTCAAGGAAATCTGCACTACAATGAAGTCTCACTGCCCCCCGATCCAAACGGCCATCTGAAACAATTGTAAAATCCAGAAAGGCAGGACAGGGCATGGAGAACCGGGAGCCTTGTTATGCTGATGGGCGGGATGTAAATTGCCAACAGCCACTCTGGAGAAGTGTATGGTGTTTCCTGAAACACGTAGGAAACAAAGCAACACAGCCTATGGCACTTCCACTTAGGGTCCTATAGCTTAGGGAAATTAAAATCAAAAACACCCAGGCACCCCAAAGTTTGGGACGGCTCTGTTTACAAGAACCTCGTCTACGGTACAAGTTAAATATCCGAGAAAGCAAAAAATGGATAAAGAAGTTGTGGTACGTACGTACAATGGAATATCACTCAGCCATGAGATCTACGTCATCAGGCCCGTAGCGGCATAATGAGTGCATTCAGGTACGACGATTCTACGAGAAATAAGTCACACAGAAAAAGAAACATCATAAGATATCACTAATACACGGAAGGTAAACTTGGCTACACATGAACTGAATAACAAAACAGAACAGGGTCTCAAATTTAGAAAACCATCTTATGCTTGCTTATGGGGAAAGGTGAGTTGGGGTGCTGCATCAAACCAGAGATTGAAATTAGCACAGATACCGTTCCATAAGCCAAATATATAATAGACAAGACCTACTAATTTCTCAACGAAATGGAATCAACACCCCATATTCAACACCTGGGATTATACCGGAGAAGTAAGAATCTTAAGACCCATGGATTTATATGTCTCCATAAGGAAATCAAGCGTGTGTACAGCGGCCTAAACGCAGCAGTGAAAATCCGATAAATCCCATTATCAAAATAAATTTCAAAAACACAACACAATGACAGTGAAATAGAAAGCAATTCTTAAATAATTCATTCAGGGCTTGTGATGCAACCTGGATTTACCACATCTACATCCAGAGCTGTGTGAGACATAAGGCTGGACACTTCGGGCTGATAGCATTGGTGAGGTTCGGTGAACAAACGCAGACCCTTTGAAGTCATACTGCATGGTACCCATTCCATGGGTCCCAACTCTCCAGGTTTAAGGGATTCTTCCTTCAGCTAAAACATGCATGGGAAACCCAGAGTATGGTCCACCGTGTGATTGGGAAACGTTTTCAAATGCATCTCAGGTTTCGTCCCCTGGTACTCGGGTTCACCGTTCCAGATGCTTTACTAACACTCTCCCCACATGGAGAGTCAGCGCCTTTAACCTCCTGTTTGGCACAGTTTGCAATTTCTGCGCAAGATGAACAGGAATAGGGAGAACCAATGAGAGACTAGCTGTAGGTGTCTGCACGGGCAAATGGAACGCTGATTTCCCACCAGGAAGAGGGATTAACCAAAGGCTCAGCGTGCCCTGCCGGAACCAGATTAGGGCCTGAAGCCATCCTGCGGTTTTGCGGCCAGCTCACAAGAAAGCGAGTTGAAGAAAGGAGCTCAGGGGCACTGTAATTCACAAACCTGCAGAGTTATGAATTACAGCTATCGTCCAAAAATGTATTGAATTAAGTCTTCGAAGTGGACTTGAAAGCGGGGCAGAATTTCAGGAAAACTGTTTCAGGGGGTAGATTGGAATTGCACTTAAAGGATAGGAAAAGAGGCAGAATGTCGACAATGATGCACTTGGCCAAAAAGGGCGTATGCGTTTTTTCCTGAATATATTCAGGAAAAAACGCATACGCCCTTTTTGGCCAGCCAAGCAAGCGTGTAAAGGAAATCTGCACTACAATGAAGTCTCACTGCCCCCCGGTCAAAAGGGCCATCTGAAAAAAGCGTAAAATCCAGAAAGGCAGGACAGGTCATGGAGAACAGGGAGCCATGTTATGCTGATGGGCGGGATGTAAATTGCCAACAGCCACTCTGGAGAAGTGTATGGTGTTTCCTGAAACACGTAGGAAACAAAGCAACACAGCCTATGGCACTTCCACTTAGGGTCCTATAGCTTAGGGAAATTAAAATCAAAAACACACAGCCACCCCAAAGTTTGGGACGGCTCTGTTTACACGAACATCGTCTACGGTACAAGTTCAATATCCGAGAAAGTAAAAAATGGATAAAGAAGTTGTGGTACGTACGTACAATGGAATAACACTCAGCAATGAGATCTACGTCATCAGGTCCGTAGCGGCATAATGAGTGGATTCAGGTACCACGATTCTACGAGAAATAAGTCACACAGAAAAAGAAACATCATAAGATATCACTAATACACGGAACATAAACTTGGCTACTCATGAACTGAATTACAAAACAGAACAGGGTCTCAAATTTAGAAAACCAACTTATGCTTGCTTATGGGGAAAGGTGAGTTGGGGTGCTGCATCAAACCAGAGATTGAAATTAGCACACATACTGTTCCATAAGCAAAATATATAATAGACAAGACCTACACCTGGCTCAATGAAATGGACTCAACACCCCATATTCAAAGCCGGGGAATATACCTGACAAATAAGAATCTTAAGACCCATGGATTTATATGTCTCCATAAGGAAATCAAGCGTGTGTACAGCGGCCTAAACGCAGCAGTGAAAATCCGATAAATCCCATTATCAAAATAAATTTCACAAACAAAACACAATGACAGTGAAATAGAGACAAATTCTTAAATAATTCATTCAGGGCTTGTGATGCAACCTGGATTTACCACATCCACACCCAGAGCTGGGTGAGACATAAGGCTGGACACTTCGGGCTGATAGCATTGGTGAGGTTCGGTGAGCAAATGCAGACCCTTTGAAGTCATACTGCATGGTAGCCATTCCAAGGGTCCCAACTCTCCAGGTTTAAGGGATTCTTCCTTCAGCTAAAACATGCATGGGAAACCCAGAGTATGGTCCACCGTGTGATTGGGAAACGTTTTCAAATGCATCTCAGGTTTCGTCCCCTGCTACATGGGTTCACCATTCCAGACGCTTTACTAACACTCTCCCCACTTGGAGAGTCAGTGCCTTTAACCACCTGTTTGTCACAGTTGGCAATTTCTGCGCAAGATGAACAGGAATAGGGAGAACCAATGAGAGACTAGCTGTAGGTGTCTGCACGGGCAAATGGAATGCTAATTTCCCACCAGGAAGAGGTATTAACCAAAGGCTCAGCGTGCCCTGCCGGAACCAGATTAGGGCCTGAAGCAATCCTGCGGTTTTGCGGCCAGCTCACAAGAAAGCGAGTTGAAGAAAGGAGCTCAGGGACCCTGTAATTCACAATCCTGCAGAGTTATGAATGACAGCTATCGTCCAAAAATGTATTGAAGTAAGTATACCTAGAGGACTTGAAAGCGGGGCAGAATTTCAGGAAAACGATTTCAGGGGGTAGACTGGAATTGCACTTAAAGCATAGGAAAAGAGGCAGAATGTCGACAATGATGCACTTGGCCAAAAAGGGCGTATGCGTTTTTTCCTGAATATATTCAGGAAAAAACGCATACGCCCTTTTTGGCCAACCAAGCAAGCGTGTCAAGGAAATCTGCACTACAATGAAGTCTCACTGCCCCCCGGTCAAAAGGGCCATCTGAAACAAGTGTAAAATCCAGAAAGGCAGGACAGGTCATGGAGAACAAGGAGCCTTGTTATGCTGATGGGCGGGATGTAAATTGCCAACAGCCACTCTGGAGAAGTGTATGGTGTTTCCTGAAACACGTAGGAAACAAAGCAACACAGCCTATGGCACTTCCACTTAGGGTCCTATAGCTTAGGGAAATTAAAATCAAAAACACACAGCCACCCCAAAGTTTGGGACGGCTCTGTTTACAAGAACATCGTCTACGGTACAAGTTAAATATCCGAGAAAGCAAAAAATGGATAAAGAAGTTGTGGTACGCACATACAGTGGAATATCACTCAGCCATGAGATCTATGTCATCTGGCCCGTAGCGGCATAATGAGTGGATTCAGGTATGACGATTCTACGAGAAATAAGTCACACAGAAAAAGAAACATCATAAGATATCACTAATACATGGAACGTAAACTTGGCTACACATGAACTGAATTACAAAACAGAACAGGGTCTCAAATTTAGAAAACCAACTTATGCTTGCTTATGGGGAAGGTGAGTTGGGGTGCTGCATCAAACCAGAGATTGAAATTAGCACAGATACCTTTCCATAAGCCAAATATATAATAGAAAAGACCTACTCCTTGCTCAACGAAATGGACTCAACACCCCATATTCAACGCCTGGGAATATACCTGAAAAGTAAGAATCTTAAGACCCATGGATTTATATGTCTCCATAAGGAAATCAAGCGTGTGTACAGCGGCCTAAACGCAGCAGTGAAAATCCGATAAATCCCATTATCAAAATAAATTTCACAAACAAAACACAATGACAGTGAAATAGAGAGCAATTCTTAAATAATTCATTCAGGGCTTGTGATGCAACCTGGATTTACCACACCTACACCCAGAGCTGGGTGAGACATAAGGCTGGACACTTCGGGCTGATAGCATTGGTGAGGTTCGGTGAGCAAACGCAGACCCTTTGAAGTCATTCTGCATGGTACCCATTCCATGGGTCCCAACTCTCCAGTTTTAAGGGATTCTTCCTTCAGCTAAAACATGCATGGGAAACCCAGAGTATGGTCCACCTTGTGATTGGGAAACGTTTTCAAATGCATCTCAGGTTTCGTCCCCTGGTACTCAGGGTCACCGTTCCAGATGCTTTACTAACACTCTCCCCACTTGGAGAGTCAGTGCCTTTAACCTCCTGTTTGTCACAGTTTGCAAATTCTGCGCAAGATGAACAGGAATAGGGAGAACCAATGAGAGACTAGCTGTAGGTGTCTGCACGGGCAAATGGAACGCTCATTTCCCACCAGGAAGAGGAATTAAGCAAAGGCTCAGCGTGCCCTGCCGGAACCAGATGAGGGTCTGAAGCAATCCCGCGGATTTGCAGCCAGCTCACAAGAAAGCGAGTTGAAGAAAGGAGCTCAGGGGCACTGTAATTCACAAACCTGCAGAGTTATGAATGACAGCTATCGTCCAAAAATGTATTGAAGTAAGTCTTTGAAGTGGATTTGAAAGCGGGGCAGAATTTCAGGAAAACGATTTCAGGGGGTAGACTGGAATTGCACTTAAAGCATAGGAAAAGAGGCAGAATGTCGACAATGATGCACTTGGCCAAAAAGGGCGTATGCGTTTTTTCCTGAATATATTCAGGAAAAAACGCATACGCCCTTTTTGGCCAACCAAGCAAGCGTGTAAAGGAAATCTGCACTACAATGAAGTCTCACTGCCTCCCGGTCCAAACGGCCATCTGAAACATGTGTAAAATCCAGAAAGGCAGGACAGGTCATGGAGAACAGGGAGCCTTGTTATGCTGATGGGCGGGATGTAAATTGCCAACAGCCACTCTGGAGAAGTGTATGGTGTTTCCTGAAACACGTAGGAAACAAAGCAACACAACCTATGGCACTTCCACTTAGGGTCCTATAGCTTAGGGAAATTAAAATCAAAAACACCCAGGCACCCCAAAGTTTGGGACGGCTCTGTTTACAAGAACCTCGTCTACGGTACAAGTTAAATATCCGAGAAAGCAAAAAATGGATAAAGAAGTTGTGGTACGTACGTACAATGGAATATCACTCAGCAATGAGATCTACGTCATCAGGCCCGTAGCGGCATAATGAGTGGATTCAGGTACGACGATTCTACGAGAAATAAGTCACACAGAAAAAGAAACATCATAAGATATCACTAATACACGGAACGTAAACTTGGCTACTCATGAACTGAATTACAAAACAGAACAGGGTCTCAAATTTAGAAAACCAACTTATGCTTGCTTATGGGGAAAGGTGAGTTGGGGTGCTGCATCAAACCAGAGATTGAAATTAGCACACATACTGTTCCATAAGCAAAATATATAATACACAAGACCTACACCTGGCTCAATGAAATGGACTCAACACCCCATATTCAAAGCCGGGGAATATACCTGACAAATAAGAATCTTAAGACCCATGGATTTATATGTCTCCATAAGGAAATCAAGCGTGTGTACAGTGGCCTAAACGCAGCAGTGAAAATCCGATAAATCCCATTATCAAATAAATTTCACAAACAAAACACAATGACAGTGAAATAGAGAGCAATTCTTAATTATTCATTCAGGGCTTGTGATGCAACCTGGATTTGCCACCTCTACACCCAAAGCTGGTTGAGACATAAGGCTGGACACTTCGGGCTGATAGCAATGGTGAGGTTCGTTGAGAAAACGCAGACCCTTTGAAGTCATAGTGCATGGTAGCCATTCCATGGGTCCCAACTCTCCAGGTTTAAGGGATTCTTCCTTCAGCTAAAACATGCATGGGGAACCCAGAGTATGGTCCACTGTGTGATTGGGAAACGTTTTCAAATGCATCTCAGGTTTCGTCCCCTGGTACTCGGGTTCACTGCTCCATACGCTTTACTAACACTCTCCCCACTTGGAGAGTCAGTGCCTTTAACCTCCTGTTTGGCACAGTTTGCAATTTCTGTGCAAGATGAACAGGAATAGGGAGAACCAATGAGAGACTAGCTGTAGGTGTCTGCACGGGCAAATGGAACGCTCATTTCCCACCAGGAAGAGGAATTAACCAAAGGCTCAGCGTGCCCTGCGGGAACCAGATTAGGGCCTGAAGCAATACTGCGGTTTTGCGGCCAGCTCACAAGAAAGCGAGTTGAAGAAAGCAGATCAGGGGCACTGTAATTCACAAACCTGCAGAGTTATGAATGACAGCTATCGTCGAAAAATGTATTGAAATAAGTGTTCGAAGAGGACTTGAAATCGGGGTAGAATTTCAGGAAAACGATTTCAGGGGGTAGACTGGAATTGCACTTACAGCATAGGAAAAGAGGCAGAATGTCGACAATGATGCACTTGGCCAAAAAGGGCGTATGCGTTTTTTCCTGAATATATTCAGGAAAAAACGCATACGCCCTTTTTGGCCAACCAAGCAAGCGTGTCAAGGAAATCTGCACTACAATGAAATCTCACTGCCTCTCGGTCAAAAGGGCCATCTGAAAAAAGTGTAAAATCCAGAAAGGCAGGACAGGTCATGGAGAACAGGGAGCCTTGTTATGCTGATGGGCGGGATGTAAATTGCCAACAGCCACTCTGGAGAAGTGTATGGTGTTTCCTGAAACACGTAGGAAACAAAGCAACACAGCCTATGGCACTTCCACTTAGGGTCCTATAGCTTAGGGAAATTAAAATCAAAAACACACAGCCACCCCAAAGTTTAGGACGGCTCTGTTTACAAGAACCTCGTCTACGGTACAAGTTAAATATCCGAGAAAGCAGAAAATGGATAAAGAAGTTGTGGTACGTACGTACAATGGAATATCACTCAGCAATGAAATCTACGTCATCAGGCCCGTAGCGGCATAATGAGTGGATTCAGGTACGACGATTCTACGAGAAATAAGTCACACAGAAAAAGAAACATCATAAGATATCACTAATACACGGAAGGTAAACTTGGCTACACATGAACTGAATTACAAAACAGAACAGGGTCTCAAATTTAGAAAACTAACTTATGCTTGCTTTTGGGGAAAGGTGAGTTGGGGTGCTGCATCAAACCAGAGATTGAAATTAGCACAGATACCATTCCATAAGTCAAATATATTATAGACAAGACCTACTACTTGCTCAACGAAATGGAATGAACACCACATATTCAACGCCTGGGAATATACCTGACAAGTAAGAATCTTAAGACCCATGGATTAATATGTCTCCATAAGGAAATCAGTCATGTGTACAGCGGCCAAAACACAGCAGTGAAAATCCGATAAATCCCATTATCAAAATAAATTTCAAAAACAAAACACAATGACAGTGAAATAGAGAGCAATTCTTAATTATTCATTCAGGGCTTGTGATGCAACCTGGATTTGCCACCTCTACACCCAAAGCTGGTTGAGACATAAGGCTGGACACTTCGGGCTGATAGCAATGGTGAGGTTCGTTGAGAAAACGCAGACCCTTTGAAGTCATAGTGCATGGTAGCCATTCCATGGGTCCCAACTCTCCAGGTTTAAGGGATTCTTCCTTCAGCTAAAACATGCATGGGGAACCCAGAGTATGGTCCACTGTGTGATTGGGAAACGTTTTCAAATGCATCTCAGGTTTCGTCCCCTGGTACTCGGGTTCACCGCTCCATACGCTTTACTAACACTCTCCCCACTTGGAGAGTCAGTGCCTTTAACCTCCTGTTTGGCACAGTTTGCAATTTCTGCGCAAGATGAACAGGAATAGGGAGAACCAATGAGAGACTAGCTGTAGGTGTCTGCACGGGCAAATGGAACGCTCATTTCCCACCAGGAAGAGGAATTAACCAAAGGCTCAGCGTGCCCTGCCGGAACCAGATTAGGGCCTGAAGCAATACTGCGGTTTTGCGGCCAGCTCACAAGAAAGCGAGTTGAAGAAAGCAGATCAGGGGCACTGTAATTCACAAACCTGCAGAGTTATGAATGACAGCTATCGTCGAAAAATGTATTGAAATAAGTGTTCGAAGAGGACTTGAAATCGGGGTAGAATTTCAGGAAAACGATTTCAGGGGGTAGACTGGAATTGCACTTAAAGCATAGGAAAAGAGGCAGAATGTCGACAATGATGCACTTGGCCAAAAAGGGCGTATGCCTTTTTTCCTGAATATATTCAGGAAAAAACGCATACGCCCTTTTTGGCCAACCAAGCAAGCGTGTCAAGGAAATCTGCACTACAATGAAGTCTCACTGCCCCCCGATCCAAACGGCCATCTGAAACAATTGTAAAATCCAGAAAGGCAGGACAGGGCATGGAGAACCGGGAGCCTTGTTATGCTGATGGGCGGGATGTAAATTGCCAACAGCCACTCTGGAGAAGTGTATGGTGTTTCCTGAAACACGTAGGAAACAAAGCAACACAGCCTATGGCACTTCCACTTAGGGTCCTATAGCTTAGGGAAATTAAAATCAAAAACACCCAGGCACCCCAAAGTTTGGGACGGCTCTGTTTACAAGAACCTCGTCTACGGTACAAGTTAAATATCCGAGAAAGCAAAAAATGGATAAAGAAGTTGTGGTACGTACGTACAATGGAATATCACTCAGCCATGAGATCTACGTCATCAGGCCCGTAGCGGCATAATGAGTGCATTCAGGTACGACGATTCTACGAGAAATAAGTCACACAGAAAAAGAAACATCATAAGATATCACTAATACACGGAAGGTAAACTTGGCTACACATGAACTGAATAACAAAACAGAACAGGGTCTCAAATTTAGAAAACCATCTTATGCTTGCTTATGGGGAAAGGTGAGTTGGGGTGCTGCATCAAACCAGAGATTGAAATTAGCACAGATACCGTTCCATAAGCCAAATATATAATAGACAAGACCTACTAATTTCTCAACGAAATGGAATCAACACCCCATATTCAACACCTGGGATTATACCGGAGAAGTAAGAATCTTAAGACCCATGGATTTATATGTCTCCATAAGGAAATCAAGCGTGTGTACAGCGGCCTAAACGCAGCAGTGAAAATCCGATAAATCCCATTATCAAAATAAATTTCAAAAACACAACACAATGACAGTGAAATAGAAAGCAATTCTTAAATAATTCATTCAGGGCTTGTGATGCAACCTGGATTTACCACATCTACATCCAGAGCTGTGTGAGACATAAGGCTGGACACTTCGGGCTGATAGCATTGGTGAGGTTCGGTGAACAAACGCAGACCCTTTGAAGTCATACTGCATGGTACCCATTCCATGGGTCCCAACTCTCCAGGTTTAAGGGATTCTTCCTTCAGCTAAAACATGCATGGGAAACCCAGAGTATGGTCCACCGTGTGATTGGGAAACGTTTTCAAATGCATCTCAGGTTTCGTCCCCTGGTACTCGGGTTCACCGTTCCAGATGCTTTACTAACACTCTCCCCACATGGAGAGTCAGCGCCTTTAACCTCCTGTTTGGCACAGTTTGCAATTTCTGCGCAAGATGAACAGGAATAGGGAGAACCAATGAGAGACTAGCTGTAGGTGTCTGCACGGGCAAATGGAACGCTGATTTCCCACCAGGAAGAGGGATTAACCAAAGGCTCAGCGTGCCCTGCCGGAACCAGATTAGGGCCTGAAGCCATCCTGCGGTTTTGCGGCCAGCTCACAAGAAAGCGAGTTGAAGAAAGGAGCTCAGGGGCACTGTAATTCACAAACCTGCAGAGTTATGAATGACAGCTATCGTCCAAAAATGTATTGAATTAAGTCTTCGAAGTGGACTTGAAAGCGGGGCAGAATTTCAGGAAAACTGTTTCAGGGGGTAGATTGGAATTGCACTTAAAGGATAGGAAAAGAGGCAGAATGTCGACAATGATGCACTTGGCCAAAAAGGGCGTATGCGTTTTTTCCTGAATATATTCAGGAAAAAACGCATACGCACTTTTTGGCCAGCCAAGCAAGCGTGTAAAGGAAATCTGCACTACAATGAAGTCTCACTGCCCCCCGGTCAAAAGGGCCATCTGAAAAAAGCGTAAAATCCAGAAAGGCAGGACAGGTCATGGAGAACAGGGAGCCATGTTATGCTGATGGGCGGGATGTAAATTGCCATCAGCCACTCTGGAGAAGTGTATGGTGTTTCCTGAAACACGTAGGAAACAAAGCAACACAGCCTATGGCACTTCCACTTAGGGTCCTATAGCTTAGGGAAATTAAAATCAAAAACACACAGCCACCCCAAAGTTTGGGACGGCTCTGTTTACACGAACATCGTCTACGGTACAAGTTCAATATCCGAGAAAGTAAAAAATGGATAAAGAAGTTGTGGTACGTACGTACAATGGAATAACACTCAGCAATGAGATCTACGTCATCAGGTCCGTAGCGGCATAATGAGTGGATTCAGGTACCACGATTCTACGAGAAATAAGTCACACAGAAAAAGAAACATCATAAGATATCACTAATACACGGAACGTAAACTTGGCTACTCATGAACTGAATTACAAAACAGAACAGGGTCGCAAATTTAGAAAACCAACTTATGCTTGCTTATGGGGAAAGGTGAGTTGGGGTGCTGCATCAAACCAGAGATTGAAATTAGCACACATACTGTTCCATAAGCAAAATATATAATAGACAAGACCTACACCTGGCTCAATGAAATGGACTCAACACCCCATATTCAAAGCCGGGGAATATACCTGACAAATAAGAATCTTAAGACCCATGGATTTATATGTCTCCATAAGGAAATCAAGCGTGTGTACAGCGGCCTAAACGCAGCAGTGAAAATCCGATAAATCCCATTATCAAAATAAATTTCACAAACAAAACACAATGACAGTGAAATAGAGACAAATTCTTAAATAATTCATTCAGGGCTTGTGATGCAACCTGGATTTACCACATCCACACCCAGAGCTGGGTGAGACATAAGGCTGGACACTTCGGGCTGATAGCATTGGTGAGGTTCGGTGAGCAAATGCAGACCCTTTGAAGTCATACTGCATGGTAGCCATTCCAAGGGTCCCAACTCTCCAGGTTTAAGGGATTCTTCCTTCAGCTAAAACATGCATGGGAAACCCAGAGTATGGTCCACCGTGTGATTGGGAAACGTTTTCAAATGCATCTCAGGTTTCGTCCCCTGCTACATGGGTTCACCATTCCAGACGCTTTACTAACACTCTCCCCACTTGGAGAGTCAGTGCCTTTAACCACCTGTTTGTCACAGTTTGCAATTTCTGCGCAAGATGAACAGGAATAGGGAGAACCAATGAGAGACTAGCTGTAGGTGTCTGCACGGGCAAATGGAATGCTAATTTCCCACCAGGAAGAGGTATTAACCAAAGGCTCAGCGTGCCCTGCCGGAACCAGATTAGGGCCTGAAGCAATCCTGCGGTTTTGCGGCCAGCTCACAAGAAAGCGAGTTGAAGAAAGGAGCTCAGGGACCCTGTAATTCACAATCCTGCAGAGTTATGAATGACAGCTATCGTCCAAAAATGTATTGAAGTAAGTATACCTAGAGGACTTGAAAGCGGGGCAGAATTTCAGGAAAACGATTTCAGGGGGTAGACTGGAATTGCACTTAAAGCATAGGAAAAGAGGCAGAATGTCGACAATGATGCACTTGGCCAAAAAGGGCGTATGCGTTTTTTCCTGAATATATTCAGGAAAAAACGCATACGCCCTTTTTGGCCAACCAAGCAAGCGTGTCAAGGAAATCTGCACTACAATGAAGTCTCACTGCCCCCCGGTCAAAAGGGCCATCTGAAACAAGTGTAAAATCCAGAAAGGCAGGACAGGTCATGGAGAACAAGGAGCCTTGTTATGCTGATGGGCGGGATGTAAATTGCCAACAGCCACTCTGGAGAAGTGTATGGTGTTTCCTGAAACACGTAGGAAACAAAGCAACACAGCCTATGGCACTTCCACTTAGGGTCCTATAGCTTAGGGAAATTAAAATCAAAAACACACAGCCACCCCAAAGTTTGGGACGGCTCTGTTTACAAGAACATCGTCTACGGTACAAGTTAAATATCCGAGAAAGCAAAAAATGGATAAAGAAGTTGTGGTACGCACATACAGTGGAATATCACTCAGCCATGAGATCTATGTCATCTGGCCCGTAGCGGCATAATGAGTGGATTCAGGTATGACGATTCTACGAGAAATAAGTCACACAGAAAAAGAAACATCATAAGATATCACTAATACATGGAACGTAAACTTGGCTACACATGAACTGAATTACAAAACAGAACAGGGTCTCAAATTTAGAAAACCAACTTATGCTTGCTTATGGGGAAGGTGAGTTGGGGTGCTGCATCAAACCAGAGATTGAAATTAGCACAGATACCTTTCCATAAGCCAAATATATAATAGAAAAGACCTACTCCTTGCTCAACGAAATGGACTCAACACCCCATATTCAACGCCTGGGAATATACCTGAAAAGTAAGAATCTTAAGACCCATGGATTTATATGTCTCCATAAGGAAATCAAGCGTGTGTACAGTGGCCTAAACGCAGCAGTGAAAATCCGATAAATCCCATTATCAAAATAAATTTCACAAACAAAACACAATGACAGTGAAATAGAGAGCAATTCTTAAATAATTCATTCAGGGCTTGTGATGCAACCTGGATTTACCACACCTACACCCAGAGCTGGGTGAGACATAAGGCTGGACACTTCGGGCTGATAGCATTGGTGAGGTTCGGTGAGCAAACGCAGACCCTTTGAAGTCATTCTGCATGGTACCCATTCCATGGGTCCCAACTCTCCAGGTTTAAGGGATTCTTCCTTCAGCTAAAACATGCATGGGAAACCCAGAGTATGGTCCACCTTGTGATTGGGAAACGTTTTCAAATGCATCTCAGGTTTCGTCCCCTGGTACTCAGGGTCACCGTTCCAGATGCTTTACTAACACTCTCCCCACTTGGAGAGTCAGTGCCTTTAACCTCCTGTTTGTCACAGTTTGCAAATTCTGCGCAAGATGAACAGGAATAGGGAGAACCAATGAGAGACTAGCTGTAGGTGTCTGCACGGGCAAATGGAACGCTCATTTCCCACCAGGAAGAGGAATTAAGCAAAGGCTCAGCGTGCCCTGCCGGAACCAGATGAGGGTCTGAAGCAATCCCGCGGATTTGCGGCCAGCTCACAAGAAAGCGAGTTGAAGAAAGGAGCTCAGGGGCACTGTAATTCACAAACCTGCAGAGTTATGAATGACAGCTATCGTCCAAAAATGTATTGAAGTAAGTCTTTGAAGTGGATTTGAAAGCGGGGCAGAATTTCAGGAAAACGATTTCAGGGGGTAGACTGGAATTGCACTTAAAGCATAGGAAAAGAGGCCGAATGTCGACAATGATGCACTTGGCCATATAGGGCGTATGCGTTTTTTCCTGAATATATTCAGGAAAAAACGCATACGCTCTTTTTGGCCAACCAAGCAAGCGTGTCAAGGAAATCTGCACTACAATGAAGTCTCACTGCCCCCCGGTCAAAAGGGCCATCTGAAACAAGTGTAAAATCCAGAAAGGCAAGACAGGTCATGGAGAACAGGGAGCCTTGTTATGCTGATGGGCGGGATGTAAATTGCCAACAGCCACTCTGGAGAAGTGTATGGTGTTTCCTGAAACACGTAGAAAACACAGCAACACAGCCTATGGCACTTCCACTTAGGGTCCTATAGCTTAGGGAAATTAAAATCAAAAACACACAGGCACCCCAAAATTTGGGACGGCTCTGTTTACAAGAACCTCGTCTACGGTACAAGTTAAATATCCGAGAAAGCAAAAAATGGATAAAGAAGTTGTGGTACGTACGTACAATGGAATATCACTCAGCAATGAGATCTACGTCATCAGGCCCGTAGTGACATAATGAGTGGATTCAGGTACGACGATTCTACGAGAAATAAGTTACACAGAAAAAAAAATTCATAAGGTATCACTAATACACTGAACGTAAACTTGGCTACACATGAACTGAATTACAAAACAGAACAGGGTCTCAAATTTAGAAAACCAACTTATGCTTGCTTATGGCGAAAGGTGATTTGGGGAGCTGCATCAAACCAGAGATTGAAATTAGCACAGATCCCGTTCCATAAGCCAAATATATAATAGACAAGACCTACTCCTTACTCAACGAAATGGACTCAACACCCCATATTCAACGCCTGGGAATATACCTGACAAGTAAGAATCTTAAGACCCATGGATTTATATGTCTCCATAAGGAAATCAAGCGTGTGTAGAGCGGCCTAAACTTAGCAGTGAAAATCCGATAAATCACATTATCAAAATAAATTTCACAAACACAACACAATGACAGTGAAATAGAGAGCAATTCTTAAATAATTCATTCAGGGCTTGTGATGCAACCTGGATTTACCACATCTACACCCAGAGCTGGGTGAGACATAAGGCTGGACACTTCGGGCTGATAGCATTGGTGAGGTTCGGTGAGCAAAAGCAGACCCTTTGAAGTCATACTGCATGGTAGCCATTCCATGGGTCCCAACTCTCCAGGTTTAAGGGATTCTTCCTTCAGCTAAAACATGCATGGGAAACACGGAGTATGTTCCACCGTGTGATTGGGAAAGGTTTTCAAATGCATCTCAGGTTTTGTCCCCTGGTACTCGGGTGCACCGTTCCAGACACTTTACTAACACTCTCCCCACTTGGAAAGTCAGTGCCTTTAACCTCCTGTTTGGCACAGTTTGCAATTTCTGCGCAAGATGAACAGGAATAGGGAGAAGCAATGAGAGACTAGCTGTAGGTGTCTGCACGGGCAAATGGAACGCTCATTTCCCACCAGGTAGAGGAATTAACCAAAGGCTCAGCGTGCCCAGCCGGAACCAGATTAGGGCCTGAAGCAATCCTGCGGTTTTGCGGCCAGCTCACAAAAAAGCGAGTTGAAGAAAGGAGCTCAGGGGCACTGTAATTCACAATCCTGCAGAGTTATGAATGACAGCTATCGTCCAAAAATGTATTGAAGTAAGTTTTCGAAGAGGACTTGAAAACGGGGCAGAATTTCAGGAAAACGATTTCAGGGGGTAGACCGGAATTGCACTTAAAGCATAGGAAAAGAGGCAGAATGTCCACAATGATGCACTTGGCCAAAAAGGGCGTATGCGTTTTTTCCTCAATATATTCAGGAAAAAACGCATACGCCCTTTTTGGCCAACCAAGCAAGCGTGTAAAGGAAATCTGCACTACAATGAAGTCTCACTGCCCCCCGGTCAAAAGGGCCATCTGAAACAAGTGTAAAATCCAGAAAGGCAGGACAGGTCATGGAGAACAGGGAGCCTTGTTATGCTGATGGGCGGGATGTAAATTGCCAACAGCCACTCTGGAGAAGTGTATGGTGTTTCCTGAAACACGTAGGAAACAAAGCAACACAGCCTATGGCACTTCCACTTAGGGTCCTATAGCTTAGGGAAATTAAAATCAAAAACACACAGCCACACCAAAGTTTGGGACGGCTCTGTTTACAAGAACCTGGTCTACGGTACAAGTTAAATATCCAAGAAAGCAAAAAATGGATAAGGAAGTTGTGGTACGTACGTACAATGGAATATCACTCAGCAATGAGATCTACGTCATCAGGCCCGTAGTGGCATAATGAGTGGATTCAGGTACGACGATTCTGCGAGAAATAAGTCACACAGAAAAAGAAACATAATAAGATATCACTAATACACTGAAGGTAAACTTGGCTACACATGAACTGAATTACAAAACAGAACAGGGTTTCAAATTTAGAAAACCAACTTATGCTTGCTTATGGGGAAAGGTGAGTTGGGGTGCTGCATCAAACCAGAGATTGAAATTAGCACAGATACCGTTCCATAAGCCAAATATATAATAGACAAGACCTACTGTTGCTCAACGAAATGGACTCAACACCCCATATTCAACGCCTGGAAATATACCTGACAAGTAAGAATCTTAAGACCCATGGATTTATATGTCTCCATAAGGAAATCAAGCGTGTGTACAGCGGCCTAAACGCAGCAGTGAAAATCCGATAAATCCCATTATCAAAATAAATTTCACAAACACAACACAATGACAGTGAAATAGAGAGCAATTCTTAAATAATTCATTCAGGGCTTGTGATGCAACCTGGATTTACCACATCTACACCCAGAGCTGGGTGAGACATAAGGCTGGACACTTCGGGCTGATAGCATTGGTGAGGTTCGGTGAGCAAACGCAGACCCTTTGAAGTCATACTGCATGGTACCCATTCCATGGGTCCCAACTCTCCAGGTTTAAGGGATTCTTCCTTCAGCTAAAACATGCATTGGAATCCCAGAGTATGGTCCACTGTGTGATTGGGAAACATTTTCAAATGTATCTCAGGTTTCGTCCCCTGGTACTCGGGTTCAACGTTCCAGACGCTTTACTAACACTCTCCACAATTGGAGAGACAGTGCCTTTAACCTCCTGTTTGTCACAGTTTGCAAATTCTGCGCAAGATGAACAGGAATAGGGAGAACCAATGAGAGACTAGCTGTAGGTGTCTGCACGGGCAAATGGAACGCTCATTTCCCACCAGGAAGAGGGATTAACCAAAGGCTCAGCATTCCCTGCCGGAACCAAATTAGGGCCTGAAGCAATCCAGCGGTTTTGCGGCCATCTCAGAAGAAAGCGAGTTGAAGAAAGGAGCTCAGGGGCACTGTAATTCACAAACCTGCAGAGTTATGAATGACAGCTATCGTCCAAAAATGTATTGAAGTAAGTCTTCGAAGAGGACTTGAAAGCGGGGCAGAATTTCAGGAAAACGATTTCAGGGGGTAGACTGGAATTGCACTTAAAGCATAGGAAAAGAGGCAGAATGTGGACAATGATGCACCTGGCCAAAAAGGGTGTATGCGTTTTTTCCTGAATATATTCAGGAAAAAACGCATACGCCCTTTTTGGCCAACCAAGCAAGCGTGTAAAGGAAATCTGCACTACAATGAAGTCTCACTGCCCCCCGGTCAAAAGGGCCATCTGAAAAAAGTGTAAAATCCAGAAAGGCAGAACAGGTCATGGAGAACAGAGAGCCTTGTTATGCTGATGGGCGGGATGTAAATTGCCAACAGCCACTCTGGAGAAGTGTATGGTGTTTCCTGAAACACGAAGGAAACAAAGCAACACAGCCTGTGGCACTTCCACTTATGGTCCTATAGGTTAGGGAAATTAAAATAGAAAACACACAGCCACCCCAAACTTTCGGACGGCTCTGTTTACAAGAACCTCGTCTACGGTTCAAGTTAAATATCCGAGAAAGCAAAAAATGGATAAAGAAGTTGTGGTACGTACGTACAATGGAATATCACTCAGCAGTGAGATCTACGTCATCAGGCACGTGGCGGCATAATGAGTGCATTCAGGTACGACGATTCTACGAGAAATAAGTCACACAGAAAGAGAAACATCATAAGATATCACTAATACAGAGAACGTAAACTTGTCTACACATGGACTGATTTACAAACCAGAACAGGGTCTCAAATTTAGAAAACCAACTTATGCTTGCTTATGGGGAAAGGTGAGTTGGGGTGCTGCATAAAACCAGAGATTGAAATTAGCACAGATACCTTTCCATAAGCCAAATATATAATAAACAAGACCTACTCCTTGCTCAACGAAATGGACTCAACACCCCATATTCAACGCCTGGGAATATACCTGACAAGTAAGAATCTTAAGAAACATGGATTTATATGTCTCCATAAGGAAATCAAGCGTGTGTACAGCAGCCTAAACCCAGCAGTGAAAATCCGATAAATCCCATTATCAAAATAAATTTCACAAACAAAACACAATGACAGTGAAATAGAGAGCAATTCTTAAATAATTCATTCAGGGCTTGTGATGCAACCTGGATTTACCACATCTACACCCAGAGCTGGGTGAGACATAAGGCTGGACACTTCGGGCTGATAGCACTGGTGAGGTTCGGTGAGCAAACGCAGACCCTTTGAAGTCATACTGCATGGTACCCATTCCATGGGTCCCAACTCTCCAGGTTTAAGGGATTCTTCCTTCAGTTAAAACATGCATGGGAATCCCAGAGTATGGTCCACCGTGTGATTGGGAAAGGTTTTCAAATGCATTTCAGGTTTCGTCCCCTGGTACTCGGGTTCACCGTTCCAGACGCTTTACTACCACTCTCCCCACTTGGAGATTCAGTGCCTTTAACATCCTGTTTCGCCCAGTTTGCAATTTCTGCGCACGATCAACAGGAATAGGGAGAACCAATGAGAGATTAGCTGTAGGTGTATGCACGGACAAATGGAACGCTCATTTCCCACCAGGAAGTGGAATTAACCAAAGGCTCAGCGTGCCCTGCCGGAACCAGATTAGGGCCTGAAACAATCCTGCGGTTTTCCGGCCAGCTCAAAAGAAAGCGAGTTGAAGAAAGGAGCTCAGGGGCACTGTAATTCACAAACCTGCAGAGTTATGAATGACAGCTATCGTCCAAAAATATATTGAAGTAAGTCTTCGAAGAGGACTTGAAAGCGGGGCGGAATTTCAGGAAAACGATTTCAGGGGGTAGACTGGAATTGCACTTAAAGCATAGGAAAAGAGGCAGAATGTTGACAATGATGCACTTGGCCAAAAAGGGCGTATGCGTTTTTTCCTGAATATATTCAGGAAAAAACGCATACGCCCTTTTTGGCCAACCAAGCAAGCGTGTAAAAGAAATCTGCACTACAATGAAGTCTCACTGCCCCACGGTCAAAAGGGCCATCTGAAAAAAGTCTAAAATTCAGAAAGGCAGGACAGGTCATGGAGAACAGGGAGCCTTGTTATGCTGATGGGCGGGATGTAAATTGCCAACAGCCACTCTGGAGAAGTGTATGGTGTTTCCTGAAACACGTAGGAAACACAGCAACACAGCCTATGGCACTTCCACTTAGGGTCCTATAGCTTAGGGAAATTAAAATCAAAAACACACAGCCACCCCAAAGTTTGGGACGGCTCTGTTTACAAGAACCTCGTCTACGGTACAAGTTAAATATATGAGAAAGTAAAAAATGGATAAAGAAGTTGTGGTACGTACGTACAATGGAATATCACTCAGCAATGAAATCTAGGTCATCAGGCCCATAGCGGCATAATGAGTGGATTCAGGTACGACGATTCTACGAGAAATAAGTCACACAGAAAAAGAAACATCATAAGATATCACTAATACACGGAAGGTAAACTTGGCTACACATGAACTGAATTACAAAACAGAACAGGGTCTCAAATTTAGAAAACCAACTTATGCTTCCTTATGGGGAAAGGTGAGTTGGGGTGCTGCATAAAACCAGAGATTGAAATTAGCACAGATATCGTTCCATAAGCCAAATATATAATAGACAAGACCTACTCCTTGCTCAACGAAATGGACTCAACACCCCATATTCAACGCTTGGGAATATACCTGACAAGTAAGAATCTTAAGACCCATGGATTTATATGTCTCCGTAAGGAAATCAAGCGTGTATACAGCGGCCTAAACGCAGCAGTGAAAATCCGATAAATCCCATTATCAAAATAAATTTCAAAAACAAAACACAATGACAGTGAAATAGAGAGCAATTCTTCAATAATTCATTCAGGGCTTGTGATGCAACCTGGATTTACCACATCTACACCCAGAGCTGGGTGAGACATAAGGCTGGACACTTCGGGCTCATAGCAATGGTGAGGTTCGTTGAGTAAACGCAGACCCTTTGAAGTCATACTGCATGGTAGCCATTCCATGGGTCCCAACTCTCCAGGTTTAAGGGATTCTTCCTTCAGCTAAAACATGCATGGGAAACCCAGAGTATGGTCCACCGTGTGATTGGGAAACGTTTTCAAATGCATCTCAGGTTTCGTCCCCTGGTACTCGGGTTCACCGCTCCAGACGCTTTACTAACACTCTCCCCACTTGGAGAGTCAGTGCCTTTAACGTCCTGTTTGGCACAGTTTGCAATTTCTGCGCAAGATGAACAGGAATAGGGAGAACCAATGAGACACTAGCTGTAGGTGTATGCACGGGCAAATGGAACGCTCATTGCCCACCAGGAAGAGGGATTAACCAAAGGCTCAGCGTGCCTGCCGGAACCAGATTAGGGCCTGAAGCAATCCTGCGATTTTGCGGCCAGCTCACAAGAAAGCGAGTTGAAGAATGGAGCTCAGGGGCACTGTAATTCACAAACCTGCAGAGTTATGAATGACAGCTATCGTCCAAAAATATATTGAAATAAGTCTTCGAAGTGGACTTGAAAGCGGGGCAGAATTTCAGGAAAACGATTTCAGGGGGTAGACTGGAATTGCATTTAAAGCATAGGGAAAGAGGCAGAATGTCGACAATGATGCACTTGGCCAAAAAGGGCATATGGGTTTTTTCCTGAATATATTCATGAAAAAACGCATACGCACTTTTTGGCAAACCAAGCGAGCGTGTAAAGGAAATCTGCACTACAATGAAGTCTCACTGCCTCCCGGTCAAAAGGGCCATCTGAAAAATGTGTAAAATCCAGAAAGGAAGGATAGGTCATGGAGAACAGGGAGCCTTGTTATGCTGATGGGCGGGATGTAAATTGCCAACAGCCACTCTGGAGAAGTGTATGGTGTTTCCTGAAACACGTAGGAAACAAAGCAACACAGCCTATGGCACTTCCACTTAGGGTCCTATAGCTTAGGGAAATTAAAATCAAAAACACACAGCCACCCCAAAGTTTGGAACGGCTCTGTTTACAAGAACCTCATCTACGGTAAAAGTTAAATATCCGACAAAGCAAAAAATGGATAAAGAACGTGTGGTACGTACGTACAATGGAATATCACTCAGCAATGAAATCTAGGTCATCAGGCACATAGCGACATAATGAGTGGATTCAGGTACGACGATTCTACGAGAAATAAGTCACACAGAAAAAGAAACATCATAAGGTATCACTAATACACGGAACGTAAACTTGGCTACACATGAACTGAATTACAAAACAGAACAGGGTCTCAAATTTAGAAAACCAACTTATGCTTGCTTATGGGGAAAGGTGAGTTGGGGTGCTGCATAAAACCAGAGATTGAAATTAGCACAGATATCGTTCCATAAGCCAAATATATAATAGACAAGACCTACTCCTTGCTCAACGAAATGGACTCAACACCCCATATTCAACGCTTTGGAATATACCTGACAAGTAAAAATCTTAAGACCCATGGATTTATATGTCTCCATAAGGAAATCAAGCGTGTGTACAGCGGCCTAAACGCAGCAGTGAAAATCCGATAAATCCCATTATCAAAATGAATTTCAAAAACAAAACACAATGACAGTGAAATAGAGAGCAATTCTTCAGTAATTCATACAGGGCTTGTGATGCAACCTGGATTTACCACCTCTGCACCCAACGCTGGTTGAGGCATAAGGCTGGACACTTCGGGCTGATAGCAATGGTGAGGTTCGTTGAGCAAACGCAGACCCTTTGAAGTCATACTGCATGGTACCCTTTCCATGGGTCCCAACTCTCAAGGTTTAAGGGATTCTTCCTTCAGCTAAAACATGCATGGGAAACCCAGAGTGTGGTCGACCGTGTGATTGGGAAACGTTTTCAAATGCATCTCAGGTTTCGTACCCTGGTACTCGGGTTCACCGTTCCAGAAGCTTTACTAACACTCTCCCCACTTGGAGAGTCAGTGCCTTTAACCTCCTTTTTGGCACAGTTTGCAATTTCTGCGCAAGATGAACAGGAATAGGGAGAACCAATGAGAGACTAGCTGTAGGTGTCTGCACGGGCAAATGGAACGCTCATTTCCCACAAGGAAGAGGAATTAACCAAAGGCTCAGCGTGCCCTGCCGGAACCAAATTAGGGCCTGAAGCAATCCTGCGGTTTTGCGGCCAGCTCACAAGAAAGCGAGTTGAAGAAAGGAGCTCAGGGGCAGTGTAATTCACAAACCTGCAGAGTTATGAATGACAGCTATCGTCCAAAAATGTATTGAAGTAAGTCTTCGAAGAGGACTTGAAAGCGGGGCAGAATTTCAGGAAAACGATTTCAGGGGGTGGACTGGAATTGCACTTAAAGCATAGGAAAAGAGGCAGAATGTCGACAATGATGCACTTGGCCAAAAAGGGCGTATGCATTTTTTCCTGAATATATTGAGGAAAAAACTTATACGCACTTTTTGGCAAACCAAGCAAGCGTGTAAAGGAAATCTGCACTACAATGAAGTCTCGCTGCCCCCCGGTCAAAAGGGCCATCTGAAAAATGTGTAAATTCCAGAAAGGCAGGATAGGTCATGGAGAACAGGGAGCCTTGTTATGCTGATGGGCGGGATGTAAATTGCCAACAGCCACTCTGGAGAAGTGTATGGTGTTTCCTGAAACACGTAGGAAACAAAGCAACACAGCCTATGGCACTTCCACTTAGGGTCCTATAGCTTAGGGAAATTAAAATCAAAAACACACAGCCACACCAAAGTTTGGAACGGCTCTGTTTACAAGAACCTTGTCTACGGTACAAGTTAAATATCCGACAAAGCAAAAAATGGATAAAGAACGTGTGGTACATACGTAAAATGGAATATCACTCAGCAATGACATCTAGGTCATCAGGCCCGTAGCGGCATAATTAGTGGATTCAGGTACGACGATTCTACGAGAAATAAGTCACACAGAAAAAGAAACATCATAAGATATCATTAATACACGGAAGGTAAACTTGGCTACACATGAACTGAATTACAAAACAGAACAGCGTCTCAAATTTAGAAAACCAACTTATGCTTGCTTATGGGGAAAGGTGTGTTGAGGTGCTGCATCAAACCAGAGATTGAAATTAGCACAGATACCGTTCCATAAGCCAAATATATAATAGAGAAGACCTACTACTTGCTCAACGAAATGGAATCAACACCACATATTCAACGCCTGGGAATATACCTGACAAGTAAGAATCTTAAGACCCATGGATTTATATGTCTCCATAAGGAAATCTAGCGTGTGTACAGCAGCCTAAACGCAGCAGTGAAAATCCGATAAACCCCATTATCAAAGTAAATTTCAAAAACAAAACACAATGACAGTGAAATAGAGAGCAATTCTTAAATAATTCATTCAGGGCTTGTGATGCAACCTGGATTTACCACATCTACACCCAGAGCTGGGTGAGACATAAGGCTGGACACTTCGGTCTGATAGCATTGGTGAGGTTCGGTGAGCAAACGCAGACCCTTTGAAGTCATACTGCATGGTAGCCATTCCATGGGTCTCAACTCTCCAGGTTTAAGGGATTCTTCCTTCAGCTAAATCATGCATGGGAAACCCAGAGTATGGTCCACCGTGTGATTGGGAAACGTTTTCAAATGCATCTCAGGTTTCGTCCCCTGGTACTCGGGTGCACCGTTCCAGACGCTTTACTAACACTCTCCCCACTTGGAGAGTCAGTGCCTTTAACGTCTGTTTGGCACAGTTTGCAATTTCTGCGCAAGATGAACAGGAATAGGGAGAACCAATGAGAGACTAGCTGTAGGTGTCTGCGCGGGCAAATGGAACGCTTA